>NC_134403.1:141393830-141744663 GCF_038048845.1 Mixophyes fleayi | reverse complement strand
TGAATGTTTCATTGGAACATATTATAATAATATATATGGTCACATATATTTTCCATATAATATAGTCCATTAGGACCAATTTGTCTCTGGGCATATGATAGATGGCTCTAGGAGTGTCACTTTGTAAATGTCTCACATTGATCTTGAATCTTGATGAAAGCAATCAGATTTGAAAATACTTGCCGACAGTATGGACTGCCCAAACATCAGTGGGCACAGTATTTAACCCCTGGTTTGCGAGAGAAAGCATTAGAGGCCTTTGCAGATCTTCCACCTGAGATGGACAGAGATTAAGAAGCTATCAAAAGTGCCCTATTGCAGCATTTTAATATCATGTCGGAGGCGCACAGAAAAAAGTTCCGGGATTTAAAAAGTAGTGCCTCTGACACTTATTCAGGATTTGTGACCCAACTGTCTGCTTCTTTCAAACAGTGGACTGGAGGTTAATGATCACCACCTTTGATGCTCTGAAAGATTTGATGATCCATGAGTAGTTTCTCACTTTCTGCTCAGCTGATGTGAAGGAATGGGTAGTGGATCGGGACCCTGAATCATCTGCGGAGGCAGATGGACTGGCTGACAAGTATACAGTCACCCGGGCACCTGCAGCTAAGAGAGAGACTTTTGTGCCAGGGCAGTCGGCCTGGAAAAGGGGGCGGCCAGGAGGATCAACACCATCAGCCCCTGTTTCTTTATCTTTTGGGAGGGTGGGGGCAAAGACTATTTTGGGGGACCCCCTCCGATATTTTGCATGCAACCAGGTGGGACACATCAGTACCGCCTGTCCAGAAAAGCAGAACACTTCACCCTTCTCTGGGGGTGGGGGTACCTCCCCTACAATATTCTCCATCTGTACTGTGTTTTGCTGGACCACAAGGGGGCCGAAAGGACCACCTGCAAACAGTCACTGTGGGTGACAAGGTAACTGTGGAGTTAAGAGACACTGGTGCGGATGTTACTTTAGTGCATTCAGAACTGGTAGGTTTAGAGGGCTTTATTCCAGGAAAGTATATTTCTGTGCAACCGGTGGGTGGAACTCACCTTACTGTGCCTGTGGCCAAGGATTACGTTGATTGGGGTGCTGGAAGAGCTGGAAGAGATCTAGGGGTATCAGATAATATGCCTGCAAATGTGTTACTGGGGACGGATTTAGGAAGCATGCTGTCTCAGTATGTCTCTAATGATGATGTTAATGCCACCCAGGTTACTGTGTTAGAATCAGCTGAGAATAACCAAATTTTTCCAAGATACCAGGTGGTAACAATTAAAGGTCTGTTCAGTTGCAACTGAAATGTGTAAACCAGGATGTGACAGGGAAAGAGTATATTCTATTGTATCTAATATGTGTAATGATGCTAATGCCACACCTGTTACTGAGTGTACCCATGGTTCTTTCGAGGTGCCAGGATGTGACAGGGAAAGAGAATGTCATATTGTACCTGATACCAAAAATAGATAAGATAACGATAATGTCAAAAATAGTATTTCATTAGAATCTTAACTTGTTTTTACACAGACATCTTATCATGAGGTAGGGACAGATGACACTGTTACTGCAAATATTGGCAGTTATACTGGTGTAGATAAGATGCTTTCTAGAAATGGGACAGATGACAATGCGATTATTTCTGTTGAGTTAGATTACAGCAACGTTCTTAATCGGGTAATGTGTTCAGAAGTGAGGGTACTGTGTAAATGGGAGGGAGGGCAGAGTGAAACTGTCTGTTCTGCGCCTGAACCAGTCGTACCCAGGGGTGTTGAGAATGTGGGAAGACACATGGACATGACCAATGGGAAATAGCGAGTGACAGCAATCCTTACATCGCTGCTGTGACCTGTAGTTCGAATGTTCACCACTCAGATCTCCATCTGCATTCTTAATATTCACCTGAATTTTCTATAGAGACAGGGGGGTCAGTTGCTAGCCCACCTTCTCCTAGTCAGCTGTCTAACGGCTTAGAGGAGATAGATGAGGGGCCAAAACTCCCTGTTACTCTACACCCCCAGATAGATAAGTCCAAGGGGGGAGTGTCCTGTCCAGTAGCCCCTCAGATAAGATTTGCATAGTGTGTCCCACTGACAGGGAAGCAGGGCTGAGTGGAAGTAGATATTCTGCTGTGTCAGAATTAAGGGTTTCCCACTGACAGGAGTTTTTGTGGAAGAGAGGCATTCTATAAGGCAGCACACACAAAGAGACACAGTCAGTGAGAGGTACAGAGAGTGTAGCTAAGAATGCAGAGGTTAGCAACAGCTATTGAAGGACCAGATGTCCCAGCCGAGTGAGGTATTTAACCTCTTCTTTACCCCTCCCACTGGGGACCCTAGTGAGAGCCATCCAGCAACTATCCCAGTGGAACCAGGGTGAATCTGTGGGAGTTGGTCTGGGCAATGACCTGTCAGTCAATCCCCATGCCATCTCTTAAAAAGGGGAGGTGTCGTGAACATAGAGAACTTACAGTTATTTATGAGGGTTAACCCATCATGTAAATGTGTGAGAATAAGGCTTAAATTATAACTGCAGTGTAAATATTGTATATCAAATGAATCCATTGATAAATTGAGCTATTAAAGTGTAAAATGTGAAGTCAGAAAGTTCGTTGTATGTGTTTTCGGTGGCTCTGCACATCCCAGTGTTAGAAGATAGCAGTGTCACCTGTAGCAGCTTCAAAAGCCCCTGCGGTGAGATATATCCTGGCCTGGGATGGAGTTTTGACACCTGAATAGACTTTTAGGAATGCTCACCATGGTGTCTGGCTCAAAGAGACCATGTGCTGACTTGGCTATAGTATATAGACAAGAATAATTCATTTGTAAAATATGCCACATAAAATCAATAAAAGTAGTGATCAACCACAAATTCCTCAATAGCATGACGAGGGACAGCTCATATGTCAAATTAAGAATTGTGCCACACAGAGAAGCTGAGAAATTTAGTATAAGCTCAAGTAATACCCCATACCTAGGCCTATTTGGTATGAATAGATGGGTAAATTCATAGGGGATCTATTAATTATAAAATTGGGTCTGTGTAATGCTCCACAGAAAAGTTAGGTCCCATAGAAGAATTGGGTAGTAAATCAGGCAACATGCAAATGGTGATTGAAGAAAGTGTCACAGACCACAACCCCTGGGGTGGGGACAGGTGTAGAAATGTCTTTAAGAAGCTGAGACCAGTTACAACACATTGTCAGTTTTTTGGGAAATCAATCCACATTGATAAGCTGTTCATCTTCCTAGCCAGTTTCCCATGGCACAGATTTTACAACTCATGTGAGTTATACTCTGAATGTAACCCCTTTAATTGTAAACTGTTTTGCTTCTGTATGTTATGTCAATTGTTTATGAATTTTTTTCTAGATATATCTGTATGCCCTGTACCTTTGTATATTAAATCTATAAATTTAGTAAGTGACGTCCTTGATACTCTAACGAATCCATTAACCTGTTAAGAAGAATATAGCTCAACAAAGTTAACTCTTTGAATACCGGTGTGTGATTTGTTAATACATTTGACTAACAAGCCTAGTGTGTGCTTGCATTTAAATTTGTGTAACAGTCTGGAGGTGTGAAGAGTTACCCCTTTGATTGCTGGGGTGGGCCTTGCTAACCTGTGGGTAGTCAGAAACCTTGTGTGCCAGTATGGGACAGTATATTGGGGTCCTGTTGCCCGTTTTCAATAGGTGGTGGCAAACCTGAAGTGTGTGGGGATGTGAGAGCGCAGTGTGGGAGCAATTCAGTAGGTCTATAACCTGTGTGATAGGTAGAGAGAGGCTGCAGGCTGGAATTGTGTGTAACCTCATACAGCAATCCCCCAAAGTCATGGAAGCTGGGAGCGTATTCATGACATAGCAGAACTGGGCAATTATTGCTAGTGTATAACACATTCTGCAAATTAATGTATTACAATGTACTAACAGATATTCAATTTAACCCTACTTAAACAATGGATACACATATTCTCCTACTGAAGCGAGTACATTACATGCACTTACAGAAAAATGGGGATTAATGGCACCAGCATTTAGGCTTCACTAACATGTTCCTCTTCCTCATCTCTTAGTCAGCATCCCATTGAGAAGCTAAACAAGTATAAATAATAATACACAAATATAGCATTCATTGCCAACTGAATAATGAGTAGCACTATGGTACCATTGGCATGTGTGGTAAGTTGGTGATCCCAGCCACTGATGAAAAAGCATGATAGTCGCATGATCCCTTGAACTATATACTGTGAAAGGATGCATATGGTTGACAGCTTAGGCTACTGTCTTGCTAGTGATGGCAATTTCCCCAAAAAAGTTTAAAGAGTTGATGTTAAAGGCAGACTCCTAGTTTGGACAAGCAAGGCAGTTTCTAACAGCAGCCCATGGGTAGGTAGTTATAATTAGAACAGTAACTGAGACAGTCACTGGGGGTTGCCAACTTCAGAATCTTGGGACAGTACATATGCTGGGTTCTAGAAATGATTGTTGACTTCTGGACTTTCTGGCACAGAATTTCTGCTGTTTATTGCTAAGTTCCAAACCCAAAGACAAACAAACCTAAAAGGTGAAATATTTATATATAAAGAACAGAATTAAAAGGTAATGATCAAGCATACCCTTACTTTCTTAAACAGAACTATTTGAAATAAGCTTATCCTTCATTAACAAATCCCAATGTCTATGAACAAACCAATCTATGTAAAGCAGTTCCTTTCCCTATGAGACAGAAGCCAATCACTCATATCTATAATGGTTCAGATTACTATGTTTCATTTCATAATTCCAGAGGTGTCATGCGCCGCCCGCGATCTCCGGAACGGCCGCCTGTATCTGCTGTATCGCGTCTGGTTGTCACTTCCGCCGGTCACTGCCCACAGAGCGTTCCTGTTGCCTAGCAACGGGACGCTATGCTAAGCGCGCTAGGCGCTTGTCATGATAGTGCACAGCGCTGGGTTCCCATTGGTCAATAGGACTATATAGGCCTTCCTAGTGCTCCCCTCCAGTGCCAGAGTTTCAGGTCTTCCTGCCCTCCAGCGTTTCCAGTGTTCTTGTGATAACTTGCTTCCTGACCTTTGCCTGCCTCCTGATTATTTGCCGTTTGCCTGTGACCCTTGTGACCCGGATTGCCTTGACTACCCCTTTTGGATCTCCCTTCTGTACCACGCTGCCAGAACGCTACCGACCCGGCTTGACTCACTACCCCTTTGGATTCTCCTCGTGTACCTGCCTTGCCCACACCGTTGCTGAACCAGCCTGTCTGACATTTCTCTCATGCTTCGCTATCTGACTCGAGGAAGGACTGCGACCTGCTCGTTCCCTGCAGTCCATACCTCCTTGTGGGGGTCCCTGGTGAACACCAGGGGCACGTTAGACTCTGCACCTTCCTTCGAGTAGTGCCAACGATAGCAGGTACTCTATACTTAGTCATAACAAGAGGGATGCAAGAGGCCCACTTTAAAAAAAAAAATTGGTTTTTCAAAGTTATGGGTAGATTTATTTATGCACAAAAAAAATCTGGTTTTGTTGCCTAAAATTAGTTTAGTTTTATGCAGGGTTTTTAACTAGCCTTTCATATCATCATCATCACCATTTATTTATATAGTGCCTCTAATTCCGCAGCACTGTACAGAGAACTCTTTCACATCAGTCCCTGCCCCATTTGAGCTTACAGTCTAAATTTCCTAACACACAGACAGACAGACATAGAGAATAGGGTCAATTTGATAGCAGCCAATTAACCTACTAGTATGTTTTTGGTGTGTGGGAAGAAACCGGAGCACCCGGAAGAAACCCACACAAACACAGGGAGAACATACAAACTCCACACAGATAAGGCCATGGTCGGGAATTGAACTCATGACCCCAGTGCTGTGAGACAGAAATGCTAACCACTTAGTCACCGTTCTGGTGAAATGACCCCAAGTGCACTGTGACAGTTTTTTTCCTGGCATTGACAGCTGGGAACAAACTAATTTCAAACAGTGCTGTGTCAGATTAAAAAACAGGATCTGCCTAGACAGAGCAAACATTCGATTCACCCATCTATTTAGATCCAAACTATTCCCACTTATAAGTGTGTGTTAAAAGCACATTATTCATGAATAAAAGCTAATAATGAAATATATAAAGGACACAACATCTTCAATACAGTTATGAAACACTGTGGTTAAAGAAGATATTTTCAATTGTAAGTTAACTAAACATTTGTTCTTTGATATTAATGGATTTAAAGTAAAACAGATAAGACATTGCTGTTCTAATATCTGATATTTTCTGGACAATGAAACAATCTTCAATTTCAATCTTACACAATCAGTTACTTTACAAATGTTACAGAACTAAACCTCCAAGAATAATCTGCCAGTCAGTCAACCATCTGCTGGCAGAGGATGGCAGGATAATTAGCTCAGCGGTATCAGAAAACGAACAAGGTGCTAAAACCAACTTCCATAAAGTGCATTACTATTTCACATTGTACATTTTCCACTAATTATCTTGCATAACAACACAGCATTTTTATTTATTTTTTTCTAATGCAAGCATGTATTACAGAGGAGAAAAGTGATTGGAGTAACACTACCTTCACAAAAAAACAAAACAAGTTTGAAAAGGTAATTAGTTCAATTGATTATAGACTGAAACATGCTATTTGAAATATACTCAGTTATTTTGTAAAATTATTATGCTTTAACCTGAGGGTCTTGCTTCTCATCAAGTTCAATGGACACATATAAATATATAAAACAAATTACAGCCCCACACGCACATCTGTCAACAATATTTTGTCCTCATTATTATTTGCATCCCTAAATGTGGGTGATTCCCCGGAAACAAGTACAAATGCAAAGATTTCTTAGCTTTAGCAACACAAAATGCATATCTCGTTCATAAAACAGTCTCACTTTTAAAAACATGATAAATTGAGTATGGGAGGAATAGACAATTTATCCTTTGCCTTGTTTACCTCAATAGCTTTAGGTGTCGCCATTGTAGTTAACAATGGATATTTTGCGCTAGGAATAATCCTGGGTATTAGAATGGAAGGTGTGTGATTGTCATTTCATGAAAAAATCCAGATATATGTTTGGTGCATATATGTTACATTACACATATGATCATGCTTTTTTTTCCCCATGTTCTAGCACTGTTATATCCACTAGCCCAGTGTAATTTAATCATGGATATAGATTTTAACATATTCAATTTGGTCATACTCAAGTCATGTACGCAACCTTTTAGATACAAAATCTTCTTATTGGGTTCCCATATATAATGAAGCTACAACTGTTAGTAGACATATGGTACACTAGAAACACTGACAAATTAGTACTCTTGTCCTTCAGCTGCTTGCAAAACCTTTTCAAGGATACATTTCTTCCTGAACCCTTTTCCCTTTCTCCCAAGGTTTGACACATCTAGAAACCTGTGACGTTTCAGATTATGCATTGACTTACCCACTGAAGTTTATTTTGATTATAGAGTATTCACTTGCATTAAGCAAGCTCACACTTATTTCTGGGAATGCTAACTAACACATGGCAGAATTACTATACTGATAACAAATAACATATCTATAGCAGCATTCTATTTTGGAGTACTGCCAAGGTGGTATTAAAATGAAAATTTATCTTATACTCTAGTAAGCACAACATATATCAAGCGCTCACTTGATACAAATCACATTCCACACAACTAAGGCAGAATACATCAGATAAAGCAAAAACAATTTAATGCTTTATTGGACCTAATTTTAACAGATTAAGGTAAGATGTTACGTAAAAGCTCTGATATCCTAAGTAGGTTCTCTCAATATTATGGCACTGTATATATACTTTAATAAATCCAGATTCTGAAAAGATATCAACTTTCTCCATATCACTCCCCAAGTCTTATTCTATGTCAGCAAATATTACAATACCTGAGGTCTTAAATGTTATTAAATCCCTTATGTGTTTCAAATCACCTGGGCCAGATGGATTTTCTTTAGACTGTTAAAATACAGGGTTGGTGACCATCTGCAGCAGTATTTCATTTTCATTCTGCAGTCTAGAACGCCACCTAGAAATTTTAATGAAACATTTGTAAAAGCCATTCCAAACTCAGAGTGATTTAACACATTATGTAAAATTCTCAGGAAGATACTTTCTGAAAGAATAACAAATACATTACCCTTCATTGTTCAAAGGGACCAAACAGGGTTTGCCTGGGAGAGAAACTCTAATACCAGTATTGAGACAATGCTTGAAAAACTATTCAAAATTTCCATAATACAAAAACTTATGCTACTCATTTCACTAATTCAATCTTGGGTCTTGATGCCAAAAAGGCCTTTGATCTCATATCCTATGTTCAAATATTGCTAAAATTGGATTTCAAGAGCTATTTATGTTGCACTTAAGCATCTTAAATTTGCGATATTTAATGGGAACGTAAAACACAACAAGGACGAGTTCTCCTTACATACATACAACATTAAACAAAGTTTACTATCCAAGAGTACAAATTTTTCATATATTTACATGCCCTTTAATTTTTGAATTTCCTGTTGACTTCCTGATCAGATATGCTAAAACCTAATGGTTGAGAAACAATATCTATATCACAGAGGTAATTCACTTTTTTTTTATATAATGACCTAATGAAAGTGGGAGGTTTGAGTGGTCTCAAACAGAGAAGGCAACAAGCCTTCCAATATATTACTACTACTGATTCTCTACTTAAATATAACAAGGTCATAATAGAGGTCAAATCTGCTGCCTCTCTCTAAGACACACTTAAAGACAATTCACAGAGTGTATGTAGCATTAGTAAAAGTGAAACTCATCAAGAAAGAAGCTACTGGTAAATATATTAAAAAAACAGAAAAAAACCTTGATATGGCGCCAATGCAATACCAATGAAGGTAAATGAGATGATGGAAAAAATAATAAATATGTACAATTTCCAGTAATATATGGACAGAAGACAAGCTGCTGCACAAACTAAGTGGCTGCGCCCACCAACATACGGAAATATAGAGAAAAAACCGGTATGCAGAGCTCAAATCTAACTGTCTCCAATACAGGCTAATAAAAATAATGAGTGGCAGATCACGAGTGGTCAAGTATATAAAATCAACATGTTTATTGTGTATATTAAAAATCATGCATGTAAATACCTATGTGCTTACAAAGGTATATTGTGAGGAAAAATTGCAAAAACTACATCACAGTGCACTATGACGTATATGAACCACACGCTACTGATGGAAGAAAAATATAACAGCTGTATATTATGTAGCCAATTGTGTGGTCAAAGATGTTAATTAAAAGACATGAGCAATGCTCTACGATTTCCCCACAAAAAGATATATAGTGCTGATAGTTGCCGTTATCATCAATCCACACGTAGTGGTAAGTTTCTTCCTATGAATGATAATGTCTATATAGCCATATATATAACTCCGTATTGGGCAGAGATGAACTAGAGCCTCAGTTCAAACAAGCTTTATAGTATAAGTTCCACATATAAATGTATATTCCGCTTCATGCTCCATAGATGGAAAAGTTGCATATGTGAGTAGAATATACTGTAGTACTCACTGTCTCTGATGGTAGATATGATGCGTTTTTCCACATACCCGTATAGATTACACCTTTGCAGACTCGTCTCTTTGAGGTTACTGTGTGTCCGATGGCTGTAAATAGTGATCACACACCTTCGTACTACGGACTGGAATCATAGGTGAATGAAGATGAAACCTATTTAGGCTTTAGCGGGATGCTGACAAAAGTGCCTTAAAGCGCTACATCGAATGGATAATACTTGTATGATCCGCGGATAACAGTGATATCTGTGACCGCCTCACACGCGGCTCTCTGATGAGAATGCTCCACGGAGAAAAGAGGATGGTAAAAGCAATTGTTTGTCCGCTTTCAGATGAATCCAATAGTACAACTCCTGGGTGGGTTGAACCAAGTGCAACGGCAATTACAGCATATAGCCAAGTGAAAATAAAAATAGCACAATAGGTAAAAAAAGTATACAGAGACCAACTAAATTGTTGACTCTATGCCCCTCAATGGATAAAAAAAAGTATGCAACATAAAACAAAGTTTACTATCCAAGAGTACAAATTTTTCATATATTTACATGCCCTTTAATTTTTGAATTTCCTGTTGACTTCCTGATCAGATATGCTAAAACCTAATGGTTGAGAAACAATATCTATATCACAGAGGTAATTCACTTTTTTTTTATATAATGACCTAATGAAAGTGGGAGGTTTGAGTGGTCTCAAACAGAGAAGGCAACAAGCCTTCCAATATATTACTACTACTGATTCTCTACTTAAATATAACAAGGTCATAATAGAGGTCAAATCTGCTGCCTCTCTCTAAGACACACTTAAAGACAATTCACAGAGTGTATGTAGCATTAGTAAAAGTGAAACTCATCAAGAAAGAAGCTACTGGTAAATATATTAAAAAAACAGAAAAAAACCTTGATATGGCGCCAATGCAATACCAATGAAGGTAAATGAGATGATGGAAAAAATAATAAATATGTACAATTTCCAGTAATATATGGACAGAAGACAAGCTGCTGCACAAACTAAGTGGCTGCGCCCACCAACATACGGAAATATAGAGAAAAAACCGGTATGCAGAGCTCAAATCTAACTGTCTCCAATACAGGCTAATAAAAATAATGAGTGGCAGATCACGAGTGGTCAAGTATATAAAATCAACATGTTTATTGTGTATATTAAAAATCATGCATGTAAATACCTATGTGCTTACAAAGGTATATTGTGAGGAAAAATTGCAAAAACTACATCACAGTGCACTATGACGTATATGAACCACACGCTACTGATGGAAGAAAAATATAACAGCTGTATATTATGTAGCCAATTGTGTGGTCAAAGATGTTAATTAAAAGACATGAGCAATGCTCTACGATTTCCCCACAAAAAGATATATAGTGCTGATAGTTGCCGTTATCATCAATCCACACGTAGTGGTAAGTTTCTTCCTATGAATGATAATGTCTATATAGCCATATATATAACTCCGTATTGGGCAGAGATGAACTAGAGCCTCAGTTCAAACAAGCTTTATAGTATAAGTTCCACATATAAATGTATATTCCGCTTCATGCTCCATAGATGGAAAAGTTGCATATGTGAGTAGAATATACTGTAGTACTCACTGTCTCTGATGGTAGATATGATGCGTTTTTCCACATACCCGTATAGATTACACCTTTGCAGACTCGTCTCTTTGAGGTTACTGTGTGTCCGATGGCTGTAAATAGTGATCACACACCTTCGTACTACGGACTGGAATCATAGGTGAATGAAGATGAAACCTATTTAGGCTTTAGCGGGATGCTGACAAAAGTGCCTTAAAGCGCTACATCGAATGGATAATACTTGTATGATCCGCGGATAACAGTGATATCTGTGACCGCCTCACACGCGGCTCTCTGATGAGAATGCTCCACGGAGAAAAGAGGATGGTAAAAGCAATTGTTTGTCCGCTTTCAGATGAATCCAATAGTACAACTCCTGGGTGGGTTGAACCAAGTGCAACGGCAATTACAGCATATAGCCAAGTGAAAATAAAAATAGCACAATAGGTAAAAAAAGTATACAGAGACCAACTAAATTGTTGACTCTATGCCCCTCAATGGATAAAAAAAAGTATGCAACATAAAACAAAGTTTACTATCCAAGAGTACAAATTTTTCATATATTTACATGCCCTTTAATTTTTGAATTTCCTGTTGACTTCCTGATCAGATATGCTAAAACCTAATGGTTGAGAAACAATATCTATATCACAGAGGTAATTCACTTTTTTTTTATATAATGACCTAATGAAAGTGGGAGGTTTGAGTGGTCTCAAACAGAGAAGGCAACAAGCCTTCCAATATATTACTACTACTGATTCTCTACTTAAATATAACAGGGTCATAATAGAGGTCAAATCTGCTGCCTCTCTCTAAGACACACTTAAAGACAATTCACAGAGTGTATGTAGCATTAGTAAAAGTGAAACTCATCAAGAAAGAAGCTACTGGTAAATATATTAGTTGTAAAATCCCTGATGTCACTCACTTACATTGCCTATGGCAATGTCGCAAGATATCTTGATTTTGGGATAAAGTAATTAAATTAAAATACAGGTTCCCAAGAACCCCAAAGTATTACTACTGTGTAATTTAGAGGACTGGATTTCCACAATGGGTTCTTCCGATTTTGTTCCTGTCCTAGTTGTAATTCTCATAATTTCTAGGAAAAACATTAAGCAAAAATGGGTTCCACTATAAAAGTTAAATGAAAACAGATTTTTTCACAACCCCATGGCATGACAGACGATTTGCACTAGTTAATATAGAAATGGGGTTATATATTTTTAAATCAAATGTTAAACATATGTATCTGCCTTAAATCTGGAGGTAAAACAAAGTATCACCAATATATTTTATGGGTATTTAATAAAAGACTGGAGAGTGATGTCAATTCTGCTCAGTTCTTCAAATTGCTTGCTCTTTATAACTATATTGGAATCTGGCCTATAATGATGCTATAAAGATGCTATAGTGATTTTATTATCCCCCACGATTGCTTCTCATGTTCTTCCCAAACCCACAATTTAACCATAAAATGATGTTTGAATAAGCCTTTTCTTCTGATTCTGAATAATCTCCATGCTTCATATGTGATGACAGGTTTATACAAATTGTAACAAATTGATAAAAAATACATTTTAAAAAAGAAGCTTCAGCCTTAAGCTGGGTACACTCTACAGGTTTTTTATTCACTTATCAAGCCAATCACACGATAAACGACCATCTTGACCAACACCAACAACAATCATGTTTTATCACACCAAAGTACATTGTTTCATTTAATTTGATTTTATAACCAGGCTAAAAATCTCTACAAATCATGGAATGATAGCGGGCAAATTTTGAAGTGAGTATGCACTCACGACCAGCAGTGTAGGCAAATCTCCTTAGAGTTTACAGAGTCATGATCTTTTTTTTAGTAGATGGTTAAGATAGAGCAGGGGTCAGGGAACTTTTTTACCTTTTACCCCAAAATATATTTAGAAATGGCGACGTTACCCCCATGGTTAGAAATTAACAAAATATTACTAATATTAATAATAGTAATTAAGGAAATCATATATTATTAATTATTTGACTTCTATCCTGTATGGAATTAGCTTCAGCTTCAAAACTTCAGGTTTTTGAGAAATGATGTTGCTTCATTGTTGATACGAGAGCATCAATATTGGGGCATTTTTATGTCAGAGCAATTTGGATACAGTCTTCAGCGTCCAATCGATTTCTCTGCTTTGTTTTTATGTTTGTTAAAGTTGAAAATCCTTGTTCGCAAAGGTAGGTAGTTGCAAAAGGCAGCAACTTTTTGACTGCCTTCTCATGTGCAATTTGGAATGCCTTTGCAGCAGTCGACATCCAAAAATTTGAAAGATCTGTTTTGCTTTCAAATGCAATACGGGCTTCATTATTGCATCAAAGTTCAAGAAGTGCCTCTGCCAACCCTTGAGGTTCTTCTGGTACAACATTAATTTCACATTGAAATGGGTCTACAATCCAACCAACAGCATGTGAATCAAGATCTGGAAAGTAATCAGAGAACCGCTCTTTGAGTTTGGTAAGATGCCTTATAACTGTATCCTTGATGTCTTCAAAAGTAATATTTTCACAATCTTCCAAGAACAAAGCTAACTTTGAAAAGGTAGCTATCTTTTTCTGTTCAGCTTTCTGTCTCCAATATAAAAGCTTTGATCCAAATGCAGAAATCTTTTCTCTGGCTGAAATTATATTTATGTTTTTTCCTTGCAATTCTTTGTTCAATATATTAACATGCTCAAACATATCAGCTAAATATGCGAGATGTGCAACCCACGTGGAGTTTGTAAACTTCTCTGCGAGAACATGCTTTTGATCAACCAAAAAAATTTCCAGTTCAGTTTTGAGAGCCCACACTCGGTTCAGAACATTTCCACGTGAGAGCCACCTCACTTCTGTATGATAAAGTAGGTCTGTTTATTCAGCCTCACCATTTTTACATAATTCACGAAATAATCGCGTGTTTAGTGCATGTCGTTTGATAAGATTGACAATCTTGATAACATCATGCATGACGGCTTCCAGTGCAGGTTCCAAATGTTTCACAAGCAGTGCCTGGCGATGGATAATACAGTGGTTTACTTCAACTTTTGGATTTTTCTCTCTCACCAAAGCCGAAAAACCATTAACATGACCCAACATAGCTGGAGCTCCATCAACAGACACAGCAACGCAGTCTTCCCACTTTAAATTGACGCCATTAAAGTATTCATTAACTTTATTGAAGATATCAATCCCACGAGATCGCAAGTCGAGAGGCGAACACAACAACAATTCCTCTTCAATGAGACGTAAACCTTTGTAGCGGACATATACCATCAGCTGCGAATTACTACTAACATCTGTAGTCTCATCAAGCTGAATAGCAAAGTATTTACTCTCTTTTATTGAAGTAATAACTTCTTGCCTCACATTTTCTGCTAAAATAGAAATTCTTCCTTTAACAACTCTTGCAGACAACGGCACTGAATTTAGTTTCTTGGCTTCATTCTGACCACACATAATCTCTGCCATTTTCAAAGCTGCTGGTTTAACAAATTCTTCACCAATAGTATACGTTTTTTTGTTCCGAGCAATCAACCAGGCCACTTCAAAGCTAGCCTTTGATGCTGAACGTTGATTGAATGTACCTCTCAAGTTGCTGTCCAGTCTTTGTCTTTTGACAGACATTTCCAAATTTGCGAAATATTCTCGCGGTTTTGAACTCAGATGTGGGTGCAAAATTATCCAAGTGCTTTTTCAATTGACTCTTTTTGAAAGATTCTGCAGTCAGTACTTTTAAACAAACAACACACTGTGGTTTCATTATTCCTTTGTCGTCAATTTCGGTAAACCCATAATCAAGGAACTCTTCCTGGTGTATTCGTTTTCTATTTGATGAAGGGTAAAAAAGACAGTGATTGGAAAAGTTGTAACCCTTCAGCACACATTTAGAGAGCACAGAAAGGAGGTTCCATAACCACTGAAATTAATTGTAATGCACACTGTACCCCCAGAAATTGATGATATATCCTGCTAGTACGGTACACATCCTGGCAGCAATTGATGACCATATCATACCACAAAATCTAAAAACGGTTTGGATGAATCTCTTCCAAGAAGTTGTATTTGTAGCTATAATTACAAGGACATTATGTTCCATATATAAAAAATTAAATGAAAATACAATGAAAATATATTTATTCCAATAAAATTCAAAAATAAGTCAGATTCCCCCAAAACAAGCAGTATGAAATTCTCTTGGACAGACACAAAAAATGATCACACTTGCTAAAAGCTGTACAAAATGAACACATGGAAATTGATTTAAGCACCAATGTAAAACAATCCAAAGAGAGAAAAAGACACTAAAGCACCTCTAATTGAGCACCAGGTGGGGCCTGATTGTTGCGCAGGGCTCTAGTCAAGCATCTAATAATAATGCAATTGACTATATATATATATATGCCTCCATAGTTTGTTTCCCCCTTATCTTTCCTCCCTCACCCTATATGCCTCTGTTATTTAACTTACTTTTATATTGACTTTCTCTCTTTTTTCTTCTTTTCTGTTCATCAACTGTTTTCTTCTGCCTCTGCTCGTCTCTGCTCCTCACTGAAATTGACGTCGGCCGTGATGACATTCAGTGGGAGGGAGCAGGAGAGGGGACTGCTGGGAGCCGTGCGGTCAGGTGATGTATTTAAGGGGGAAAAAAAACCCGCTTTGGAGCCGCGGCGTATGGCTACCCCTGGAAAAGTCATTTTTACCCCATTTGGGGTAATTTAACCCTGTTCGCCGACCACTGAGATAGAGGAAGAGCACATCTGAATTTAAATCGTGTAAATTCCTGTAAGTGTATAAGAATGAATCGGCATGCTGGTTGGGACCTTAATCTATTATAATTATTTGATTTTTTTAAGAAAAAAGAAAACCTAACTGTAACAATGAAATAATTTGTACTCTCTTCCACCTTTTCTTCTGTGAAATTCTGGTTTCCTTCTGTGTTCTTCATATGTCACATATGGTGTGCATAAGGCTTTGACAACCCCAAACACAATTTGCAAACAAGCAAAAAGGTCAGACCCACTGAAACCCCAGACATGTAAGAGACATTTCATATTTTACATCTCATAATTAAAATACTCTTTTTCTCCATTTTAAGTGAAATTAGCCTGTAATTCTTACAACTCTAAACTTTATTTTTTAAACTTAGCTTACCATGCTCTTTTATCTCTCTAAACATGTATTCATGCCGTCACACAGGGATACATATATTCTGAATGGAAGTTTTTTTAGAAACCATTGTAAATAAAATAAAAAAAATAATTTTGCAAATTCTGCACTAAGGCCATATACACCGATCAGCAACATTAAAACCACTTGTTTAATATTGTGCCGGTCCCCCTTGTGACACCAAAACAGACTAACCTGTCGAGGCATGAACTCCCCAAGACCTCTGAAGGTGTCCTGTGGTACCTGGCACCAAGACATTAGCAGCAGATCCTTTAACGGTCTTGTAATCTGCAAGATGGTACCTCCATTGCTCGGAACTTGTTTTCCCACCACATCCCACAGGTGTTTGATCGGATTGAGACGTATGGAATTTGGAGGCCAACACCTTGAACTTTTGTCATGTTGCTAAAACCATTCCTGAACAAATTTTGCAGTGTGGCAGGACACATTATACTGCTGAAAGAGGCCACTGCATCAGGGAATACGGTTGCCATGAAGGGCTATACTTGTTTGGTCTGCAACATTGTTTGGGTAACTGGTATGTGTCAAAGTAACATCCACAGGAATGCCAAGACCCAAGATTTTCCAGCAGAACATTGCCCAGAGTATCACACTACCTCACCCTCACCTACCAGGCCCACTCCCACTCCACTGCCCCTTACATCTCCAACATCCTCTCCACTCACACCCCATCACGTTCCCTGCGTTCGGCCAATGACCATCACCTCTCCTCCATGCTGATCACCTCATCCCACTCCAGAATTCAAGATTTCTCCTGGGCTGCCCCCCTCCACTGGAACGACCACCTACACTCCATCTGACTGTCCCCTAATTTGTGCACTTTCAAACGGGTACGTAAAACTCACCTCTTCCTCAAAGCCTACCAGCCATCCACCTGGCTCCATAACCTCTATTCTCCTACCCCACCACTTGCTTCTCTTGCAATTAATCCCCTCTATCTCCCCATTGTGCCTCCTGACTATTTGCCCTCCCTTTAGGATGTTAGCTCTCACGACCAGGGCCTTCTTCCCTCCTACCTATTCTTTTGCTCCATCCTCAATGTGTAAGCTATGTTGGGAACTTTAAAGTCCTGGTATTTTTGTTTATTGGTCTGTATGGTTCTACTATGTATGATCCACTGTCTGTACTCTGTACGGCACTGCAGATACCTTGTGGTGCCCTATAAATAAAGATTAATTCTAATAATAATAATAATAATAATAATAATAAGTATTAACTATAACATTAAGTTTAGCAACTGCTTTGCTTTTATATAGCCATGACAGTTAAACATTTTTAAATGTCTGTTGACAAAATTAGACATATATTTCCTTTTCTATTTATAATTCTCCCTATGAATGAGGGTTTTTACAATTTGTGTTGACAGATTAAAAAACACTAATATTTAAATGACATTCTTAGACATAAGCATCAAGTGATGTTTATCAAATTTCTGCTATGGGATTTCATTTCACATTGTCAAGGTAAAATAACAAATGAGTAAAACTGAAATAAACGGTTTTAACAAACTAATAACTCCTTTATGAGCACTTCATTTAACAGTTCTTAGTAATTCAGTATGATTGAGGCACCTTAAAGATGACAGGAATTCATCCAATGTCATAAACAGCACTTACCAATAAATGTTGATACATTCAATTTTAATCAATCCCGTGAAAAATGTTTTATGAAATATGTTAGCCCAAGTAGAATCGTAACCAATATTTATGATTATACAGGTTCAACACTTGAAGAATCAAATGTTTGTTTTCATGCTTTAAAGGATAACACCACCTTTATTGGAGGTACAATTAATTATTATGCCTCCACTTACACCAAACCAGAAGCACAGAGCTGCATGTGCAGCACCTTTCAGTGATGGAGGACCAAGGTCCGTCCATAGTTCTATATAATTCTAGTTCTATAGAACTCTATGGAAGCTGTGACATACAGATCTACGGAGAGGCATGGACAGCTTTGCAGTGTGAAACAATATGATAATGTGAATACCGGCTCTATTACTGAGATCTGACTGTAGGTGTCCAATACTTTATACTTGTATTAGTCTTCTCTTCCACTTTCTCTTCTGAAAATATTTGTTCTTTCTCTATGAATATGTGAACAATCAAATGAAAACATATATAGTGTAATAAGGTTAATGGCATACACCAAACCATGACAAGCAATGGGTTCAAATGAAACAAAAGTAGGCACAGAAACATCCTTTACCTATTTAACAGACAGAACTCCACTAGAGGTGGCATTTAAAGAAAATGCTAGCTAAATTTAATATGTTCAATTCTGTGTTTACTTATTTTAACTTTTTAACTTTACTATTTCTTTAGTCTTTGTTCTTTATTTTAGGGTAAGGCTTTTTTGTACGTATGTCTTGACATGTATTACCATAAACTTGGATGTCACAGATTTACTATACCAGATCATCTTTTTGATGCAGAAAACATCAGTGACCATAACTGTTTAATGTGCACTATTGGAGCGTCACATGGGACAGCAATGAGATTATTTTCTACATGTGTCTTATTAGATCATTTATATGTGAGTCAGTTGCCTCCCATCCTAATACCATTGGCTGCAGCTTAGAACACCAAAATAGCGGTTGCCAATCAATGCAGGTTCTACTTTAATGACCGATAGCGTGTGAAACAGGCCACGAATTTACATTAATGGCAGTGGAAATTTAAGGATTAAAGCTAGGCACACACTACAGAAAGTTTCTCCCGATGCAATATCTTTAACGATTTTAGCAGAGCCGATTCATGTATTAAATGATGTTACACGATTTACCATCAGATCTGTGCTCTTCATCTGTCATACCATCTGCTGTAAACTCTATGGCGTTTTCCTACCCAGCTGGTTGTGAGTTACAGATTTCAGTATTTGCCAGACAACATTCCATCGTTTATGAAGATTTTTAGTTATAAAATCAAATGAAACGATACAATGTGCTTTGGTAAGATAAAACATGATCGTGGGAGCATACACACTAATACAATATTGAACCTAACAGTCATTTATCATGTCATTGGCACCATAATGGGTTGAAAAGCCTGAAGTGTGTACCCAGCTTAACTGCTCTGCAGATTTTCAACCTTGTCACGACAATTTAAAACAGAGTCTTTGGTACCTGCCAGTTCCTATCCTAGTTAGTATTAAAGGGAAGTGATGTCAAATCTCAAACAAATATCTTTTTAAACTGAATAGCTACAAATAATTTGAAATACCCAATTCATAATTAAATAGGTTTGTAGCAACTATAATATGCACTATATTTTACCAAGAGAAATATTAATGACAATAATTCTCAAATCAACTTATTATAATTGAACATATACAAATGTATGAGAAGGTATTGTATTTGTAGCCAACTTATGTTTTGAGTATTTGCAATTGTGTCTCATTACAGAAATGATTACATATCCCATATCAATTCCATATACTATAGAATACAGCCAAAAAAACCTAAAATGAAAATGTTATAACAGGACATAAGTAATCTAATGTAGTATTCATACTGAGTAATAAGAAAATCCTAACTGAAGAGAAACATACTCCATATCCAACGGTTTCTCTGACATTTGCACTGAAGTCAATGGGTATTATGTAATTTTACACTAGCCCACCAGCACTATAAATATCATATAAATGGCAGAAGGAAATTGATAGCTACATACTGTATATATTTCAATGTGTCCACCAAGACTAGCACTAACATACATTGTATCATGTCAGGTTGACAGCAAATGTGTTTACCTTTCTGTTACCTCTAAATTGCCTGTCACTGCATACTGCTGGAAAATTAAATAAGAGGAATTGATAAGCCTTTCACCTATCTTTCCAGAGAGACCCTGCTCTGAAAGGCATTGCCTCTGCTTTGTACTGATTATATGATATGTCAGCAGCTCTACACCTAAGCCTCATGGTCTTTGCAAAACAATGAAAAAACAAATCCTACAGCTTTTAATTAAAACCCATTATAATAACCGATGAATCATATGCTGATTTCTAAGCCTGATATAAAGCCAAGATGCTAGTTATGCTGTGATGTGAATTATTTCTATATTGTGTTTTTATACACTGATTTAAATTCAAAATACTTTGCAAGAAATTATGTATTAAAGCAATTTAGCACCCCTAAGTTTTAGGGCTAGATTTACTAAGCTGCGGGTTTGAAAAAGTGGGGATGTTGCCTATAGCAACCAATCAGATTCTAGCTTTCATTTATTTACTACCTTCTACAAAATGACAGCTAAAATCTGATTGGTTGCTATAGGCAACATCCCCACTTTTTCAAACCCGCAGCTTAGTAAATCTAGCCCTTAATGTAAAATATTTCTAGACATCGATGTGCCATAGCGAAATACAAACCATTTATACAATTTGCAGACTCCTCAGTCCTATTGTTTGTTTATATTTAAATACAGAAATGTAATCAAGATATTTTACTATATTTACAATTGCATACAAGTTTGCTATATTTTAAAAGCATCATTTCATCTGGTTCTGCTCACTCCCAATCCTTTATGGTGATTTTCACCTGTATACAACACCTATGGCTAGAGCTAAACAGATTTTTAAGCTCTTTCAAAGACAAATTAGACATCAGTCTTCTTACAGCCAGGGCCGCAAAGAGGAATTTGGCACCCTGGTACTGCAACTATCTGCCCCCCTCCACACACACACACACACACACAGTAATAGAAGGGATGTGCGAGGCTTTGTAATCTGGGCGTGGCCAACATTGAGTGTGGCTGCGCTTCTTTAGTCATGACATATTGGGGATGATTCATTAAGGAAAGGAAAGCCAAAAAAAATAGGAGTAACTTTGCACCTTGGCGAAATCATGTTGCATTGGAGGGGGATGTAAATTTTAAATGTGATGGCAGATTTATAGTTGGGGTAGGTTATGTCCTAGCTCAACTTTAAATTTTAGTGTAAAAAGGAAGCTATAAGGTATTTGTGTGCTACATGAAAAAAACAGTCAGTATTTAACTTATGTGCAAAATAATAAACTAATTTGCATCCCTTACATTGTAACATGGTTTGTCCAGGAGAAAGTGCTCTTACTTATCTGTACTGCAACTTTCACAACCTGGTTCTGGATTCTAGTATGAATCAGGGAATGTTGGGACCTGTTTGGAAAATGTGTAGGTGCATGAAGCATGGAAAATAATAAGGGAACACAGTACATAACATAGATCACGCATATACCAAGCAAAATATGTATGATAAAAATAATCACATTATATATCTATATCTATCTATCTATCTATATATATATATATAAATAAAAATAACAACAATAACAGTGAGGTACTCAACCCAGTACAACCTTATCCTAATTATATTAGTCCCAGAATGTCCAGCACTTTCTTATTTACAAGGTGGCAGCCAAAGCTCCAAGAACAAAGAATGGTAAATCCAGTATCAGTAAACCTAGGAAAGAACAATGGAGAGAAGGGTACCTGATAGTGCAGTATTACTGGAGTCATACACCAATAATAAAACGTGGTAAGTATGCTGCGTACCGGAAAAGGGTGAAAGATGGGCACATCATTAGTGAAGCACTCTTGTGACCACATCATCAGTACTTTCAACTCTTGGAATCTCCCAGTTATAAGTACCGCTCCGGAAACCATATGAGATAAACAGAAATAACCAGAGATAGTGTAGTATATGGTGGTCAAAGTAATACAGTGATAGCACCAGAGGCTTATGTGTGTACCAGATAGATAATGAATAGAACTTTATCTGTTTAATTCTGCAAGGTCCTGGTATCCCCAATGATTCTGGATGGCCTTAGCTATATTGCTTACATGCTTTAAAACTGTCTTTCCACAGCTAATAGCAAGGTTGACAAGGAGTGTTTGCAATGAAGTTTAACTTGAATTAAGCCTCTGGTGTTATCACTGTATTACTCTGACCACCGTACACTACACTATCTCTGGCTATTTCTGTTTATCTCAAATGGCTTCCGGACCGGCACTTATAACTGGGAAATTCCAAGATGTGCCCATCTTTCACTGTTTTTGGATGCGCAGAACAGTTACCATGCTTCTTTACTGGTGTATGACTCCAGTAATACTGCACTTTCAAGCGCCCTTCTCTCCATTTTTCTTTTATATATATATATATGTATATATATATATATATATATAATAATGTGACACATTTCTAAGTGGATAAAAAAATGGTACCTCTACTGGCTCTGCAACCCTTTACAAGGATAAAAATTAAGATGCGCTCAAAAATCCATTAAAGATATAAATTCAATAATGCTGACAGAAAATGACATAAAAATTTTAAACTCCAAACTACTTTACTCAGAAACAAAATGGAGGAGAATCAATTGCCGATGATGTGGCACATGGACATTGTGCTGCGCACATTGCAGGCAATTATGCTAGGAATTTCTGCCCTGAGATGTCTCGTGGATATTCCGGAGAAACCTTGCATCTAATTGAATCTCCCTTTATGTCTTACAATACAAAAAAAAATTTGAAATATATATATATATATATATATATATATATATAAACAGTATGTATATATAAAGAGCAGCCCCTGAGAAAGGTGCCTCAGGAGCACAGAACAGGCCATTGAATATTCTGTGATAGACATACTGAGTTATGTTCCTGTAGTGCCTTTCCGAGATAAGGAGTTTGGAGTTTTTCATTGTATGTAATCTTTTCTCGTCATTATTGTATTTATATGTTTAAGGGTTTTAGAGAGCCTCTTAATTTTTAGTATACAGTTTATAATACATAAATGATAATAAAATATTACATTTATCATGCCCTACCCAGCCAAATCGCGCCAGCCCCCAGATGCATTACAACAACCCCCAGATGCATTACAATACCCCCGGAATATATTATGATACCCCCAGGCCACTGTACTTACCGATGCTTTGCTTGAAGGGCTGAAGGTCCTACAGAGTGAGTATGGACGCTTTTAGTCTCGCGAGATTTGGAGCTCCTCGACTTGGTCTGCAGGCTGACGGGAATGTGTGTAATGTCACAAGATTTCCGGGGACTGGGAGCATGTATCAGCTCCCTCCCCCTTATCCTACCCCGTTCCGTGGGTGCGTGCAAGTGCATGCCACCCACTGGCAAAAAAAACAATAAAAAAAAATGAATTACATGGCCAAATTACCTCGGACCTGGATCTGCCCCCCAGGTGCCGGTAACTCATTATCTTCATCATCATCATTTATTGATATAGCACCACTAATTCTGCAGCGCTGTAGAGAGAATGCACTCACATCAGTCCCTGCCCCAATAGAGCTCACAGTCTAAATTCTCTAACATACACACACAGACAGACTAGGGTCAATTTGATAGCAGCCAATTATCCTACAAGTATGTTTTTAGATTGTTGGAGGAAACCGGAGCAACCGGAGGAAACCCACACAAACACAGGGAGAGCATACAAACTCCACACAGGCCATGGTTGGGAATCAAACTCATGCTGTGTTGTGAGGCAGAAGTGCTAACCACTAAGCCACCCTGCTGCCCACCATGTGGTAATTTGTACTCCCTCCCTCTCTGCAACCCTGCTTACAGCCCCCTCTTCTTATGTGCGTCATCACACAAACTGTCAAACTTATTTATTGAGGTATGCTCCTCCAGTGCTATCGGAGCTACCAGATTGATCACATTTCTTTAGCAATTTCCCTTGGAGACTCTCCCCAACCAACACTTATTCATCAGCTTATCACAGTACTCTCTCTCTCTCTCCCTCTCTCTTTTTTTCTCTCTCTATATATATATTTATCTATCTCTCACTCTCAGAGACAGAGTGTCCTCCTGTCTTCACCTTTTCAGACCTCCTGCCTTGTACAGAACACACAATAGCCTCACACATCAGTCTCTACATGCTCAACACCTCTATATATTAGTTAAAAGGGTAATGCACCCATATTACATGTTTTACCTTCTCGCCTTAGAGTCATGATGAGTTTACAGATAGGGGGATGATATAAAAATGACAATCTTAGAATAGAACCACAAAATATATAATTTCAAAGGTGTTTACCAACACATGGATAACATAAGCATATACACAAAGGGAGATCTGTTGATATTTCTAGTCCACTGGGTCATCTGTGTAGGCATATTACAACAATCAGAAACAAATTTGAGCATTTGGTGTTTAGATCTTTAATTTTGTTAATACATGACACACTTCTCCATATGAGTTTATTATTCCTTTTATGTGGGGTCCTCATATGAGTTGGGTGACTTGAAGATAGAGTTCAACTCACAGATGAATATCTAGAATTTTTGTGGCACATTAACTTCTGAAAGGTTGACATTTTTTTTAACATTCAATTCTTTCTATTACCTATGAATTAGGTTTTAGTGCCTATATATCTGTAGGTTTTTATCCATATATTATGAACCAGCAGCCACTGAACAATTTAGTTTTGAGCACATATGCTACATTTTGCTATGATACAAAACATGGCAGTTTGTTACATGTTATAAATACATTTCTTTTTGAATTGCTTGTTACGATCTTATTTACTTACATCTGGGGGTAAATGTATTAAGCTCCGGGTTTTTCAACACCCGCGAGTTCGACTTCTTCGGCGTTTAAATTTAAAGCGGCGCTGCCATGTAAAGGGAAACTTCCCTCTACAAGGCAGCGCCGCTTTAAATTTAGACGCCGAAGACGCCGAACTCGTTGAAGAACCCGGAGCTTAATACATTTACCCCCTGGTTTCAATAAGTCACAATGAGATCTCAAGTTCCTCTTTGCAGGAGTTTGTCCTGTTGCAGCATGTTCAGCATTTTGATAAACAAATTGTTGATTTTGTATTGTAGAGTAATTTGTTCATGGTTCATGGCCTTGATAGCTTTCTTCAATGTTTGGACAAATCTTTGGGTTAATTCATTTGTGGGTGGGTATTACAATGCTGGCTTTATGCCATTATGCTCTCTGAAATTCTTCTGAAATGAACTAATATCCATTATTACATATTTGTTTGAGAAACCAATTTCTAGGCAATATAGTTCTCAAAAAAGTTTTCTGAAATGATATAGACTTTAGGCCACTTACAATGAATATCCACCACAATCAGAAACATGTGATCCATGAACAGACCTGCAAAATCAATATGAACTCTTTGCCATGGGGATGATGACCATTCCCAGGGGTGTAATGGAGCTTGTGGAGGTACATTTAGAATCTTTTGACAACTGTCACAGTCTTTAGTTACTGATTCAGTCTGATCATTGATTTCAGGTCACACTTATGCAACGTTCATAAAACATCTAAAAAATGTGAATTTCAACATTCCAGGAAAAAGCGTCATCTTTCTCAGTTGGGGATAACTGTCCGTAAATACTATTTTGCTAACAATTACAAAGCTTCAGACCTCTAGTTCTCATAGTGTAATGCAGGTGTGCTACAAAGAGAGGATAGGAAATCCTCAGATGACTTCACGCTTATGGATACCCTCGAGGGTCATAGTATTACACAATTTGTGTTCTCCACAGTTATTCTAACCATGTATCTTTGACATTATTTAATGGACTTTCAGATGATACAAATAGCATAGATATAAAGATGAAACTTGTCATTCCTACTAAGGCACAATCCCTTGAAAATACCATCCTCTTTTACAGATAGGGATTTTTCATTCTCCAAAATGAAAGTGGTTCATAATACAAAATAGTACTTAAAGAAAACTCCAACATATGCTCACAGTAAATGATATTTAGGGGCAGATTCAATTGGCCGCAATGTTTATCAGAACATCTCAGCTGCGCTTTATTACCGTTACTACGGTAAAAAGTAATGCAGACTTTTGCTCGCACCTTTATGGGGCACGAGCAGAAATCAGCATTACTTCTGTCAGAAAATATCCACAAGAGATGTCTTGTGGCCGCTCCAGAGGCACCTCGTGTGGATATTTTCTGAATTGGATCTGCCCCTTAGGATGATAATAAAATTCATGTTTTTTTCTATAATGTGTGATAAAAAATAGAACTCGGAAGATAAATCATTAATAACTAACTAATGTGTAACCTAAAAAAAGGCATTGGACAATATTGATAAAAATGAAAAAAAGCATGGAATAGATCATCTTGAATTTCCATCTATCAACACACAAAATGCTAGATCAAAGTCTATATTTAAACCTTGTGGAGACAATGGTGCTGAGTTGGACTCATATGTGTCCAAAAAAATGTCTGCAAAGATGAACATGAAAAAGCATATTTCACCCATATACTGAGTTGGTCGCATCTCAAGATGCATCCAGCTCTGCACCGGTAGCATATATGCCAGGTTTACGTCAGGCATATATAAGATATGCCAGGTCATAAGCACAAAAAAATTGTTTTCTATAATAAAACAGGCATCAGATTCCATCTTGTGTATAAATGAAAAAAATAATTCTAAAATACATCCACAAGATCATATAATGTAGACATTGACAATGAATAAAGCATTATCAGCTTCAATCCGCAAATCAGCCAATCAGAAGTGACTAGATACTGCTTGTGACCATCACCATTATTAATGTGTATTTGCACCAGTCCTCAGGCACCTACAAGTGATATGGTTACTGACAGTCATATCTGTATCTCCATAGATCACAATTATACAAACACACCCTTTCTCTACTCAAACTGTTTTTGTCAACTCCTTCTCTCTCCCATTCTGCCTGTCCAAATATAAGGAGGTGCAAGTGTCAGATGTGCATACATATGCAAATATGCACTTTTGGTTTTCTTGGCACGTGCAATACAAATTTGCATATTTTACGGTAAGCAGTTGGGCTTACGCTCAACTCCAAAATCTGCATATTAAAAATACATTTAGTCTCTGCTTGAGAAATCTTCATCATATAATCCCCCTTCTTCAAAACATTCTACTTTTTATTTTAATATGTTTTAAAAGTTTAAACTCTTTATTGTACAACAGTACAGGTTGTACAATTTTTTGCATATTCTTTAACATTTATTATCATATAATACTGCTATATACTAACTTATTTTTTATGCATAACCATTGTTTTTAATTTTATATTCATTTAAAATGTTTTTATTATTTTTTTATGTTATGGTATCTGCTGTGTTTTAAATATTGGTATAAAGCTGTAGTCATTTATGTGGGTTTTTTTTGCAAGTCGCTCCTGAGAGTGGAGAGTAGGCTAGTACCTTAAGGTGCACTGGATGACAATCAATGTACAGTGGTGCAAAACCAAATATTTTAACAATGCACATCTAGGGCACCTCATGAATGACCTCCAATTTTTCTTTCAACACCATTTACAGAAAAAAAAAAGTGAAAGCTAACTATACGAAAACTGACTAATCGGTGCATCCTTTAAAATTTGATAAAAGAATATATCGACTGCACTTAGACAATAAATTGGTAGTGACAACCAAATTAGTGTTGACTGCAGTCGGTATTCGTTATGGAAATGTATTCAACAAAAAAGTATTTAATGGAAAAATAGTTTGAAGCACATTTTTTTAAAATTGATGGGTAACTACAAAAATTACATAACTGACCCATTTAAATTTAAAATTCAGCATCTAAAAAGTATGGTAAAGAACCAGATGGTGGCACAAGTTTCAGAGATCAATGAAAAAGTTAGCACAGCTGGAGAGGAATCTGTGCCTATCACCATCCTGTGTATTTATAAATGAGATTAGTTTGAAAATACCAGTTTATTTTGGCAATGACACATTCATACATAGATATACACAAGTGAAATAATAAAAATATCAGAGCCAATAGTTTTTTATTTTCTATTTTCTGTTAATATCAGATTGGAATGGTGTTGTACTTGTCTTACAGCTATGCAAATATTGCAGATTGTTTTGAGATTATATTTTGGAGTCTACTAACTAGCAATCCAATATTATTATCACTGTATTGTTAACATTTACATATTTAAAGCACAAGGAAAATGTGTAATACAAAAATGCAATTGTAAAGACATATTTTACCTTATAATATAATATTTGTTGAATGTTTAAAAGTTCTGACCCTCTGAATAACCATTAATGGCAACAAAAGACCCACATTTTTCACTATTTTGAAATACTTTCTATGGAGTAGAGTGATGGTATGGCAGTTGACATCTGTACTTGTAATCTCTGCTTATCCCCCCAGCTATTCGTCTTTGTCATTGACAAATCCTCAGTTTATTAATAGTGGCTGTTGATGTAAGTTAGCACTAAACTTGTATCAATCCCCAGAAACCCTGTTACTCAGCTCAATTTCATCTCAAAAGTTGGAAACTACAGCAAATATATTTTGCATTTAAAAATGGAAAGAAATCTCGCTCCTGATTTCACAGGTTCACAAGGTTCACCAGATGCAGATCTGTCATTATGCCTAGTGTATTTCTGGGTGGATGAGAGGCCCACCCTCCTCTGATGAGCAGCTGGTGAGGTACTAACTCTACTACTTAGACCTAGAGCACACTTTGAAAAAGCAGAAGGGACATGGACAGACCCTCTGTCATAATTGATAGAATGTCAGGATGCATTCTGTACAAATATGCCAGAGGGCTCCCTGGTCTACCCTATCACGCAGATGAGGCAAGTGACAATCTCAGTGAGCTATGTGGAACTTTGAAAAGCTCACACACAAAGGCGCTAGTGCCTTGGGAACCACAACCTAAACCTCACTGCATGCTCTTGTTAAATGTCAGTACTTAATCAGGAGGTATAAGTATACACAGTTACTGTTGCTGACATATGTCTGCCACAAATACTACTGTTTTAGAGCTACGTGCATCATGTGGCACATCTGACTCAACATATGGATATAAGCAAGCTTTTTAGCATGCATCTTTTCCTACATAGGTTCAGAGTGCAATGTGTCCATCTCTAAATGAGCCCTTTTGACTTTTTCCAGTGTTTCTCCCTGTCCTTTTAAACATTTCTTTCTCTTCTTTTAAAAGTTTCTCTGGTATTTTTCTCTTCTCTTAACACTTACTCCATACTTGCCTGAATGTCAGGGAGACCCCCTGAAATAGGGGTGATCTCCCTCACTCCCTGAAGAGTCTGGCATTCTCCTTGATGCTGAGCCAGTACAAGACGTGGTTGGATTCACCATCTGTGGCATGATGACACAGTTCAGAAATTGTGTCCTATGTCCATGTATTGATGCCTATGGACATGGCCATTTTCATGGAGACCAAGATTTAATCAAAGACTGACAAGTAAGACAACATGACTTCAGTAATGTAAAAGACACTTCAGTCTCCAGAGATTTATTAGCTGCTTTTCTTTAAGCATAGCTGCCTACTCTCCCGAAATGTCTGGGAAACTCCCGCATTTCTGGGAGACCTCCCGGTCTCCCGGGAGAGCAGGGCAACCTCTCGGTTCTTGCCCCGCAATAGATAAGTGACAGGGGCGGGGCTTAATGATGCAGATATTGCATCATCTTAGCCCCACTCTCTGCTGTAATTGGCGAAAATGGTGACAATTGTTTAGGGGGTGGGACCAAAATGATGCAATTCCTCAAGCCCCGCCCACCTCCCCCGGGATCTCCCTGAAGCCAACTTGGAAAAGTTGGCAAGTATGACTTACTCTCACTGGTTCGCTAACATTTCAGTTCTTATAAAGTTTCTTTCTCTTTTTCTATTTCTCCTTTAAACAATGTTTTGGGTATTTCTCCCACCTTCTCACACTTACTTAAACTTGTTTTCCCTGTCTTCTCACAGCAGACTTTAATAGAGTAAGGGCAAATGCAGCTGAAGAAACATGCAACATTCTGCTGAACAGTTTTCATTTCAAAGTGTCACAGCTCTCTGGGATATACTGGAGATTCCCGTGGCGCCAAAAATAACAAATAAAGTATAGGTGTAGCAAAACCACTTTATTAGTACAAGTGGGTTAGAAGGTCCAGTACCACAAATAGCAGACAGTGTTATAAATATAAAAGCAATCGGGTACTGCTATTCAGCTGGATGGCGACAGTAATCCTATACCAATGATATGACAGATAGGTACATAAATGAACTCTGATAATAAAAGAGTTCAATCGCCACAGAATTTCCCTGAAGTCAAAATGTACAACGATGAATGCAAAGTGCATGTAAGTGCTCAGTGGCAAAATAACAGACTGTAGTTCAGTATGCAAAGTAGACAGGGTGCAAATATATACCTGTTGACTGGCATAGATCAGACGTTAATGCTGGTGCCAATAGATATAGATCAATATGTGGTCTCTAATAGTAAAGAGTTCAATCATCACATATGATAAAAATATGAAGTATTTTGGACATCAATCTGTATAAAGATATGAGGTCCCAATAAGGAGGAGTTGGTGTTCACAGTTTATTGGACCGGTAAGTATTCTTCCATATGGGCCTCGTGACTATGCACAATATAGTCCCTGGTAGGTACAGATATTGCTGTGACCGACGAGCCTTCCCAAACTGTAGTTGAATGTAAAGTATGAATGATCCTATGTTGAAGTACTGTACATACAATAGTGTCAGTGTGATAGTGAAGCAATCTTGCATCTGTTTTAAAAAATCACTGAGTGTGATAACCATAGGTACATCCTGCGTAGACTGACCCAAATGTTAATAGCGAGGACATGATGTACTGCAGTGATGCAGTTATCGATAGACTCCAAATGGAATAGTTTTCCCACTTCCAATGGATGCCGGATGAGAGGGGACTTACCCGATCCCGGGTGAAGTGGTGGACTCTCTCCTATCTTGAATGTCCCGCGGTGATGAGATACTCCCGGTGAGGCGATAGTGTGTCAGCGGAAGTGATGTCAAGCCGCGGCCGCAGCTGGGTAAACTTCCAATGTCGATCCGCGCATGCGCATGCGGCTAAATGAAGAGAGTGTAATCTCCGCTCTGATGTGACAGCATGTGAAGTCAAAGGTATGACTGTGCTGGTAACCTACGCGTTTCGCCAATGATGGCTTCCTCAGGGATAGTCACAGCTCTCTAGCTCCCACGTTTGCTCCTGGTGGACAATTAAATACATTTGTGCACCAAAAAAAGAAAAAGAAAAAAAAACGGTGCTTCCTCATTTTTTTCTGGTTCATAAAATTATATTTTCACTTATGATGGATGGACATTATATTAACTTTACAAAGCAGTTTTGTTAAATAGAAAAGTGTAATAATGTCTCACCCATATCACATACAATAGAACACTTAAACTATAGCTTATTGCCAACGTCTATACATCTGCTGGGTTTGGTAAAAAAAAAATCTTGATTATACTTATTCACATGATTTGCTATATTTTAATTTCCAAGATTTAATGTACTTGTTTCTTATTTGTTTCTTCTTTTTGTGGAATTTTATAATTGTAAAGCTCTATATCTATTGAAATATGTTTACAAAATATATATTTTGCTGTTAGCACAATATTGGTGATTACAATTATGCTTACCTCGCACAACCAGTAATACAGCTGCTTGAAAGAGATGCCCTAAAATGCAGACATCTCTATATATTTTAATTAAGTCTTCCCTTATTGAGTGTTTCAAGAAGTAATTAGACTTTGCTGTAATTTATACATTGTGCATTTATATGTGATTTTGAAGTATAATGGTGTAATCTGTGGTCTTCAGGTTTGAACATCTGTTTGTGTACTGTTAGAACAAGATGTGTCTATACAAGTGCTTTCTTAGTCTATATTGCCAACAAAATTTATTTTATTTTCAAAACCTTCAGGTGTTATTTCTTTTTCCGCAGGAAAACTGCATTCAATCCCCTCCAATATAATTGTAAAAAAGAACAGTAAAACCAAAAGCAATGCCATTTTTTATTACTTTGATTACTTTGCAGCTAAGAAATAATAGGTTTTTTCAAGGAAAAAAGAGTGGGAAATTATAGAGGAACAGTACTAACAAATTAGGATCTCATTTAGTTAGGAGAAAATCCAGGTAGAGGGTGCAATTTTAAACTTTGGCAAAACCATGTTGCACTTCAGTGGATTATATTTAAAATGCTTCATTTGGTGGCGTGGCCGGTCATTATTTGTAGCTGCTGCAATGATCTACATGCGATGGTTGAATGCCAAAAATCACCAGAAATTTTGTGTGCCACAGACAGTTTCTTCTGCACCGACCTCTAATGTTTTAAGAAATTCTGACCAACCAAGTTTTGTTTGCACAGCCTGCTAAAATAACTATGTAACATAGGGGCAGAGCACTGGCTGATAGGATGGTCATTGTAGACAAGTAGATAGACGAATGTGGGCTGCACCCAAAAGAAAAATGGTGGGCAAAAGAGCACTGACACAATGGGCCTGAGTCATTAAGGAAAGGAATGCAAAAAAAGGAGTAACTTTGGCACCTGAGCAAAAGCATGTTGCATTAGAGGGGATGATAAATTTAAAATGTGGGGACAGATTTATATTTGGAAAAGGACAAGTCCTTGATCAATTTTAAATTTCAGTGTAAAAATAGAGCTATCAAGTTTTTGTGTTAAATGAAAAAACAGCCAGTATTTAATTTATGTGCAAAATAATAAAATAATTTACATTGATACATGGTTTGTCCAGGAGCAAAGTTACTACTTTTTTTTCTTTGCTCTCCTTAATGACTCAGGCCCAATATATTTATCATTAGACAGCATTCATTATGGAAAATGAAGAGACAATAAGAATCAGATGTCATTAGACAGACAGTGGCATCAATATACATAACAGATGATGATAGACCAAAGCCATAATGTTAAATAGTGCAAGATATAATTGTCCTTGAACAATTTACTAATGGGCATTTGGATACCAGTGGTCATGTTCCTCAATAGTGACAATGTCACCACCCTCGCCATCATCCTCATCACAGATGTCTAGTTCAATTACATTTTCATTTAAATTAATACGCCATAACCGTTAGACAGCACGTGTGATACATTGGAGAGGCACAGCAGTGACACATTGGAGAGAGAAAGCAGCAGCAGTATGAGAGCTCATTAGATGGACAACGGCGGAATCAGTAGGCATTTAACACACAATAATAGACCAAGGCCATAATGTAAAATGGTGGAAGATGGAATTGCCCGTGGGCCCTCCCACCCAAGGACAAAATGTTAAAAAGAACATACATAATTTAACAAACCAAGCACTTCGGCAACAGGGACTGCCACTATTGTTCTGAAGTGCTTGATTTGTTTGTTCCTTCACAAAATAGAACATTTTGGCTGTTAGTTGATGGAATGGAGAATGCATAGGGATTTGAACGAATTTCTAATAGGCATTTAACTAGCAGTGTTTATCTTCCGCTATGTCGACAATGTCATCTCCCTCATCGTCATCCTCAACACTGATGTCAAGATCATTATCACACAATATAAGTTCCTCCTCACTGGAATCTAGCATCAGAATCTTTGGATACTGGACTATATACTAATAATGAGGAAATTGATGAAGAAGGTGTAGATTGCATGAGGTGTCTATCCATTCAGCTGCTAGCTGATGCTGCTTGCTACTATACACAGTTTTTCATCTTTTTAAAAATGACCTTACTTAACTCACTGCAAATGAAATAACAGGAAGGAGGTACCCTTACCTCTACTTATTGTGGTGTGACAAATACTACAGATGCCTTGACTAATGTTGTCTGGTTTGGGATAGAATTATTTCCAAAATCAAGAAGTGCTTTTTTGGTCTTATGCCCTGACATTATAATGTGCTTATCATGGGGTGGAACAACTTGTGGCTGCCTTACTTCAACATAATCCAGAAGAATCAGAATCAAATGCAGTCTCTCTTCAGGATTCTGTGAGTACCTAACTTGTTCTTCAGCCTCAGTGTTTTTTTCATGCACTGATGTGGCTATTTTTGAGGGGACAATCTGAGCAAGAAGGTGGTGCATGGGAAGCTCAGGAGGATGCATGACCGTGTCAAGCATGCCCATTTGCAATGGGCATTCTAGTATGTGTATGTCACGCTTCAGTGGAAATCACAGCTATGGAGCCCGGGATGTGATGGAAGCATAAGGTATTAATCAGAAAATACAGAAAATAGTATGAACCAAATATTGCTGATAATGCAAAGGGATTTCTGAGAAAGGCTGAATACAGGGAGCAAGATGCAGGTATAATGGTTGAGTGGAGAGAAATCCAGAGTAGTGAAAAACCAAAACAACACTTTACTAAATTCACCTGCACTCCATACACCGCTGCAACAATAGGCTTTATATTAATGCCACCCTATAGCATAAAAAATGTGAACCAAAAAGAAAAAAATGATAGTGCACAATTGCGCTGGTGAAAAAGAACAAAAGAAAAAAAATAATATAGTGTAACTTGTATACATACTGCATACACAATGACATCCAAGTAGGAGGTGATCCATAGATTGTAAGCTTGCGAGCAGGGTTCTCTTACCTCTCTGTCTGTATGTATTACCCAGTATTGTTTTATTAATGTTTGTTCCCAATTGTAAAGCACTACGGAACTTGCTGTCTCTATATAAATAAATGTTGATGATGATGATGATGATGATGATGATGATGATTAATATATCATAAATGGGATTATTCCCCTTTATTTCAAGAGAGCAGATCTTACAATAATGGCACATAATTAAGGAACAATTATTTTCTATATCTGTTATACACCAGAGAAACATCTGTATAACAGAACTATAATATTTACTGCCAGAATTTAACCGGCTTAGAGCACTTGAGGGCAATTATCTTTTTTGCCCAATACTGAAAGTAAATAACATAAAAAATATAGCATAAAAATCATCAAGGGTTCAACTTAATAATAAAAACATAATCTTTATTACCAGACTTTAGCTGGTTTTAAACATATCACAAGTCTTTAAAATACAGCAGGCTCCAAATGCGTTGTCCAGAAGTCCCCTAAGGGTATCTGCTTACCACACACTGATGGAATACAAACATAAAGAAACTAGCAGCTGTCTGCAGACGATGATGTTATTTGCTGAGCATAGCAGTTCCTCAGATTGAAGCACTTGGGATTTTAAAAACACAAAATATATTTGTTTTTTGGGGTGTGCCGCTCACAGTATAAGAACACCCTGTTTTTTTAACCACTTACCAAATATGTCACTGATACTGCACTCACACAGTTGCATTCTGATTGAAACCCTTTGGAATTAAAGGGAAAGAAATATATTTGTTTGCTTTTTTGGGTGTGTTGCTTATTATCAAAGAACACCCTGTTTTTTAGACACTTACTAAATATTTCACTGATACCTACGTTAATCCGTCCATTCCCCACCCCATTCACTCCCCTAATTCGTAGGCTGTAATAAGCCTTTTTTTTTTTTTTGCAAAGGATATGCTCAGGAAACCCTAGATACATGCCTTAATGACTCAGGTGCTAACATTCCAGAGTGGTAGCCAACAAATAGTGCTTCTGTGTGCCTCACATATCCGAGTCCATGGCTTTCTTTATTATTCCTCCTGTAGAGCAAATATACTGGTACTGAAGAAATTGGGAAGAATATTCCTTAAGGAGACAGACAGATCAATTACTAATAGTGTGTTCTAAGACTAAAGCCACTGTTTCATTTATAGTTAATGCACCTATTAAGTTAATGCACCTATTTGTACTAAAATGTTCCTTTTTTACTTTTACTAAGCTCTGTGAACGGGTGGGTTACTTTATAATGATAGTGACAACACTGACTGTGAAGAGGTCGACATGATTACACAGGTGTAATCCACGACAGGCTGATAACACTGGCAGCTTGAAAATGACACTTGAAACAGCTGTAACGCCTGCGGGGGAACAGGTCAGATGCACACAGATATCTTACCTTCTAATTGATGACCACCCTCCATCCGCATGGGATTCACCCCAGCCGCTGTCCGCCTCTGCACCGTCTCTTTCCCTTTCTGGCAGACCAGCAACTGAACCTCCGTCAGATCACTCCCCTTCTCTATGGGGGAGAAACAGAAATTACATCCTGTGCTTACCAGGAAGGGACTGTCCGAGGTTACGGCAAGGAGAAGAGGCCTTCACTCAACCCCATTTGCCAACACCTCGTTTTGCTCTTGCCAAGGGTGCGGGACTATGGGTATTTGGGACCAGGAACAGTCCTGCCCCAAATACTCCACTAACCTCTCGGTGTGGGCCTAACTAAAAGTAGGAATTGAGAGCGATACTCACCCAGGGCACTCCAATTTACCGTCCCTGCTCTCCTGCTTCTCTCCATCACCTGTGAAAGACAGAACACAACACGTCCTCCCTCTACTCCATAGGTGAGACTATGTGTACCACCACACATCTAGTACTAGCTAACAGCAGGTGCCCTGACCCTACAACAAACAACTAATGGTCGGGTAACGCAACTTCGCTAAGTACTGGGTATAGTGCACTCCCTAAACCTCCTCCCTCTACCTACGGGGAACACCAGACAGAGTTCAACTTCTACTCCAGGGCTGACCCTGTCCCTCATCCAGGTCGTACCAAGAAGACTATGTTCTCACTATGGGGTCACTCACAAAATTCGAAGGACCAGTTGCCACCTGCACTACCAAGGCTCACTGGAGCAACACGCCACCAGGGTAGCGGCTTTCGCTCAGAACCGTCAGTGGCAACTGAGGGAACTCGACACGGTCGTGTTCCAGAACACCTGGAACACCGCCCAAATCTGGAACTGCAATGGAACCTGCCAGAACTCAGACTGGGACACCCAATTGGAACCACAGGACCCACCCCTGGAACTCAAAAGGGCTGTGCTGCACTCCAAGTGAGGTGCCCAATCACTGCTTCAGGAATTCCTTGTAATCCCAGGGACCGGAAGGCTACCGTGTGTCCTAACCCTCACTACGTGTGTGCTCTAGCTAACCCCTTGTCCCCACAGACACAGAGTATCACAGGATTACAGTCAGGAAACAAAAGCCTACGTTTAAAGGGGGCTTGACTTCTTGTACCTGGAAGGAAACATACACAGTACAACCAAACAATACACAATACTGTATTTCACCACACAGGCACAATAACAAGTCGCTACTGATTATGGAAGGCTGACAACGGAAGGCACTTACCTCTACTTAACCAGTCGATTATGTAGAACAACAACAGGAGCCTTCTGCTCAACTATTACCTCAGGACTATCCCCTGAGACTCACTCTCTTGTGTCACACTACTCTCTGGGACTCGCACCCTATTCTAACTTAGGGCTCTCACGCTCACTCTAACTCCAAGGGCCTGGTGCCCTGTCTCTCTACTGGGGCCTTGTGCCCCTCTTTATCTACCTGGCCATGTGCCCTCTTTAACTACAGGGCCTTGTGCCCTCTAACTACAGGGCATTGTGTCCTCTCTAACTATGGGCTTTAATCCCAACTAACTAGGGCCTTGTGCCCCTTCTGACTATGGGCTCTAGAGACCGACTAACTAGGGCCTTGTGCCCTAATAAATTCCCTACCTATAACTATCTGTGCCAGGGCCTTGTGCCCGACCTAACCGCAGAGAGTATACTTACCTGCTCCGCGCAGGATACTCAACTTGTCCCCGACGCCTTCAGAGAGTATACTTACCTGCTCCACCCAGGATACTCAACTTGTCCCCGACGCCTTCTCCGGGACTTCCAGACCCTCAAACCGGCGGCGCCTCTGCTCCTTTCTGGCGCAGCTCTTTTCAGGGTGGGGGCGCTCCTAGCCCCTACAAGGGCTCCCCACCGGTGACTCCGGCGCTATCTTCTCATGACAGGGTAGCTACTTGCCCTTACAAGAGCAAGGGAAAAAAGGAGGAGAAGTTCTCACCAGGGCTGGAACGCAGAAACGGTGAGTACGTTTTAATTTCTTCTCTCTTCACCCTCTTTACGGGCACTTCTGCGAGGGCGCATCTTCGCCCTCTTCCTGGGTACAGCAGCGGGGCCCTCCTCCACACAGCTCCGATGAAGGAACATCCCTGCAGGCTACAATGATGTCTGTTTCAATTTCCCCACTGTCAGTACATTGCTCTTTACAAGGCCTACAACATTGTACAGCCAGCGCTTCCTTAAATTACCCCCTTGACAGCCAGACTGACAGTGGGGAACTTGAAACTGACGTCATTGTAGCCTGCCTGCATGTTCCTTCATCAGGGCTATTTCAAGTGTCTTTCTCAACCTGTCAGTGTCATCAGCCTGTCATGGATTGCACATTTCGTGTAATTATGACAGCCTTTTCACAGTCGGTGTTGTCAGTATAGTTGTACTGACTACCACCACTATGGACAATCTGGGCAGTATTGGTACAATTAATGTGGGTAGTGATGGCAAAATCACTGTTCATACTGCTGATATAGTTAATATGGCAGTTTCAATATAAGCAGTGCAGTCATTGTTGGTATAAGCAATCACTGTGGGAAGTGTCAGTATAATCAGTGGGTTAATTGTTGGTACAAGGTGTCTGGATAGTGCTAGTGTAATATGTGTGAATATATTGAATGAGTGTATAATCTGTGAATGAACTACTTATGTTCAAAGCTGGTAACCTTAGCATGTAGGCAATAATAGTATAAACAATATGGTGGTACAAGTTTAAAAATGGGTTAGTAGTGATCTAAATCACTCCTTTAGTTCTTACCCTGCTATTTAAATAAATCAAATGTTTTCTATCTTGGATTGCTGTGACAATTCACTTGATTGTTCCTCACAATAGTTTCCTTTGGTGGCCCAATGTTTCCTAGTCGGATACAACCACATGAAAATTGGTGAGAATGTCTTGAAATGGGAACAGCATTTAATATGGTATCAATTCCTCTAATGAAAATGAAAGGATGAGTTCAGAAGTAGACTTATTATTGAAAAGCAAACCATGATTAAAATAAACAAAATCACTACATTATTAATGTAGAAACAGGAACCAAAAAAACAAACTGAAAGTGGGCACTCAAGATATAAAATACAAAGTGGCAGCTGGAAAATAGAGTTTGCCAACTATATATGAAATAACCGATGCCAGTCCTAGTATACTACACTTGATCTTAGCCAAAAGGCCGAGAAGCAATCAATCCTAGTATACTAAAAAACAATCACAATTTTTGGTTTCCCACAATTCAAGTCCACCTTCCACTATTATCTGTCAAAATATTTATTACTTCAAGTCCAACTATAATAACACAGATAATATAAAAAATTTATTATAAACCCCACAGTGTATATTGTTTAATAAAACAATTAATAAAAAAAAGCTTACTACATTTAAAACGCCTTTATCTTAAGGCAACAATGCTATTATTAGAAAAAGCAATAAAATGTGTTACTGTGCACACTAAGGTACACTTAGCATAATGGACTGTGGCACATTAGTTAGTGCAGTATTACTTCTGATTGATATATTAGGGCCTATATAACTCTCTAAACGCATACCACATAAATATGGACTGGAAACTGCTGAAAGGTACAAAATATATTAGACCTGTATGGGAAGATGATATACTTATCGAGATTGTTCTTCATCTAATTAGTTCCGCAGTGTATGCCCCACTTATCTAAAAAATGTAAATGGAACGCTAAGGAGATGATGTGGAAATTGATCCTCCACTCAAGGTGAGGCACAGATATAATGGATTATGTAAATGTAATTAGCATCATTTACTCCTTAAAAGTGTGAAGGAGAAGCAACAGAGTTCCTTTCCGTAGCAACTCACTGCACATCACTGATGAATGCTTTGCACCACTGCTTTCTAAACTCCACAGTGATCAGCAGTGATCAATGGTAAGTAGCGAAAGCAGTTATTTCCACTTCTTTGCAAAAGACCACATTAGACAATTTGGACTTATAGCATATAAGAAAAAATGTAGTTGTAGTTGTCTTGGAAAGAGAATAAGGATAAGTGAACAAGGGAAACATAATGCACATGGATTTTACTTAATTTGATTTCATTATACAGGTAAAGCCAAGTTTATCTCACATTGCCCCTGGTTAACTAAGATCGTATATAACCTTTCTATGTAATAAATAAAAAAAGGATCAGAGAAAGAGAATAGTGTATGCTGACTGCCATGTTGTACAGCTAAGAGCATGCTTTATTATGTGTCCAGTGGAGTAGATAAATGCCTCTGAGTCCCGGTGCAATGTTTGAGCCGGGGTCCCCTGCACATCCAGCTTATAAGATATTGTAGTCTTTCCAGTTCTATGGTGTAGTGATGTCATCACACTGTGCTATTTATTAGCCTATAGCTAATAAAATAATAAACAGCCCTGGTATTGGTGCTTCTGCAATCATATAGCATATTAGGGTTATAGTTGGCCCCCAGAGCCTTTGAAAACAGGAGTGCAGAGCAACAATCTTCTTTGATTGTTTTACATAGTGTACAAAGGCACTATGTAGTAAACAAATAAAAAGGTCATTTAGCATTGGGGTGACTTTTAAACTTGTATTTGACAAAATGTGAGGTAACCATGACAACAGCTTTATTATTTGTCATCTTACATTCTTTACTTTCTAAATTAACAATTTTTTCTTCTTGAGTTAGTAAGGATGTTATCATATATATTTTACATGGCTTATCTTGCTAAATAAAATGAAAATAATCTAATTTCCAAGATAAATATTGCTTAAAATTTATTCTTTGCTTATTCAATATAAGTATTTTACTCTGTTTTATGTTATTTTCCCATTCTGTAACACTTTTCAAAACAAGCAATGTGATATGAATCTCTCATAAGACTAAATGTAAATATGGATGATAAATCTGACCTTTTTGTTTTATGCAAATAATATAATGTGTATTGGAATAATTAGTTTTCACATTCTGACTGTTGTGTTCACCTGCCAGAATTATAGCCCTTTTTCCTGCAATTTCACTGCTCCAGCATATACAACAAGATAATCAAGTCTACACTGCTTGTTTCTAGCACAACAGTCCATTTAAGCTTATATTAGTTGTCTAGCTATATGTGCCTGCTCACATGATAACTACTTGTGCACTGAAACATAGAGAACAATGGAGTCACTGAACCTGAGATTCAGCATAAAGCCTCTCATGACAGACAGACAAGAGAGCTGTAGCCAGTGGATTTACTGTTCCTTGGCACTTACATATGTCATGCAAGTAGGTGATGATTTAAGAAAGTGGCTTTAGAGTGGTACTTTTCTATCTGTCTGAGGCTGTGGGATTGTACATTATTTGGACAGGTCCTATTGCTCCATGTAGCTGCTCACTCACAGGCATCTTGTATCCTGAGGGCATGTATGATGACATGTTCAAGTCCATTATGATGTCACCTACTAGTCCCCAACATAAGGGCTGGTTTTCACCACCATCTGTGTCATGCAATTGGTCACTTGCATTGTAGTGGCCTATATATTCTGATTCTGTGCCTGCTGGCTATGGCACTCTCTATACTAGTTAGTGCTTTCCTATCTTCTGGCAATCAGAGATGCTGTATTTACTGTATTCCTGTGTTCCTGTCTTAAAACAGAAAAACAGATAAAAAAAATAAATATCCGGTCCAATAGCTATAGAAAGGAGATAAAAGTAGCTGAAGTCACAAGTGACAGATGGCAGAGAATTGCTGCTAGTGTACCTTATGCTTCCTAAACACAGTTTTTGCACAAGTCATCAAAGCTGTCTGTATTGCTAATACATTCTGAAGGCAAAAGTGATTACTCAGCCATGATATGGACAAGACTAGCCCATTTTATTAATGTGCTGGTATGATAAACATCAATGATGACAGTGATATTACTGATATTGATAGAGTTGCCTTAGGCAGCTCCTTGGGGAGAGAACAAGGCACTTCTACACCTATCACCGACCTTCCCTGGCAGCATGCAGCTCTGAACATTCCTCTGTGCACCAGGAAGCAAGCTTTTGCCTCATGTTGGTATGACAAAACATTTAACATTTTCCTTATGCTAAATTCATAATCTCCACACATACAGTAGCTTAGGAAAAATTATTTCCAGAAAAGACACAGAACAAACAATTGTATTGATTTGGGGATTAAATAAATAATAATAAAATCAAAACCAGCATTGGGTGACTTCAAAAGTTAAAACAAAGGAAAAGAAAAGGCATTTAAAAAATATAAATAGTAAGAAAATGCACGGTTAATTATATATTCTTTTATGAGTCACAATAAATGCAACTGTAGTTGTAAAACAGCAATCAGACTTTGCTAACATAGAAAATGAAAAGCAGGTTACTAAAGAGAGCAAGGTCGAAATCTTTTTTATTGCATTTTTTTATGTAGTAAAAATGACTGAAAATGTTCACACTATAAAAAATGATAATCGAGAGAGGGGTGACGTTTAGAAAAAGAGAGATTTCTAGAAGCCTTTGGGTTTTCTGGGGGAGGGGGGTTGTTGCTATTTTGTATTTTGTCATATAAGAAGGCAAATGTATATCTTATTTAATATAAAGGGGTACAAATATTTATTTTTCAATACAAGGGGGCACAAGATTTTTATAACCCAGGAGAACTAAATGCTGCTTAGCATTGGGCTGGGCAGCTCTAGGTGTGGGTGCTTAAATGTTTGTTTGGGCCCCCCCACAGCGGGCTGGACCCGATGCTGAGTATCATGGTCTTTTACAGAGGGGAGGGTTTTAATAACATTTAATTAATTATTTATGTTTTATGCACATAGAGGTAAATGCATTTTCCCCTAAAACAAATGCGGTTTAGGCTATCCCACATGTGATTGAGGTGTTTATAATTTTCCACACACTGCTGGCGATTTGATTCTTCAGTCTCCAAACAGGGTGCTGTGTGTGGTTTGTAAACCAACAGAAAAATGATTGTTTAGTAAATTTACCCCTCGGTCTCAAGGGACAATAAGGTCCATCAATTAACTGCAAAAATGTGTACCTGCACTTGGTTCCACTAAAAGCATTTCAAGGTCTTTGAAGATATACAATATGCCTAACTTTGAAGATCCACTTTGAATTGTGCATATTGGAAAGAGTGAAACATTCAAAAGTCCAACCTAGTATTACTTTAGGATCACTCCTCCATTCATTTAAAAAAATATTTAATTCTCATTTTTCTCTCCCACTGCACTATCACTGCTGTCCCAAACTGCCACTCGTTACACTGGCTCCCCATATCTTACAGAATTAAATTTTAAATTTAAACTTCTCTCCCTCATATACAAAGACCTACAAGTCCCTCAACCAGTCCTCCCCTCCTACATATCCAACCTCATTTGCACTCCTTCCCGCTGCCTCTGCTCTGCCAATGACCCCCTACCTCACTACCACACTGATTAACTCTTTCTACTACTGCCTCCAGGACTTTACCTGGGATGTTCATCACCTGTTGCCTTATCAGATTAGCCTGTAAACTCCAAGGCTTCATGCATGCCCTTGAAACTAATTTCTTTATTCATCCCTATCAACCCTCCTCCTAACTCCTTTCCCTTTGTTACCACCTTCACTCTCTAATTGGTGCCATCCTATTTTGTGTCTTCCTCTTCACTATAGGATGTAATCTCTCATAAGTAGCGCCCTCTTTCGTGTTCTTCTTCAACTATTGCACAACCCTCTGCACCTCTAGGCCTGCTTCCCTAGCCCTGTTTTTTGTGCCCAGGCTTACTTCACATTGGACATTGCCATCATCCTTACTCACTATCACTTAAATAACTTGGTCTGCATTACCAAGTTATCTATGTGTAATCTGTTAATTAGTAGATGCCTGACCTTTTATAATTATGTTTAGCTTAACGATATGTTTTATATTGTAATGTATTATAGATCATTGTTGTCTGTGTATTGCATACAACTGAAAATTTCATGTGCGGTGCTGAGGACCTTCTGTAGTGCCCAATAAATAAAATATAATAATAACAATAATAATATTAATATCAGTAACCGTTAATACGAGTTTATGAACTATCAATTTTGTAAAACAAATCTATGTGCAGTTTATAGGCAAGCAAGTAGGAAAATGAATAGGACAACATTGTACATAGTATATACAACAAACATGTTCTTGTGTTTCAGCTACCTCTAATGGAGTACAGCACTATTGCGCTCGACTATGATGAGAGGCTGTGTGTGTGGGTTCCTCCGAACTAGTAATCCTAGAGTTAAAGTTATACTAATCTGTCCATGGAAATAAAGAGTATCTTTTGTTCTAGGAAGGTGTAATGTGATAGGGTAGAAGACAGATTCCATGTGAAACAAGATGAATTGAAAGATGAATACAGCAGACATATAGGAAGCAAGTATACATATCAATAAAGGAGTCAAACTCTGTGAAGAGTGTTGCAAATGCATTTTGACACTCAGCATGTCTTCCTCAGTGGGTTCTGTCTTCTGCTACTTTTGTTCCTAGAATAAAAGTTACTCATTATTTCCACCAATATTCCATAGTAAAACTCCCACATCAACTATTCCCCTTTTCATCAAAGCCCACCATTTGCCATTTACCTATTTCTCCCAACATATCACACTACCCATGCACATCTCACACCATAACTCCACTTGCCATTTATATACACCCATAAAGTTTGTACACCCCATTTACCTGTTCTACCACTTACAACTCTCTGTGCACACACTACCTCTTATCACTTTACCACTGCTACCCGACACGATTGTACAAAAACCACCACACTAGCACTTACTCGCTTCCTCTGACTCTAAGTATCTCATATAATTCATTCCCTCACTGCCTATTATGCAAATTGAGCCCCTCTATCTATCCATCCAGCATTCCTCTTTCTTTTACTGCAAAACCTTCAGAAGTCCTTTACTTTGTGCAAGTGTACCTAGAAGAATTGATGCTGTTTTGAAGGCAAAAAGTGGTTACACCAAACATTGATTTGATTTAGATTTATCTTCTGTTCATTCAATTTGCATTTTGCTAATTGATAAAAATAAACTATTAACACTTCTATTTTTGAAAGCATTCTTATGTTACAGCATTTTTCCACACCTGCCTACAACTTTTGCACAGTAATATACATGCAGCTTATACGCTAGGTGTGACATTGTTGGGTGAAGCCACAATAGAGACTGATTTAGGCAAACTTGTAGATCTCAATTTAGTAACAGCATGAAATGCTGCATCTAGGGCCATGGGAATATTTTCTGACATTTAAAGGGACTTTGAACTGAGAAAAAGCATAATGTTGCCCTTTATAAAGCCATGTAAAGGATCCAACTTGAATATTCAGTTACATTTTGATGCTAATTCACTAAAAGAAGGACTTGAAACTACTAAAGATGCAGATAATGGAAAACTAAATTATAAGCAATATCTCTGAAAGACTGTCAGAGCTAGATTTGTTTCACCTTTAGAAGAGGTTATTAAGGGAGGATATGAGCAGTGTGTAAAACTGTATTAATAGCTAATACAGATCATTTTCTGACAATTTGTAAGGTGCAAGGTCTATACAAAGGACAGTAGGTCATCCTTTGGGGTTGGAAGGAAAAATACTTAATCACCACCTGTGAGAATGGTCCTTGACTGTAAGAGCAGTAAAATTGTGAAATGAATATACACAAAACCTGTTATTGGCAGACACTTCATATAAATTAAAGAAAGGACTGGAGATCAACTTAGGTAAACAGAACAACTCGGGCCACTGACGTAAACTGAAATAAAACACACAATAGTATTTTGAATCGGGTAGCTGTCTGAATACCATTATGTAGCCAGAAAGGAATTATTATCCTCTTAAGGCAAATTGGACTATGATTTATCATTTTTATGGTTTATTAGTTTTCAATCTATAGAACTATATAACTATGTAAGGTTATCCTCTTGTATGTATTGAAGCACAAAGGTCATTCAAGTCAGTGGACTTAGTAGAGTTTTCAGCTCTATGGCAACATCTGCTGTATGGTACTATTTTAAAAACAGGTAGTATAAAAGCATTCCCTTAACAGATGGTGATAGTGTGGGCAGATTATCAGCATTGCAAATACAGTCTGAGGGATGATTTTGGCCCCCACAAACAAAGTATTAATAATGTTACCTTCAAAATGATGGCTATAGCAGAATATAGTTTTGGCTGTGTTTAAGAGAGATTAGCATAGTAGCAGCACAATGTTAACTGGTCAGAAGTATTGAAAAATACTTATATTTGTCCCAAAATCATCAGTATACAATACACCTCATAATACAAAAACATAATGCCAATCTCACCTGTATCTCCTTTAATCCATCCGAGTATGTTTATTATTCACATTTATTTATATAGCGCCAGCATATCCCGTAGCGCTTTATAGTTGTTTATCCAATTGAGCTAATAGTAGTTTGGCTAGCACCAATATTAGAAATATTATAGAACTTAAATATGTATATAAAAAAATAGAGCTTCAAGGTTCAATATTGTGCAAATACAATCAATATTTATAAAGTCCAACATTCACAATATAATTTATGTGTGCAAATATTGTATATTGCAGTGGTTCCCAAACTTTTGCAGTTCGCGGCACCATTAGAGTCTCCAAATTTTTTCGAAGCACCCCTCTAAAATAATTATTGAGAAGTCCTGTTTTAGAAGTAGTTTGGTCAAAAAAATGTAATAAGTATTTAGGTCAGGACAGAAATACTTATTTAGTTGTATGAAAAAATGCCCCCTCTGCATCCAGACACTCTGCCCTCAGGCACTCTGTCCCCTCTGCCCTCAGGCACTCTGTCCCCTCTGCATCCAGACACACTGCCCCCTCTGCATCCAGACACACTGCCCTCTCTCACACTGCCCCCTCTGCCCTCTGTCACGCTGTCCCCCCTCCTCTGCTCTCTGTCACGCTGTCCCCCCTCCTCTGCCCTCTCTCACGATGTCCCCCCTCCTCTGCCCTCTCTCACGCTGTCCCCCCTCCTCTGCCCTCTCTCACGCTGTCCCCCTCCTCTGCCTTCTCTCACGCTGCCCCCCTCCTCTGCCCTCACTTCCACCCTGGATCCAAAATAAAAAGGGGTTACCTTATTTTAAAGAGGGTTCCCCTTTTTCCAATTAGGGTGACCCTCTCTTTTAGCTTTAATAATTTTTCATTGATCAAACTGAAATGGGGGGGTTCTTTTACACCTGTTACCGCTCCACCATGTTGCTTAAACAAAAAAGAGGACACCTTTGGTTGAAAAAACGGGATTTATACTTACGATAAATCTTTTTCTCTGAGTCCATCTGGGGGACACTCCTTAACCATGGGGTTGAGTCGGGGGGAGGAGTCTGGCACCAAAAGAGTTAACTTTTTTCAGCTGACAGCATATCACCCCCACCAATTCCCCACATACCTCAGTTTGATTACCAAAGCCCTTAGGATGATAGGCCAATCAACCAAGACACACCACTCAACAGAGAGGGGAGTGGAGATAAAAGAAAACAACTAAGAGACGGGGGGGATCGCAGTGTCCCCCAGATGGACTCAGAGAAAAAGATTTATCGTAAGTATAAATCCCGTTTTCTCTTTCATCCATCTGGGGGACACTCCTTAACCATGGGGACTTACAAAAGCAATCCCTCTGAAGGGTGGGACCGCTCTGATCTCCTTGCACGTAGAACACTACGGCCAAAGGAGGCGTCACCAGACGCAAATATATTAAATTGGTAAAATTTTGTAAAGGTATGTACCGAGGACCAGGTGGCTGCCCTGCACAGCTGGTCTGCCGTGGCTCCATTACCAGCCGCCCAAGACACCCCAACCGACCGGGTAGAATGGACAACAATACGGTTCGGCACAGGGAGATTAATACGGACATAAGCCTCCCTGATAGTCAGGGTAAGCCATCTGGCAATAGTTTGCTTAGATGCTGGCCATCCCCGTTTGGAAAAGTCAAACAATACAAATAGAGAATCTGTCTTACGTATCTTTGCAGATTTCTTAACATATATACGTAATGCCCTCACTACGTCCAAATATTTATTTGTCTTTGTTCCAGGAGTCTGAGGCTCCTCTCTGAATACTGGAACAACTATATCCTGATTAATATGAAAACCTGAGACCACCTTAGGGAGTAAGGACGGAATAGTCCTTAAAACTGCTCTATCCTCATGAAAAACCAGATAAGGTTCCTTGCAGGATAAAGCTCGCAGCTCTGAGACCCTTCTGGCCGAGGCTATAGCAAGCAGGAAGACTGTCTTCCATGTCAAGAACCGCCACTCTGCTGAGAGTAGAGGTTCAAAGGGAGGCTCCTGCAACATGCTAAGGACCAGATTAAGATCCCAAGGCTCCGCAGGATGCACATAGGGCGGCTGGATGTGAAGCACTCCCTGTAGAAAGGTCTTAACATCCGGAAGCTCCGCCAGCCGCCTGTGGAAATACAATGACAAAGCAGATACCTGAACCTTTAAGGTGGTAAATTCTGGCTAAAACTGGCTTCCTGGCATTCAGGAGAGTGCCTATTACACCCCCCGAGAACCCTCTCTCTCTCCACAGACTGGATTCTAAGGCCCTGCCATTAAATACAGCTGGTTCAGCCTCTGACGCAAGAACTGTCCCAGGGTCAGCCGATCTCTTCACAGCCTTACTGGCAGTACCAGAAAGACTGGACGATCCTCCGGACTGACTCTCCACGGGACCCTGTGGGGCAGGTTTTACCTGCAGCCCCAAGGCCTTGCCAGGACGTCCACTACCAGTGGATCCCTTGTTCTTGCGCAGAACTCCGGGACTTCCCTGTCTCTTGTTCGGTTTTTGTCCAGCAACCACCAGCTGAGGACCTACCTCCTCCACTGGTACCTCAAACACGGGAATGCTCCTCTGGGGTGGAACCCTGCTCAGGGTAAGGTCACGAAAGATGTCACCATCTTTCTCAGCAGCTTCAAAGACCTGGCTACTGACAGCCTCTTGTCTGACAGGGTCCTGCCTGTCCACTCCATCTAGGACCTCAACTTGTCCTGTGGAGACAACATTCTGCTGCATACTAAGTCCCTCACTAGTCTCAAGAAAATCATTCTTAGACAAGGGATTCTCTGTGACCCCTTCAGACTCCAGAAGTTCGGTCATAGACTGAACAAGCCATCTGGCCTTAGCACCCCGAATGGGTGTGACTAAAACCTTTTCCCCTACTGGAAATTCTAAGCCTGTATAGCTTCGTTTAAACGAAGCAAATTGACAGCCCTGAGCCCTTTCTGATTTGACAGAAGCCAGCGAGGTAATTTTTTTCAAAACCTGAGGTGAGCTGGTCCCATGAATTCTATCACGATATTCTGGGCCTACTCGTCTACCGAGGACCCTGTCTGCTGCTGGGCAAACCCAAGCAGCCGTCCTCCCACCCCACCCTCTGTAACCAGAGGTGGGTGGTAGTCATGCTGCTGGTCTATCCGGCAGCTTGGCGGAAGAAGCTCTCCGCTCCGCAGGGGCAAAGGATGACCTTCCCCTACGGGACTGTCTCCTGGATTCCACGGCCCCTTGATTGGTAGTCTGGCCTCTGCCAGACCCGCCCCCGTAAGGAAGCTGTCTGAAAGAACTAAACTTAGGCCTAGCCCTAGGTCTTGGAGTATTTACAGGCAAGGACAACTTCTTGCCCCCTGAAGCCTGTAAAATCCAAGAGTCTAATTCTGGACCAAATAGCATCCCACCCGTATACGGGATGGATTCTAATGATCTTTTAGACTCTGAATCCGCATTCCAAGCCCTTAACCATAACGCCCTTCTAGCTATTACATCTGTAGCTGAAATAGACGAAGCTATGGAGGCCAAATTATGAGCCGCTTCATACACATAGCCTGCTGCCTTCCTTAGCTGCATGGCCAGAGGCAGTAAATCTGAATCCTGCAAGGCAGACTCTAACTGCCCTGCCCAGACTTCCATGGCCCTAGCTACCCAGGTAGAGGACAATGCTGGCCTGAGGCTAGTACTGGCGGCCGAGAAGATCGACTTTAGCAGGGACTCTAGTTGCTTGTCAGTCGCGTCCTGTAAGGTCGCTGACCCGGGTACAGGTAGTGTAGTCTGACGAACCAATCTCGCCACAGGTGCATCCACCTTTGCCACCTGTTCCCAACTGGTCATATTCTCCTCCTGAAGGGGATGATACAGTACGCCAAACTTCCTTGGCATAGAGAACCTCTTATCTGGATATTTCCAAGAGGCCTCTTCAATATCCCTCAACTCAGCTGAGGGAGGGAACCTGACCACCTGCTTAGAAGCCTTCTTAAAGAGGGAGCGGTCCAAGGACTTCGTCTCCTCTACTTCCGCAAACCCCAGGGTCTGACAAACTGCTCTTACCAGATCGTCCATACCCTGGTGCCTAGAGTTTCCTTCTGACTCTATAATAGACACATCTGAATCATCCAACAATTCCCCCTCCTCCTCTGAGGAGCTCTCAGAGTCTGACACTGACCACAGCACTTTAGCCGTTTGTCTACGTCTTTTAACACTACGTTTGTGTCTGGGGTTCTCCAGTAGATGGGTAAGCCGGTCTAGGCCTTTAGCCACCACTGACCAACCCACCTCTCCTATCTGGGAAACCCCCGGGAGGGCTGGGGAGGGAAATAAACCGACCCCTGGGGAAAATGACTCATCTGTCATTCCTACTGTTATACCCTGAGAAGTCACCGATGTAGATGGGATCTCAACTGGTTTAGATAACAGACTTACAAGGGTATTAACTCCCTGTGTTAAGGCAGCCGCCCACTCAGGAGGATCTACCGTTATGGTGGAGGTGTCCATAGGCTGTTTCACAGGAGCCACAGTGCAGGCCGCACAGAGCCCCCCCTGATCCAGCCGTTCACTTGTTAATTTAACATTACATTTTGAACAGACATTATGTTTGGTACGTGTTGTTTTGCTTTTATCTGCCATTACAAGATAAGAAAAACTGAATCACGTTTCAAAATCACAAACACTTCTCCAAATTATCAGAAAATACAGATTAGGTTATTTAACATATCATAGTATTTCTGATTTAAATAAGACAGGCTTGGAGGACTCTATAGTTTTCTCATAAACAACAGTTCTCTCAACACATCATTGTCTTATGATATACATGTCTACACATGCACACACATACACACAGAAGAAAATAAAAGTGCTACTCAGCGGGGAAGATATGTGTCATCAGTGCACTGCTCTTCCAATGACTGCTGCAACTGTCCTCCTTTTGAAGCTTGGCGGGGGGGAGGGGAGCGGTGTTCCTCAAACACATTCCCCTTCCACTGGCTCTCCTGTGTTATTTACTTTAACAGCGTTTTGCCCTTTATGTTATCTTAGGGGAAAACCTGTTCGAATGTGTTCCCCGCTAGCGCGCCATCCTAAAGAATTCACTGCCATCCCATGGGAGGAGGAACTTGGTATACTCCAGCTGGCTTCCGGGGAACCTCAGCAGTAAAGGCGCTTCCTGCCTAATGGCAGCGCCCCTTCCTGCATCAGCGGGGAGAGTCTCTTGCCGACTGCTTCCCGCTGTGAGAAGCGTTTCATCCCTCTCTGTCAGCGGGGCCGCCCCCCTGACAGGCTCTTCTCCCACGAGTCAGCTCCGTTGTGCACGGAGCCTCTCGCCGCTATCAAAAGAAAAAACTGCCAAAGAAAAGGAAAAAACCTATTACCAGTGAACTCTGTTCACTGTCTCTCTGTAGCTCTTCAGGTGCGACCTTCTTCCAAGGGCACCCAATTCAAACTGAGGTATGTGGGGAATTGGCGGTGGTGATATGCTGTCAGCTGAAAAAAGTTAACTCTTTGGGTGCCAGACTCCTCCCCCCGACTCAACCCCATGGTTAAGGAGTGTCCCCCAGATGGATGAAAGAGAAAGTGGAGTTTTTTGTTTTTTTTTAACTTAGTAAACAAATTACATATGTTCCTCTATTGCACCACCTACTGGTAACTATTGTGCATTCCAGGCTTGGGTTATAGAGGTTATTGGCCCTACATTTGATGCGATAGTTTGTCTAGTTTCCTAACGGCATTTCTGTGGCTCTGCGACCTGTACAACACAGTCCTCTAATGTTTGGTGGGGGGTGGGGGGGGGGGGGAATGGATCACACAAAAAACTCAGTGGCATAGAAGGTATCAGGAAAACAAATCTGCAAAGTCAACTGCAACACCATTCTTTTCTGGAGACCTGCACCACTATGTAGATACTACACTCTGGTAGATACTGTGCAGATTAGTCTGTGCAAAGTCTTATGCAAAACACAAGGTACTATTTAGGGGGGGGCACAGGAAAAGGACTGATATTGATGTTGGCACTGGTGGTGAAAAATGGCATAGTAGTGAATGGGTTAATAATCCTATGGATTTTGATCAGGCATCACAGTCATTTTCGACCATATTTGGGCCCATCGCCCAGTATTGCTTGTGATATCCCATAGCCAAGTAGAATTGCACAATTATGATTTCTGTTTCAGACAAGACAAATTATTTCCTGGCCAATCATTTACACTATAAAACAACAACTCTGACCTCTCACAATGCACCGTGTCTGATTTACTGGCTGATCACTGTATCGGCGGTTCCCAAAGTGTGCGCTGCGGCCGGGGACCCAGCATCCATCTCTCTCCTGCAGCTGTCACTGACGTCGATATTCAGTGACAGCTGCTGGGTCCCGGCTCCCGGCGGATTGGTAAGTTTCTGTGTTCTTTTTTTTTTTCTCTGTCTGGCCCGCGGCACCCCAGTGACAGTGCCGCGGCACCCCTGGGAGCCGTGGCGCACACTTTGGGAACCGCCGAGTATATTGTATAGGGTCAAACATTTTCAAGTCCACTGTTATATTCTGGAATTTCTTCAAACATTGTCCTCTCACTTGAAAAATTACATGGAAAAAACAAAACAAAAAAATGTACCTAGAGTAGTACCTTTGGATTGTTAGTTTCACCAACCAAAACAAATAAGGTGGAGAGATGAACTAAACCAAGTGCACCTTAAAAGCATTTCCTTTTGTGCACACACTCACTTTAAAATTAGGTATTACTACTACAATTTCACCAGCGAACCTCTCTTTGTGAATATGCTCACTCTAGCGTTAAATATTCTCTCTCAATCCTTGTTGTTCAAGGAGTCCTAATACTCCAGGGGTTAAATGTATTAAACTGCAGATTTGGCAAGTCGCCAATATTCAGTGGCTTTGCAAGGGAAATTTAAAATGGTAATAGCTTTAAAGACAAGGGGCCTGATTCATTAAGGATCTTAACTCGAGAAACTTCTTATTTCAGTCTCTTGGACAAAACCATGTTACAATGCAAGGGGTGCAAATTAGTATTCTGTTTTGCACATAAGTTAAATACTGACTGTTTTTTCATGTAGCACACAAATACTTGATAGCTTATTTGTAGACTGAAATTTAAAGTTGATATTTGTGTGCTACATGAAAAAACAGTCAGTATTTAACTTATGTGCAAAACAGAATACTAATTTGCACCCCTTGCATTGTAACATGGTTTTGTCCAGGAGACTGAAATAAGAAGTTTCTCAAGTTAAAATCCTTAATGAATCAGGCCCAAGTTTTGCCTTTAAAGCTATTGCCATTTTTAAGTTCCCCCCGCAAAGTCACCGAAATTTGGGCGACTTACAAAATTTACCACCAAATGTTAATACTTCTTAAAACAACTTGACAACAATGGAAGTATCCTGATATATTTCCTCCAAATAATCATCCTTATTATATATATTAATATTAAGAAAATCCCTTGATGTTATCAGTCTATCAGTCCATGCATTATACCTCCAGCTGTTTACAACTCCTCAAGGATAAGCCACCAATAAGTTTTGATTGGAAATAGTCTTTCTAAAGGTATTTGCACCAAAATCATTCACCTCCACAGAAAGAGGTAACACAACATAGCGGGGTCCAGAGTGGCATGTGCTCCAGTCACTTTTTGGTATATGTGTATAGGTAGGTGTTAGAATGTAGTGCAGACCATACCTGGTCACTGAATCTTCTTCTTTGGTTCATGACACAGCAGTGGAGCAGAGACACAATACAATAAGGATGCCAGAAATTAAGTAATGTCAAATTTATTATTGAGGAACAATATATTAATAAAATGTTTGTTTTGGATCCAAATAATGATTAGCAATAAATATCATATAAGTACATTTTTCTATTTGTAAACAATGCTACTCCCAAATATTTTATTCTTAATCTAAATCACTATTTACTACCTTTGAGTGTTTTGGCAACAGTTATTTAAATTGCACAGCAGATTTAAACACAGTTTTTTTACATTTCTACATATAGCATATCGAATAAAAGAATTAAACGCTTCCTTTCTCTATGGACAATCAATAGTCTTTATGGTAATAGATGTAGCTAGGCAATATGGATGCCAACCACAAGATGGAGGATGTCTCTGAGGTGATAGTTGGATACAGTTATAATGGAGGTTCTGTGTGACTGTGAGGTAAGAGTCTCTGTCACTGGACTCACATCACACTTATCTGGGGATTAAACAACTTTCAGCCAAATGTTCAGTACATTTCTACTTATAAATTGGAGAGAATAAATAATACTGATATTTTGATACTTTTGAATATGTGAAAATATTTGTTGTTTTCCTGACAGAGAATTTGTCACTTGTAAACAGATAAATATATCTCACTGTCTCATCCTCTTCTGTTATCTCTTTATAATTTTATCTTTCTCACACTTTTTAATGTCTGTCTCAGATTTCTTTCTCACTGTGGTCTCACCATCTCTGGTACACTGCTGCTCCTCTGTCCCTCTATCAGTTTTCCTGGTCACTGCTGAGGTCACTTCAGTTCATTATCTTTTTTATTTCTTTTCCTCTATATTCTCTTTTCACAAGGCTCGTCAGCCTTTTCTCTGCTTTCTTGAATCACTGTCGCCACAGTCTCATAATTTTTCCTGTCACACAAAATGCAGAACTATCCAGCAGCTCTCACAGACTGGACTTCACTGGGTCTTAAAGTCTCTTCAGTATCCTGCTGTGCTAGAGTCCTGTTTCACTGGGTCCTAGTGAACACCTGTTTTTGGTTATTACATATGCAAAAAAACTCCAGTTCTTCTTCGACAAACTTTTTGGGTGTAGAGAAGTTGAATAAGGAATCCCTGTATGGCACTAGCAACCGTTTCTTCCCATGAGAGGCGCAGCTGCTTCAATAACTCACACTAAGCTGGTAACCAGAACAGGCTCCATACTCAGAATAACAACTAAAATTCTGCTGCTGCTGGCAGCAGCTGCACCCAGGGCTGATGTTGCCACTATCTATGCAGCTCCACCCCTTTCCTTCAAAGCACGAGATAATGAAGGGATTATGGAATCTCTGTTAAGCTACACTCTGCTCATTTGCAACCCGCACCTCTCCCAGACATAAGAGAGAATGTTCTTCATTGAACTTCCAATAACTGTCTCAGTGATTTCATATTCTGGATTTTCCTTATCAACATAATGTAGAATAGGTTTTGGATATGTTCAGTAGGCTGACCAAACAATTCAGTGAACCAAATTACAAGAAATCCATTAATTTATGGGTAACATAGATATTTCGAGTGAATGGACCTAGAGAGATGATAAGAATATTACATGTAATGTTTAGTTCCATCAGCACAGAATTAACATTCAATTAGGGACATCAGCATTTAATAGGAGAACAGACTGTTACTATCCATAATTTAGATTGCAATGAAAGAGTTTAATTTCTTGTCTGACTGAACTGCTAATCACAACAGACAAAATAACTAAAGAATGTGGTAAAGGACATTTTTCAGTGTGTCTATTGTATATACAGTATAATATAATACATTACAGAGAGTACAAAATGACAATGTGTATTTTAAAGAGGAAAAAAGTTAATTATGAAGCATTTGTAAAAAAAATGTTTATGTTTAAAAGATGTTGTTTTCTACAATATACTAATTCATCTTTACAAGTCTCCTGGTAAATTGAAACTGACATTTAGAACCTGATTCATTAAGGAAAGTAAAGCAAAACAATTAGTAACTTTGAACCGTGACAAAACCATGTTATGTTGGAGAGGGAGTTAAATTTAAAATGTGATGGAAAATTTTGAGTTGGGGTAGGGCATGCCCTGGATCAACTTTAAATTTCAATGTAAAAATAAAGTTTTCAAGTATTTGTGTGTTACATGAAAAAACAGCCTCAGATTTTCTAACTAGTCAGACTTGATGATTATATAATCTACCGTATATACTCGTGTATAAGCCGACTGTCATGGGCACTAGGAGTCTTTACCCAGGGATCACCAGGTGGTAGGCTTACCAGAGCAATGTAGATGGTAATAGGGTACTCTGGTAGCTGGGTGATCACGGAACAGGAAACAGCAGATGATGAGATGCTCAGGAAAGTCTATGACTAGCAGCACTGGTAATATGGAGGTAATAGTACACGAGGAACTGTAGGACAAGGACACGAGAAGGTAGTCAGTGGTCTGCGATAGCAAGTTGTACCACTGCTATAGTGAGGGGGAATGTCCAACAGAAACGAGGAGGTGATGAGAATCAGCGGTCTGCGGATAGCAAGTGGTACCGCTGTCTGAGTGAAGGAATGGAATCCAAGTGGAGGTATCCGGAGAGTCAGTGGTCTGCGATAGCAAGTTGTACCACTGCTATGTGAGAGGATACTGGAACAGGTGATACTGGAAGCAGGGATCAGTGGTCTGCTACCAGCAAGTTGTACCACTGAATATATATGTGAGGAGGTGCACGGGGAGAGACGGCAACACAGGATATACACAGGCACCTTATACACGATCCACAGTAACATGCACAATATATATAAATGACTGAACAGGTCTGCAAATATAGAAAGTCTCTTGAAGTAGTCCAGCACAAGTTAACACAGTCAATGATGGCAATAGACTCAGCGGATAGCAGACTCCAGAGGAGAACCAACACAGTCCAGCAAGATATGCAATACACCAGCACAGTCAATGAGAAGTATGCATACCGTGGTTCAGAAGCAGGCAGTCAGATAGGAGTGCAGCGATACCTGAGCGGCGGGAGGCCGGCTGGATGAAAAGTCCCAGGATAGATGAGGCAGCGGTCTAGTAGGTGCAGCGCACAGATAAGAGACCAACAGGGACACGAATCCACAGGAATCAGTAACACGTGGAACTGGACTCAAGGAGGACCCAGGAGAAAGAAGATGATCCAGCAGCGGAGTAGTTGATGAGATATAAATCCAATGCTGACAGGAGAGTAGACCAGCGGGACACGTGAAGGCGTGGAGAGCGGGTCAGCGGTAGATGGGTGATAGCGCGGTCAGCAGCAGCAGGACTCTGCGGTACACGGAGGTAACCAGTAGCAACCAATAGGTGTCAGTAGCGATGGAACACGGGAGAGCAGAGTAGACCAGGAGCTGTTGATCACGGAGAGTAGCGAATGGCAATGAGAGCAGCAGTCTCGAGGAAACACAGGAGAGCTGAGAAGAGACTGCAGTGCCCAAGGGCAGCGGATAGGAATCAGCTAACTTGTCACGATGATGAACACAGGCGAGTTGTAGGCTGGAGGCTGTAGTGCACGGAAGCAGCGGATAGACATCAGCTAACAGTCACGATGATGAACACAGGCGAGTTGTAGGCTGGAGGCTGTAGTGCACGGAAGCAGCGGATAGACATCAGCTAACAGTCACGATAATGAACACAGGCGAGTAGTAGGCTGGAGGCTGTAGTGCACGGAGGCAGCGGATAGGAATCAGCTCACGGACTTGATGAGGAACAGGTGAGTGGATGTAAAGTAAAGGTTGGAGTGCACAGAGGCAGCGGGTAGGAACCAGCAAACAGTCACAGTGAAATATAATAGCGTGATGTGGATTAGAGGACTGTAGTGCACGGAGGCAGCGGATAGGAATCAGCAAACAGTCACAATGATATGTAATAGCGTTGAAGTGGTTTGGAAGACTGTAGTGCACGGAGGCAGCGGATAGGAATCAGCAAACAGTCACGATGATACAGATGATGGTAGAAGTGGTATGGGAACCACAGTAGTAGAAGTGGTTTGGAAACCACAGAGGTAGAAGTGGTTTGGAAACCACAGGAATCAGCAGCGCTGAAAACACGAGGAATACAGGAACACCTTCAGAGACTCATAGGGAATGAGACTCCAAGATCAGGCAACGTGGTATTGACCACAGGTGCTTAATATAGGGAGTGTTGCCTGATCTGCCAATTGAGTTAAAGGGACATACACTGAAGTATAGGAAAGGGCTGCGCATGCGCAGACCCTCAGGATGGAGGACGGCCCCGGTTCCTAAATGTCCGGGAAGAGGCACTCACAGTACGGTGAGTGACAGTACCCCCCCTTTTAAAGGTGGGCACAGAACACCTGGAACCGGGCTTGTCCGGATTTTTGGAGTAGAACTTCTTCAAAAGGGCAGGAGCATTAAGATCTTCAGCTTTGATCCAAGAGCGCTCCTCAGGACCAAAGCCCTTCCAATGAACGAGGAAACGGAGGACTCCTCGCGAAATTTTTGCGTCTAGTACCTCAGTAATCTCAAAATCCTCCTCCTGATGAACTTGAACTGGCTGCGGAGCTGAGGGAGGATTTGAGAAACGGTTGATAATAAGAGGTTTGAGTAAAGACACATGGAAGGCATTAGAAATCCGAAGATTCTTAGGAAGAAGAAGTTTCACACATACTGGATTGATTACTTGAATGATCCTATATGGACCAATAAAACGAGGGGCGAATTTCATAGATGGAACCTTCAAACGAATGTTTTTAGTAGATAACCAGACACGATCTCCAATTTTTAGTGGTGGAATAGCCCGCCTCTTCTTATCTGCGAAAGATTTATATTTGATAGATGTCTTCTTTAAACAGGTTTTGACCTGAGACCAGATATTTTTAAAGGTCTGACAAGCAGTCTCCACCGCAGGAACTTGGGTGGGCGGGAGGGCAGGAAATTCCGGAAAAGACGGATGGTGACCGTAGACCACAAAAAATGGAGTTTTGGATGATGACTCATGGTACATGTTGTTATGGGCGAATTCAGCCCAAGGAAGCAACTCTACCCAGTTGTCTTGATTGGCTGAAGAGAACATCCTTATAAAAGTCTCAAGATCTTGATTGACACGTTCAGTTTGTCCGTTAGATTGCGGATGGTAAGAAGATGAGAGTGCTAATCGTATGCCCAAGGTTTTACAAAGGGCTCGCCAGAATCTGGAAACGAATTGTACTCCTCTATCCGACACAATCTCAGAAGGACATCCATGGATACGGAAGATCTCTTTAATGAAATGTTCAGCCAGAGTAGACGAGGAAGGTAAACCAGATAGAGGAATGAAATGAGCCATCTTCGAAAATCTGTCCACCACCACCCAAATAGTGTTATGATTCTTACTAGGTGGTAAGTCAGTAACGAAATCCATACTAATATGGGTCCACGGTTTGGACGGAACGGGTAGTGGTCGCAGCAACCCTGCTGGAGTTCTGCGGGAGGATTTGAACTGGGAACATAGCTCACAGGAAGCAATGAACTCTTTGACGTCTCTCCTCATTGAGGGCCACCAGTAACTTCGAGAGAGGATCTCAAAGGTCTTGTGTTCACCGGCGTGTCCAGAAAAACGAGAGGCATGGAACCACGAAAGGATTTTCCTCCTTAGAGTAGAAGGCACGAGGGTCTTCCCAAATGGTAGCGTTTTGGTGGATGAAGCAGCCAGTGAGATACATTTGGGGTCTAGAATGGTATGGTTGGAAACCTCTTCTATATCAGAGGACGTAACAAAAGCTCTAGATAAAGCGTCAGCTTTTTTGTTCTTGGCAGCTGGTTTGAAGGTTATTATTAATTCAAAACAGGAAAAGAAAAGAGACCATCTTGCTTGACGAGGGTTCAAGCATTGGGCAGACTGGAGATATGACAAGTTCTTATGATCCGTGAAGATCGTCACCGGATGGCGAGCTCCCTCCAATAAGTATCTCCATTCCTCTAATGCAGCTTTGATAGCTAGTAACTCCTTGTCCCCGATAGTATAATTCTTCTCCGCGGGCAGGAGGCCCCGAGAATAGAAGGCACAAGGATGGAATTTTTGCTGTTCCGAGCATTGAGAGAGAATAGCTCCTAAGCCCACATTAGAGGCATCTACTTCCAGGAAGAAGGGGAGTGTCACATCAGGCTGTCGAAGGATTGGAGCCGAAGAGAAGGACTCTTTTAGTGTTTGAAAGGCTTGAAGAGCCTCAGGTGACCATTGCTTAGGATTAGCCCCCTTCCTGGTCAGGGCCACAATAGGAGATGCAATGGAAGAAAAGTCTTGAATGAAGCGTCTATAGTAATTGGCAAAACCTAAAAAACGCTGGATAGCACGAAGAGTAGTTGGCTGGGGCCAATGTAGTACAGCATTCACCTTGTCTGGATCCATCTTCAGGCCAACTCCGGAAACTATATACCCCAAGAATGGAATCTGGGGTAATTCGAATGAACATTTTTCTAATTTACAAAACAATGAATTTTTCCGTAGCCTGGAAAGGACTTCTGCCACATGTTGGTGGTGAGAAGGCAGGTCCTGTGAAAAGATCAATATGTCGTCCAGGTAGACGACGACACATACATATAATAGGTCCCGGAAGATCTCATTGATGAAACCTTGAAAAACAGCGGGGGCATTACACAGCCCGAAAGGCATTACCAGATATTCGTAATGCCCGTCTCTGGTGTTAAACACTGTCTTCCATTCGTCACCGGAACGGATTCTGATTAAATTGTAGGCACCACGAAGATCCAACTTAGTAAAGATACGGGCTCCCTTGATGCGATCGAATAGCTCAGTGATCAGCGGAATGGGATACCGATTCTTGATAGTAATGGCATTGAGTCCACGAAAATCTATGCAAGGGCGTAAAGATCCATCCTTCTTTTTAACGAAGAAGAACCCAGCTCCAGCGGGAGAGGTGGAAGGTCGAATAAACCCACGCTGGAGGTTCTCCTGTATATACTCAGATGTAGCTTGAGTTTCAGGTAACGAGAGTGGATAGACCCGGCCCCTGGGGGGAGTCTTGCCAGGTAGAAGATCGATCGGACAATCCCAAGAACGATGAGGAGGAAGACGTTCAGACTGAGCTTTATCGAAAACATCAGTAAATGAAGCATATTGAGGAGGGAGTCCCGGTGAGGTAGATGAGATGGAAGATTGCTGTACTTTGAGAGGAATGACTTGGGAAAGGCAACGATGGTGACATTCAGACCCCCAAGACGTGACTTGAGGGGTGCGCCAGTCAATCTGGGGAGAGTGACACTGAAGCCATGGAAGGCCTAAGACAATTGGACTAGTCGTAACAGGGAGGATTAAAAACGATATTTCTTCATGATGCAGGGCACCAATCAGAAGGGTTACTGGAGACGTACTCTGGGTGATGAGACCGTTGATGAGACGTGATCCATCTATAGCCGTCACAGTAATGGGTGTTTTTAAGGTAATCACTGGTAGGGACCATTGATTTACTAATGATTTGGAAATAAAATTTCCTGCTGCTCCGGAATCAATCAATGCCTGTGACTCAAAGGTTTTGGTAGCACAGGAAATAGTAACATCAAAGGCGCAGACTTTAGATTTCATGGAAGATGGAGAGGACTCCAGGGACCCTAACTTCACCTCTCCAGAACTAGTTAGGACCTGGCATTTCCCAATCTCTTAGGGCAAGAGCTGAGCATATGAGTGGAATCAGCACAATAGATACAGAGTCTATTCTTTACTCTTCGTTTCCTCTCCTCTGAAGATAATTTGGAACGTCCTATCTCCATGGGAATCACAGAGGGTGAAACTGGACGAAATTGAGGGTTAGAACGAAGAGGTGCTTTAGCAGAAGTTGTTTTCTCAGCCTCTCTTTCACGAAATCTCATATCAACACGATGGCAAAGAGAGATCAGATCTTCAAGTGACGAAGGAAGCTCCTGGGTAGTCAGTGCATCTTTAATTTTATCGGAGAGCCCCTGTCAGAAGGCGGCAACTAGGGCTTCAGTGTTCCACTGAAGTTCAGAGGCTAAGATCCTAAATTGAATGACGTACTGTCCTACTGTATGAGATCCTTGTCGCAGACGGAGGATGCTGGAAGCAGCGGAGGTCACACGACCTGGTTCATCGAACACACTTCGGAATGTAGAAATGAATTTGGCACTATCTTGCAATATTGGGTCGTTTCTTTCCCACAGAGGGGAGGCCCAAGCCAGGGCTTGTCCAGAAAACAAAGAGATAAGATAGGCCACTCTGGAACGATGGGTAGAAAAATTTTGAGGTTGGAGCTTAAAATGGACTGAACATTGGTTAAGGAAACCCCTACAAGTTTTGGGGTCCCCATCGTACTTTGACGGAGTAGGCAGGTGAAGCGTAGAAGCTGTAGACACCTGGGATGGCACTGGGGAAACGGAGGAAAGCACAGGAGCCTCAGTAGTAGCTGTCACAGTCTGTCCAGATGTTCCTTGGGAGGTTAACGATTGATAACACTGAAGTAACAGCTGTTGGCGGGCATCCTGTTGCTCCACACGGCTGACCAGATGCTGCAGCATCTCTTTGGCTGTAGGTTCCGTATCTGGGTCTGTCATGGCCTGATCTTACTGTCACGGGCACTAGGAGTCTTTACCCAGGGATCACCAGGTGGTAGGCTTACCAGAGCAATGTAGATGGTAATAGGGTACTCTGGTAGCTGGGTGATCACGGAACAGGAAACAGCAGATGATGAGATGCTCAGGAAAGTCTATGACTAGCAGCACTGGTAATATGGAGGTAATAGTACACGAGGAACTGTAGGACAAGGACACGAGAAGGTAGTCAGTGGTCTGCGATAGCAAGTTGTACCACTGCTATAGTGAGGGGGAATGTCCAACAGAAACGAGGAGGTGATGAGAGTCAGCGGTCTGCGGATAGCAAGTGGTACCGCTGTCTGAGTGAAGGAATGGAATCCAAGTGGAGGTATCCGGAGAGTCAGTGGTCTGCGATAGCAAGTTGTACCACTGCTATGTGAGAGGATACTGGAACAGGTGATACTGGAAGCAGGGATCAGTGGTCTGCTACCAGCAAGTTGTACCACTGAATATATATGTGAGGAGGTGCACGGGGAGAGACGGCAACACAGGATATACACAGGCACCTTATACACGATCCACAGTAACATGCACAATATATATAAATGACTGAACAGGTCTGCAAATATAGAAAGTCTCTTGAAGTAGTCCAGCACAAGTTAACACAGTCAATGATGGCAATAGACTCAGCGGATAGCAGACTCCAGAGGAGAACCAACACAGTCCAGCAAGATATGCAATACACCAGCACAGTCAATGAGAAGTATGCATACCGTGGTTCAGAAGCAGGCAGTCAGATAGGAGTGCAGCGATACCTGAGCGGCGGGAGGCCGGCTGGATGAAAAGTCCCAGGATAGATGAGGCAGCGGTCTAGTAGGTGCAGCGCACAGATAAGAGACCAACAGGGACACGAATCCACAGGAATCAGTAACACATGGAACTGGACTCAAGGAGGACCCAGGAGAGAGAAGATGATCCAGCAGCGGAGTAGTTGATGAGATATAAATCCAATGCTGACAGGAGAGTAGACCAGCGGGACACGTGAAGGCGTGGAGAGCGGGTCAGCGGTAGATGGGTGATAGCGCGGTCAGCAGCAGCAGGACTCTGCGGTACACGGAGGTAACCAGTAGCAACCAATAGGTGTCAGTAGCGATGGAACACGGGAGAGCAGAGTAGACCAGGAGCTGTTGATCACGGAGAGTAGCGAATGGCAATGAGAGCAGCAGTCTCGAGGAAACACAGGAGAGCTGAGAAGAGACTGCAGTGCCCAAGGGCAGCGGATAGGAATCAGCTAACTTGTCACGATGATGAACACAGGCGAGTTGTAGGCTGGAGGCTGTAGTGCACGGAAGCAGCGGATAGACATCAGCTAACAGTCACGATGATGAACACAGGCGAGTTGTAGGCTGGAGGCTGTAGTGCACGGAAGCAGCGGATAGACATCAGCTAACAGTCACGATAATGAACACAGGCGAGTAGTAGGCTGGAGGCTGTAGTGCACGGAGGCAGCGGATAGGAATCAGCTCACGGACTTGATGAGGAACAGGTGAGTGGATGTAAAGTAAAGGTTGGAGTGCACAGAGGCAGCGGGTAGGAACCAGCAAACAGTCACAGTGAAATATAATAGCGTGATGTGGATTAGAGGACTGTAGTGCACGGAGGCAGCGGATAGGAATCAGCAAACAGTCACAATGATATGTAATAGCGTTGAAGTGGTTTGGAAGACTGTAGTGCACGGAGGCAGCGGATAGGAATCAGCAAACAGTCACGATGATACAGATGATGGTAGAAGTGGTATGGGAACCACAGTAATAGAAGTGGTTTGGAAACCACAGAGGTAGAAGTGGTTTGGAAACCACAGGAATCAGCAGCGCTGAAAACACGAGGAATACAGGAACACCTTCAGAGACTCATAGGGAATGAGACTCCAAGATCAGGCAACGTGGTATTGACCACAGGTGCTTAATATAGGGAGTGTTGCCTGATCTGCCAATTGAGTTAAAGGGACATACACTGAAGTATAGGAAAGGGCTGCGCATGCGCAGACCCTCAGGATGGAGGACGGCCCCGGTTCCTAAATGTCCGGGAAGAGGCACTCACAGTACGGTGAGTGACACCGACTTTTTCAGCACATTTTTTATGCTGAAAAAGTTCCCCCTCGGCTTATACACGAGTCAGCAGCTTAACTTCCGCAGTGGAACAGCTTAACTCCCACAGTGGAACGCATGTGCGTTCCACTGACAGGAAGTTCTGCATTTGTGTTTCAAATGCCGAACTTCCTGTCTGTGGAATGCACATGCGTTCCACTGCGGAGGTGAGTGAAACATCTCTCTCTCTCTCTCGATAGTAGCAACATGTTTTCAACGGGACCTGCGACATAAGGCACATACACTTCCCACATGCCTTCTTCATGTCAGCCAGCGTCGTCGGTATGAATTTCATTTTCAGCATCTGCGTTTTGTTCAGTAGTACTGCAGTAGTAAGTCCTTTGTTTATAAGAAGTCTTTGTTTATTCACAAGATTCCTAGAGGGCTGTGTGATCGTGTAGTCAGTGGGTAGTAAACGGTTAATGTGAGGACACTGTGTATATATAAAGGACATGCATGTTATGTATTTTGTGTAATATAGCTCCTGCATGCTGCTTAATGTTCTGTTTAAGTACTTCCTGAACAGTTAGTTCCCTTTGAGTGAGGTGTGGGATGATAGAGGAGTGTCTCTTACCGTGCTGATAACGTGGCACATACACTTGTGAATCTGTGAGTGTTGGCAGTGCATCAATGAGCTCCATTAAATTCTAGAACATTTCTGTACAAGTGCAGATCATGAAGGTTACAGTTTTATTTCCTATAAATTGGTATCTAAATATTTGTTTACTCTGCCTGACTTGTCCTGAAATTTGAGTTGTATGCTCTTCTGAATAGTGTACCACAGTGTCTTAAAAAGTGTTAGTGTTATTTGATGTTAGTGTTAGCAATTGATTTAGCATTATGGTCTATTATAACAGTCTATCCTGCAAACAGAGTGGTGTTGGGTCAGCTGACAAGTTTTTTCTATTAAAGAAATGTACCAGTAGCTGCTGCATTTCCCACCCTAGGCTTATACTTGAGTCAATAAGTTTTCCCAGTTTTTTGTGGTAAAATTAGGTGCCTCGGCTTATATTCGGGTCGACTTATACTCGAGTATATACGGTAAGTTTTTTATATCACATTTCCATTGGGCTTTAAAATGGGGTCAATTAATAACATAAAGATGGCAGGGGTTGCATGAAGCCCAAAGGGTACAACCCATCAGGATTAATGAAAGCAGTATTTTTTTCAGGCAGAGGGAATTAGTGGAACAGCCCATAATTTTTTGGAAACTGCCTTGTCTAAAGTCACTAATGATCTTCTGTTTGCCAAATCTAATGGCCAGTACTCCCTTTTCATCCTCTTGGACCTATCTGCAGCCTCAGAGTTGATCACCGTCTCCTGCTGCACACCCTTTGCACCATTGGTCTTCCTGGCACTGCCCTCTCATGGGTCACCTCTTATCTCTCTTTCTCTGTTTCAATATTAAGCTCCTACTCCCCATCTTCTCCACTTCCCGTAGGAGTCCCTCAGGGCTCCGTCTTTGGCCCTCTTTTCTTCTTTGTACACCTTTTCACTCAGTGAACTTATCAGTTCCATCGGCATCATATACAACCTCTATGCTGATGATACCCAAGTCTACTGCTTATCTCCTGATCTCTTCCCTTCCCTCTTCACTAAGATGTCATGTTGCCTCTCTGCCATCTTCTCCTGGATGTCAAATTGTTTCCTTAAACTTAACATAGCAAATCTGAACTTATATTTTTCCCTGATTCAAGACCATCCGCCCCTACCACCCTGTCCATCACTGTTCGCAATACTAACATCTACTCTTATCCGCAAATCCGATGCCTGGGTGTCATTTTTGACTCCTCCCTCTCCTTTACCACCCACATCATGTCGCTTGTCTAGCCTCTCTCTTGCCCTCCTCTTCCCCTCTTTATGATCCTTCTTCACTATCGTAGTAAACCATGTCCTAAATCTTCCTCCGCTCCTCTTAATACCAGTTCTTGTCCATCTTTCAGACTTCTAACCACCTCATCCTGACTCTCCACTTTGTGTTTCCTGTCAGTCTGCCCGGTCCATAGAGATTGCAATCTCCGACAAGCAGGGCCCTCTGATCCTTCAGCCTCACTATTGCACCTCTATACTAGACCCCTGCCCTTGGTTTTCCTTTTCTCCTTCGACTTTGCATCACCATCACTGCTGTGATCCTGTTTGTCTGCCAACACTGTTGGGCAAAGGTCAGCTTGCTTTATTTCACTCTCCTCTCCTTTACTTTCTAAGCTTCTAAGTCTTCTAGAATTCACTTAGCTTTATTTGCACTTTATTTTTGTAGTGCCATGTATGCCATTCCTGTTTTGTCCATGATCTATGTACAGTGCTGCAGAACCCTTTGTAGCACAATAAAAATAAAATATAATAAAATATATATATAGCTTTTCCGAATGCCTCCATAAATTCATCTACCCTGGGCATGAGGTAGACATTATCTAATGCTTCCTATAGTAATACCAGAACCTAACTGACCCATTTATTTTCAGCATCTTGACAAAAGGGCTTGATCAATTGCTATATGTTTCCTCAATCACAACCATTTCCAGCATCCTTTTCTCTCTGACAGCATTCTCCCTAGCCTTTCGTAAGGTTTTATTTGCATGACAAGGCTCTGTGAATATATTATGATAATAATGGAAGTTCATCTAGGTCAGGCCTGTCCAACCTGCGGCCCTCCAGATGTTGTGAAACTACAAGCCCCAGCATGCTTTGCCGGTAGACAAGCAGTTGATAGCTGGAAGGGCATGCTGGGACTTGTAGTTTCACAACACCTGGAGGGCCGCAGGTTGGACAGGCCTGATCTAGGTATAACTGAGAAAACATATATATTAACTTAAAATGATGACCTCTTTATTTTTAGGAGCAGATAATTTAACACCACTTAACTCCTGGTAAAGGATTAACTTTAACATTTTCCTTTATCCATGGTTCTAATAGGTTTACATGGTAAATCTAGACAGGCTTTCCCATTCCAGACTGACTTATCTGATAATTAGTTTGCCTTCACTCAATGCAATTTCATAAGAACCTTGCTAAGTGGCCAAAACTTTTTGCACCACAGAGAGCTCTGAAATGAATAATTTGTTACTGGTGGGAAACCCATAAACTTTTCAAGATCTATTGTAACAATTTTGTTGGCATATTTAGACTTGTTTTAAGCGTCCTCTGACTATAGCTCGGACTTCTTCAAACAAGTTAGCATTTGATTCATATTTTAAATAATGCTGGAGCGAGGGGGTACTTCACTTTCCCATGTCTACTTGATACTTTCTAGTAAACATCATAAATGTAGGCTATAGGCAAGGTAAAATGGTAAATATCCTGCTCAGGCTTGATAAACCTCACTTATAGCTAGAGATGGGCAGGCTCAGTTCCCCGAGAACCAAACCCGCTGAACTTCAGGTATCCGAGTTTTGAGCCGAGCAGGCTCGGTACTCGCCTGCCTATTCAGAATTGGGTCTCGCGATGTATCAAATGCATAAATATCTACCTCCACAGCAATCCATTGCCATTTGACAGAGAGAGAGAGAAGGGTTAGGTCACAGCATTAGAGCAGGGAGAGAACAGTTATTACAGCACTTATTACAGCACTTGCTAAAGCAGGAAGAGAGCAGTTATTAGAGCAGGAAGAGATGAGTATAGAGGAGGCATTTTTGCAAACATTACAAACTGTTTGGGGTATCATATTACCTCCTAAAGAAACTGTTTTCTGCCTGCAGAAATTGTAATATACCAGCACAATCTCTTTCTGAAATTGAAGTGCTTGGGGTGTGAAATATTCCCCTGTTCTAAAAAAGCTATTTTCTGGTGTTGAAATTCTTATATACCAGCACTATATCTTTCTGAATTTGCACTACAAGTGTTTTGGGTCTCATTAAAATGGATGCACAGCAGTCCACATATGAGCAGGATCAGCAAGCAGCTGCTGGCACCAGTCCTGATGGTAGTCTTCCCTGCACATCATCTGGTAAAGCCTATGTAAAAGTGCATAGTCTTTTTAAGTCAGGTAGAAAAACACACCAAAAAAAACCTTTTACCGTGTTGAAGAGAAAAAGAGGTGTAACTGATGACAAGTTAACTGCAGAGAAAAAAAAAATTGCCAACATGCCATTCTACAAACGCAGTGGCAAAGAAAGAATGAGGCCTTCGCCTTTCTCTATTAGTGCCAGATCTAAAAATGTTACTGAACCACAAAAGTGGTGCACAACTACTGTTGATGCAAGAAAACTGTAAGGCATTAGAGGAAAATGTATGCTCAAAATCAGAAATGACACCAATCCCTGAGGAGAGTCCATCCGCGAGTGGTATGTGTAATCGTGACCATTCTGATAGTGTACCCATAAAGAAGGGGCCTTACAGCAGTTCTGCTGATGTGTGCCTGAACAGCCCGAGTGTAGCCGGTGATACACCAAGTGAGGATGACACTTTGGAATTAGAAGAGGATGAGGGAGAGATTTGTGTAGCCGACGAGGGTGCTGATGAGAATGAAGTTGTTTGTGTAAGTCCTGTACCAGTGGCAGCAGTGTGGCACCAGTGGCAGCAGTTCTGGCACGTGAGGTTCTGGCACCAAATTGCACTTTCCAAACAGAAGCAGGGATGACGCAGGTGGCAGACCACAACAGTTTGACATCTGGGCTGGTTTGAAAGATTTTTGCACTTACATTTTATTGTACCATAGCTCACACAGAAACAGGAGAGGTGACAGGGTTCAGTGGTAATCTTCCTGAAACAATATTAATTTATCCCCACTGGAATCCACGTCATAGAAGTCTGTGTACTATGAAGTAATTGCCGATAATGGTCTTCCAAATGGAATTAGTAATTCATTTTAGGCCAGAGCTGTCATGATTTTTGGCCAATTCTTTTAGAGCAGAGCAAATATCAAAATGCTGTGCTGACTCATCTGCATCACCACTGGGTGTCTTGGGAAAGCTATGTTTTTTTCCGACAAGCAGTTGCCAGAGAAACTGAAGGAGTAGACGTCATTACAAGATGTTGACAGCTCTTGGATCCTGGCGAAGTAAATTAAGTACTTAATCTACAATTACAATATAATTAGCAGATTTACTCTGTTTTATTTTATCCGTTAAATTTCTCTAGCTCCTTCTCAAAATGTATAATTAAGGCAATCACTTCACTCAAGCTAACCGTCTCTGCACTCTCTTCACAGGTGACTACTTTGCTGGACTAAAGTACATTTCCCTCAAATGTTAGTCTTCTTGCAGCTGCTGCATTCTCTTACATGCTGTTGCAGAATGCCGAAAATTACCCTAAATTTTTCGGGACACAAACAGCATCTCCATTATCAATTTTTTAAAGTTCTGTAACACCAAGTTGATTGTGTGAGCAAAACAGGAAATGTGATGGAATTACCCCCCCCCCCCGACCCCCCGCTGTAATGCTCTAACAATATTGGTGTCGTTATCAGAAATGACATATGCTCAGGAGAGTTCAAGCAAGATTAGCCATGTTGCAATGACATCCCTTACTTTTTGTAACAGATTGTCAGCTGTATGCCTCTTACTGAAGCCGCTGATACACAGGGTAGCCTACTTCTGAAAAATGTGACGTACTTGGGTACATGCTGCTGCTGTTCCTGCTGGTGAAGGCGCATCACCAACCCAGTGGGCTGTCACAGTCATATAATCTTTAGTTTGCCCAGTTCCGCTTGTCCACATATCTGTGGTTAAGTGTACAGTGGGTAAAATGACATTTTGAATCCCAATAATTACAATTTGTGAACCTTCTGGTAGAGGTGAGGAATAGCTTTTCTAGTAAAATGGTATCGAGATGGAATTTGGTAAAGGGGAAAGAAGACCTCAAGTAACTGTCTAAAACCAGCTGCATTAATAGTGGATATTGGATGCAGATCTATTACTAGCATAGGTCCCATGGCGTCTGTGATCCGCTTTGCAACTGGTTGACAGCTTTCATACTTGCTTCCTCTTGCAAACGATTGCTTAACAGAATGATGAAGTTGGTTGTTTGGGGTTTAGATTGCAGGTGCTGGGATCTAGATGAGAGAAGGGAGGTAGATGATGCTGGACTACTTGTTGTTATTTTTTTAACATAATTTTCTGATTTTCCCAACAGCTTTCCATGAACTTGCTTCAAATGCCGTAACATGGATGAGGATCCTAGATGGTTAAGGTCCCTACCTCTACTGAGTGTGGCTTTTAAAACACTATAAATGGCTAGACAACTGGTGTCAGGATTTGTGTAAAAATAATTCCACACTTAAGAGGTGGATTTTTGGTCTTATGCCCAGGTATGACAATGGCCTTTTTCTTATCACTGGCAAGAACTGCTGCAATCTTTGTTTGAAAGTGTATGAAAATAATATTGTGACCTATGAGGTGGTCAAAATTGAATAGAAATGACTGGAAATTAGTGTTAGTGAGGTTAATAATAATGTAGGTACAAAATAATACCTAAATTATGTTATCTTAGCCCAAAAAATTGAATTTTGTAAAAAATAGCAAAATAAAACCAAACAAAACCAAAACACGCAAGGGCGGTTTTGGCAAAACCAAAACCAAAACCAAAACACAAAGGTAATACAGATCCAAAACCAAAACCAAAACACAGGGGTCAGTGAGCATCTCTACTCTTAACGAAAACTAATTATGGTAACAGATAAAGCCAGTTTTTTTTACATTTTTGTGTTGTTAACTTTCCACAGCATACTAGTCTAAGTTTTGTAAAATCTTTCAATAGCTCCATATATTTTTAGGTATAGGGTTTCTTCTGCCTGGCTCTTTATTTACATCAATGTGATAGATATTGCTTTAGAGAATGGGAGTTCTGCTTGTCTGCATACAACAGTTTTCAGGGCCTGGAACAGTGGAAAGTGTAAGCATTTCTCTGGTGCAATAAAGAAGAGAATAGTTCATATTTGTATATATTGCCCCATTGGAGCTTACAGTCTAAATTCCTTAACATACATACACACACACACACAGACCACGAGAGACTAAGTTCAATTTAATAGCAGTCAATTAACCTACTAGTATGTTTTTGGAGTGTGAGAGGAAACTGGAGCACCTAGAGGAAACCCATGCAAACACAGGGAAGAACATACAAACTCCACACAGGCCATTGTTGGGAATCAAACTCATGAACCCAGTGCTGTGAGGCAGAAGTGCTTACCACTAAGCCACCATGCTGCACAGTGACTGGGATCTGCTCTGCTTAGAGCCTATTGACACATTTTCTACTAATTTATTGGCAGTTATCAACTAAAAGACTTTTTATGAATGATGGCTTTATTACCAGCTACCGTCTAAAGGCAGATTTACACTGATTCACAATATGTGTTCTCTAGACACACAAATTATGATTTGGAAGTGCCCTATGGCAATATATCTATTGTACTTATAGTGCCAGCAATCTGAGTGGGCCACGCATACACCACTAAGAGGCACTCTGGGAAGAGAAAGGGTGGAGACTGGAGTGAGGAGCAGGAGAAATCAGAGCAGAGACTTAGCAGGAAATAAAACAAACCTGCATTAGAATCAGAGAGCTGAGGGCAGGTCTGAGAGATCTGAGAGTGAGAGAGACAGTCCAAAGAGAGAAGTGAGGAGAGAACAGAAGAGGTCAATTGGTGAGAAGTAAATGCAGTTACCTGGATCCATTATTGAGAGAAGCCATGCGACAAATGGAAGTTGGAGACCTGGTAGATAAGTAACACACATTTACTTTTTTGGTGGTTTATATGGACTGATTATTTTGCTGTTAGCTATGTAGGGAACTGGTAGTGAGACTTGAAGCTAAATTGTAAAACCCTTTTGCAGAAATATGTTTTAGTGACAAGGGTGTAGTGCAGAGAAAGGTAGATATGACTTTGGGACTGTGTCTAAAATGGAGGTGAAGTGTTTAAAACTCTGAAAAATAATCCTGTATCTGTGGGAAAGTATTATAAGTGTAGCACCAGTGATGTTGTTTCATCAGAAAGAAAAAGAGGGAACAGCGTGTTACATATTGTTTAAGCAGTTTAAGCAAGGAAAGGAATACCCTTTATCAGGAAAACTTAAATGTCTTATTTAGAAAGGATAAACAGAAGTGCTATTACTTGGAATTCTGGGTGTTATGTAAAGTTGAGAGATTCAGAGAAATATGCCATCATTTCATGCATCCTGCTATATCCATGCATGTCATCTCTGTGGATAGAGTGGAAATCTGCATCTGTGCTACTCTCTGGAACCATATAATTGAATTTATATGTTTATTGTACAAATGCCATTGTATGATATATGCTAGTTTATTTGAAGCAAGTTTGAGTTTGATAAACTTGCATTGTTATTAGTGTTTGTTAATAGTGGGGTTACATACAAAAAGTTTTTAGTGTTTGTCAACCCATGTTTGATTACACTATTAACTTGTAAATACCCACCCAATGTTTAAAGTGTTATTCTTGTTTAAAGGTTACTTCTAAAATGCCCTTTGATATAAAGAAGTATATTTTTGATAATAAAACGAACAACATTTTGTTAGTCTGTGCCTCTGCTAATAAATGTGCCTCTGCTAGTAATAATAATAATGTGCCTGTGTGGTTCCTAAAGATCAGTCTTGTATATTGCTATGTTATTTGTGTGTCTGTGGTCATAAATAGGTGAGTTTTAGTTTTCCCTTCTTTGTTGCTTATTCCATGAACATAACCCAACAAAGATACTACTGAATCCTGACTAAGGTGGAGGCACAGCGCAGAAGATAATGTGATGAAGATTAATACTTCTCTAAACTCTTCTCTACACACACACAACCCAGGAAAATGGGATGTTACATACTATTAAATATTTTTTTTTAAATTTGGTTTTAGATTGCTAGAGCTAACAATAAATAATTATATATTTTTTAGATACTGTTTTTGTGTGAAATTTGTGGCACACTCTCATTAGTGCTGGTTATATTTTTTTTTATTGTAATTTTCCTATACAGGACAAACCATAACCTAGACACATCCATATGATTTTTACCTTTCACCTTGGTGCTGGAATAGGAAAGAGCTGCCTACAGTTACAATACATTAGTATTATACTCAGTAAGAAAACCACTCACAGAAGTGTGGGGAAAAACACTGAGAGGTGTGTGTTTAATTCAGAAAGGCAAATATTAAGGTGCTCCTGAAATGTAATGCCTTATGCTTTATTTAATGAAATACGTTCCTCTTAGAGTTTTTTTCACCACACTCCTCTGGGCGGTTTTGTGACTTCGTGTAACAATGTTCCACCAGCTTCAATGTAATAGGAATAATTAGTCCAACTTGAAGAACGTGTCCATAGTACATATGGACAGGAGGGATGTACCATGGGGGTTTGAAAAAGGTCCCAAATCTTCAAGTTTAAATTTGCAATGTTTTGTTGTCAATATGCACATGGTTATTGTGTCAATATGTGCATCCTGATTAACATAATATAAATGATTGCCAGTCAGCTGTATCTAATCACAAAAAGAACTATATATTTCCAGTTTCTCATAAATAGAATATTGACCTGCCTTAAGATCTATAATAGATAATCCAGTAAGGCCAAAACCAATGTAGTAGCAAGCAGGACAGAAAGCAAAAAAAAGGATTTATTATTGCTCTAGAACAGTGTTTCCCAAACCCAGTCCTCAGGTACCCCTAACAGTGCTTGTTTTCCATATGTCTGCTGTAGCACAGGTATATTCATTACTGACTGACACATTTGGAAAGATCAACAGGTGGTCCTAATTATTTCACTTGTAACCTGGAAAACCTGCACTGTTAGGAGTACCTGACGACTGAGTTTGGGAAACACTGCTCTAGAAGTTCAAGCTAACATACCAAATTGTATTATTCATTTCTACTTCAGGGACTGGTCTGTGGTCCTTACATGGACAACAGACTAAACCAATAGAGAACTATCATTGTACTGAGCTCCCCAAAAAGATTAGAAATGCATTTGTTTAACTATTTTTTAAACATTGTGAGCTTTTTTAAAATCATTATTTATTGGTATAGCGCCAGCATATTACATAACAGATTATAGAGAATATTGACTCATTCACATTATTCAATGCCCCACTGGAGCTTACAGTCTAAATTATTATTATTATTATTATTATTGCAACTTTATTTTGGAGAAAAACATGAATGTTAAAATGATTTGAATTTACTCTTATACAACAATGTTAAAACTGATTGCAATAGCCAAATGTGCTGTGTGTTAATTTTTATGACTATTTTTATATCCCTAATGCAAGGCCAAAAAATATTTAAACATTAAGCTCTTAGTTTGGCACCAAACTGTAGAAATTCAAAGCAAAGCCAACATCTGTAAACTGCCAATACTAGAGAAATGTAAATCTTAAGCAAACAAACATTCTAATGTATTAGTCAGAAAAATACAAGATTTCAGAAATGCATCAGCAAACAAACACATTATATAACACTTTGCTTGTCTCAAGCTGCTACGATTTGTATGTAATCCAAACATCTTTGTTACACCTTATATATTTTTTCTAACACTGCAGATGAAGCTTACATTTTGTATTGACAGACTTGTTCAAAGCTTTGAAAATAAAGCAGACGCCAGAAATAACTATAGCAATAACAATAGCATAGGTAATATCAATAACATTGCAAGAAAGACAAGTCAGAAACCTGCCCAACACATTCAAACCTTTAAAAAGTATATTCAAATTATTAAACAATTGTATATATCCATGGTGGTACAATAGGCTGTATTGTAACCAGGGCCTATGTATGTGAAGTTTATGTTCTCCTCATGTTTGTATTACCTTTGTTGACTCTATATAAGTAAAGGATAACAATACAACGTAAATATTTAAAGCAACATACCAAATAAAAAAAAATTGCTTTGTAGCTGCTATATTAAATATCCTATGATGCTTTGGAAAAAATGAATTATACAAGCTTGGATAGGCTATTTCTAGATGATTGATTTCTTTGTTAATTGTCTTGTATTTGTCTGATATTTCCATAATGTAGACTACTGGATATTTGGAATATAATGTGTTACATGTGTTACAATTTGGATGTTTACCACTGTATTTTTTCATAAGGTCATGCACCAGCTCTATATTTGAATAAATCAGGAGATTATAGGCTGAAATATTACATTTTCTGTTCATAATCTGGTATCAGTAAAACAATATGATCATATTTCTTAAAGGATAACTTCTTTTTTTGTATCCCATCTCAATCAAATAGGTTACCCATGTATAGAGAATAGGAGTTCCCATCCAGAACTACATAAAACCAAGGGTCAGTTTTTACTGCAAGGAAAGCTGAAATAATTGAAGTAATGGGGAGGTTCCTAGGAGCTTTAGATAATGGGGTGGTTCTATAGGTAAATGGCACTTTTGATAAAGGAAGGGGTCCAACTAAAGGAGACGCTACCTTTTAAGGGATTATTTCATTGAACTTCTTGTGAGAGTGCCATTCTAACTACTGCACATCAAATGCTCATTAATGTCCGTCTCCCATCAGTCCATGGAAAAACAAGGCACCACAACGTTATTTACTAGCCAAGTGCTCAAGAGTATTTGATGAAATGCACTTAGATATTTTGAAATAAATTTTATGTAATTTTGTATCCACTTATATATTCTAATTGAAGAAACGACAGTGTTAAAATTAGAGATGCTCACTGACCCTGTGTTTTGGATTTGGATCTGGATTATGTCGTGTTTTGGTTTTAGTTTTGGTTTTGCCAAACCACCATTGCGTGTTTTGGTTTTGGTTTTGTTTGGTTTTGTTTTGCTATTTTGTTCAAAAATCAATGTTTTTGGTCATAAAAGATCCAAATTTAGTGCTCCACTTGTTTCTTGGATAAGTAATGTAGTTGTAAAGCTAATAAATTATCAAAAAACAGTTTAATTCCTGATAGGCCTTCATTAATTCTACACAAAAAACAGATTGTCTTCCTCTCCATCTATGCATATTGGCAATGCAGCCATCGTCTTTGGATGTATATTACACTCTACACTTATAGTTAAATATGTAAAGAAATGGACAAAGGCAGTGTGGTTTCTGTCTCTATAGGCCCCCCTCCAATTGTAGAAAATACTCAAAAATTCAGCCGTTATAGACTGTACAATATTGTATAATATTACATATTAATAATATAATAATGTTAATAGTAGGATTGGTTGCAGTTATGGGCAAGGTCACACATTTTTTTGTCAAGTCCTTCAAACCAGCCCAGATGTCAAACTGTTGTGGTCTGCCACCTGCGTCATCTCTGCTTGTGTTTGGAAAGTGAAAATTGGTGCCAGAACCTCACGTGCCAGAACTGCTGCCACTGGTGCCACCCTGCTGCCACTGGCGCAGGACTTAAACAATCAACCACATCCTCATCAGCGCCCTCGTCGGCTACCCAAATCTCCCCCTCATCCTCTTCTAATTCCAAAGTGTCATCCTCACTTGGTGTATCACCGGCTACACTCGGGCTGTTCAGGCACACATGAGCAGAACTGCTGTAAGGCCCCTTCTTTATGGGTACACTAACAGAATGCTCACGATTAGACATACCACTGTTGGATGGACTCTCCACAGGGATTGGTGTCATTTCTGATTCAGAGCAAACATTATCCTCTAATGCCCTACTGTTATCTTGCAGCTCGGCTTTGATGCGTAACAGTAGTTGTGCACCACTTGTAGGCTCGGTAACATTTTTGGATCTGCCACTAATAGATAAAGGTGAAGGCCTCATTCTCTCTTTGCCACTGCGTGTGTAGAATGGCATGTTGGCAAAAATTTTTTTATCGGCACTTAACTTTTCCTCAGTTACACTTCTTTTTCGCTTCAACACGGTAATTTTTTTTTGGGTGTGCGTTTTTTTGACTGATTTCAAAAGACTGTGTAGTTTGACATCGCCTTTCCCAGATGACGTACTGGGAACACTACCATCAAGACTGGTGACAGAATCTGGTTGCTCATTCTGCTCATATGTGGACTGCTTTGAATCCATTCTGAGCCCAAAGCACTTGTAGTGCTACAAATTGTTTTAGATACTGCTGACAAATATGACTTTTGACAGCCATAAAAATTAATGCAAAAGAATGGGGGGCACCCCAAAAGCACTTGAGAGTGCTAAATATATTTTTTTGACACTGCTGCCAAATAGGACTTTGGACAGCCAGAAAAATTTATGCCAAAGAATGTGAGACACCTCAAAAGCACATGGGAGTGCTAAATATATTTTTTTAGACTGCTGACAAACAGATCTTTTGACAGCCAGAAAAATGAATGCAAAAGAATGGAGGACACCCCAAAAACACTTGAGAGTGCTAAATATATTTTTTTGACACTGCTGCCAAATAGGACTTTTTTGACAGTCAGAAAAATGTATGCAAAAGAATGGGGGACACCCCAAAAGCACTTGAGAGTGCTAAATATATTTTTTTGACACTGCTGCCAAATAGGACTTTTGACAGCCAGAAAAAATTCTGCAAAAGAATGGGGGACACCCCAAAAGCACTTGGAGTGCCAGAAACTGAACAGAAACCCTCCTCTCTTCTCCTCTTACTGCTGTAACAACTGGTATTAAGATTGCAATGGTATTGAATAGAAACAATAATGTGTCCAATTACTGCTCTGTCCCTGCGCTGATATAGCCAGTGTGACCTAACCCTGCTCTCTCCCTCTGTCAAATGGTGATGGATTGCTGTGGAGGCTGGTATTTATGCTTTTCAAATCTCGCGAGAACCGAGCTCAGAAAAACGAATACGTCACGATGACGTTTTGTCTCGATTTCGAAACCGAACGGGCGGGAGAGTACAGAGCGTGCTCGGCTCGGTACTCGGATAGGCTGAATTCAGATGAATTCGAATCTCGGGGAACCAAGCCCGCCCATCTCTAGTTAAAATATTGGGACTACCCCTTTTACTCTGGAAAGCATGAATCACTGACTGTGTATGTTTTCATTATCTCTTCAGCTGTTGTGAGCATGAAACATTGCATACCTATTTCATTAATTTAGGGTGTGTTTCTCTCCTGACTTGAAACTATGGAGTTTAAAAATCCCTCCCATTCTTTGCATATTTGTCAGTGATAGAAATTACTCTGGACAGCTGAACAGTCTGCTCTCTGAGATTCTTTCAGTTACCAATTTCTGCTTCACCTCTGGCTCTGTAGCTTGTCAAACAGCACTACTACCCCAAGCATTTTGGCATCCAGCTTACTTTGAATTCTTCTGTGAGTACTGCAGCTTGAACATAGAACTGCCTATATGAAACAATTGTCTGCTGGCTAAGAAATAAATCTTTCTACATTACTCTGCCTGCTGATACTGCACTGAGGATCTCTAGGATTAATTCAGTTGTACGTGGACTTTGCTGCCTTCATGTTATCAGGAATATTGGATATCCTTCATATCCAAGATTGCATAGTGAGTACTATCATCTGTCAGAGCAGACCTATTAGTATACAGTCTGAAATCCTAAAGACTGACAGTGGCTCTGAAGATCTTTAATTACTACAACTGTTTGAGACTACCAAGTGACTTTTTTTCTGTGCTCATTAATCAGTTGCAAATTGTGCATCTGATCATCAGTTACTCTGAATGTTTTCTACCTATGCAAAATAAATTTGACATATTCAAAATGAACTTGTTTGAACTTCTCTCCTGCCTCTATGTTGCCTTGAATTACCTAACGTACATGACCTCTTTCAATTTGTTTATTTTTAAATGAATATCTTTAATTCTACGATGTTATATGGCTCTGCACGTTAGACCTAATTCATCTACAAACGTAAGTCCCATTGTGTGCTGTATTTTCGTGCAATTGCTCTTTGCAATATTGTAAATGCGCCAGTGAACCCAAATGCATGTAATTCAAGTTCAAATGGAAATAAAACTTTTGACAGCCTATGATTTGAAGGGTGGAATGGGGGAGGGAAGGTGCATATACATGTAGCCCATGTACAGTAAGGGTTTGCCAAGGCTGAGTGCATGCACAATCATCCAATTCAAGCTATGGGCACTCAGGTACTTATCTTTTAGTCGTATCACTTGCACCAGCAACATGGCAGTTGTAAGGGCTGATTGAAAGTGAAAATTAAGAGCAAGAACTGTAAAAAATGCACTATATGTATAGTAGGCATTAATAACATGATATATGTATTACATGTATTTCATGTAATAAAATGTCTTTTTATTTAAAATGCATTTTTAATAATGAAAAAAGTATGTGTGTGTGTGTAATATATATATATATATATATATATATATATATAATTATTTCCAATGTGTTGTGATGGGACTTGCTATTGCACATATGCATGTGCGAATACAGTAGTGTGTTCTGGCAAAAAACGTATAGCCAGAGTGTACTTATACCTGTATTCAAATGGAAACATTTCATGAGATCCACTTGTAGTTGAAAGCAGGCAGATGTACAAACAAGTTATATGCAGCTTTAAAATAAGGCACTTTGCATTCCAAGATGAATCCGGACAGTTATATCCATGGTTTTTATATTAAGGGCTCTGTTTATTTATTTATTGTGTCATTTTTTTAACTGTATTAAATGCAAGATAGTGTATAATAAACCTATCTATGCTTTGTTATGGGTATTGTATATTTTGCAGAATTATTATGTTTTTTTTTGTAGTACCTGTTATGGCCACTAGTGCAGCATAAACTCATAGAACAGGTAGAAGAGGTCTTCACCTTTAGCAGCCGCCTTTTCCGTAGAGACTGGTTATGCTCACAGGTACTCGGATGCCCCCAGGTCTTATGCTCAGAGTAGTATGAGTTTATGCTTACACGGCAGCCAACAGATATAGGAGGTTGCACACGGAGTAGCGGCAGGCCAGAGATCAGCGGACTGGACAGAGCACCAGAGAGAATGTCAGGTACAGACAGAAGGGTCAAGGTCACAGGCACAGGTTCAGGATTCAGGGACAGGCGTTAGGTCAGGGTCACTAGCAGAGGTTCAGAATCTGGGTACAGGCAATAGATCAGGGTCAGAAGCACAGGTTCAGAATCCAGGAACAGGCACAGGTAATCAATCACAGGTTTCAACACCAGAGACAGGAGCAGGCAGCAATACTGGAACAGAACGCTATAACCGGCAGTGAGGCTCAGACCTCACTGCCTTAAATAGTACTTAGAGCCAATCAGGACAGATGAGGACAGGGCTGACAATCAGCCTCAGGAGGCAGCTAATTAATTACTAGCTGGAACTAGCATAGGTAATAACATAATCAGGAAGCATGTATAAAAATATAAATGAACCAGTTTAAATCATGTGAGAGCTCCCCCTGGAGTTGGAGGATGTCTCTACACCCTCCTACATCTATGCCACAACGATAATAACAGAGCATAGAAACTAAAGCACGCGCCCGGCTGCTAGTTCACGCCAGGATGCGGCGTACCACCGTGGCTCGTGACAGCACCTCTCTAGTGTGTGTCTTTTCCGCCAAAAGCAACTTCTTATATTTCTACTGTAAGCTCAACCATTTCATTAAATCTAACTTGTAATATACATATAAAATAAACATTATTTTATATCACATGCAAAATATACCACACAGTGTACAATGAATATGCAGAAGTGAAAATAAGGTGTGAAAAAGAATGTTCATCAGTTTCTGAAGAAGCCAGCAGAGAATACCATGCAAAGACAAACAAACAATGCTACAGACAATGACATAATAATGAAGTGACTTATGGGTTACCACAAGTGGAATCATCAGACCAAAATATGCATTTCACATGTAAAGTGTTTAAACTGATGTGTGATATAATGGGCATAAAACAATAGTTTCACACCCCATACCATCCACAAGCAAGTAGAAAGGTGAAATATATAACTAGACTATAAAGAGAACATTATTAAAAAACATGATCAAAGCTGGTCTTGCCTGGCCAAAACCATTGTTCATTGTATTGCATAGCATGAGGTTCACACCCAGAGGACCTTTGCATATTTCTCCTCATGAAACTCTTTTCTGGGAAACTCAAATTTGCAATGGACACTTTGTCAGGCTCACCTACAAGAAAAATGCTTAGCCCATCTGAGCAGACAGTTTATGTATCATCATTTTTTTATTTATATATATATATATATCATCACTTTTTTATTTATATATATATATATATATATATAAAATTAAAGTTACTTTTCTTTTTTTTTATACACACATATTATAGTTACTTCTAACTGTGCGCCACGGGGACACCTATTCTTAATATTTACTATCCGCAAGGGGTGGGACTATCCTTTGATTTCTTTGTCCCCCTGGGCAGCCTTCTCTTTACACCCATTTAAGGAAGCACGGACCCCCATTCTCCATATCTGCAATATATAAATATATATGTATGTATGTATATATATATATATATATATATATATATATCTGTAATATAAATGTCTAGTGGCGTGTGTTAGTCTGTCTTTGTGTGTGTGTGTGTGTGTGTGTGTGTAGAAAAAATAAAACCAAGCTGCAGCGCCACCTGCTGGGCGGAGTTATACACTGACCTACTAAATTCTTAGTGTGTGTGGAAAAAAAATTCAGAAAGGGCTGAAATTTGGTGTACTAAGATGTTTTTAATTTGTTAATTTAATTTGTTAATTGTTAAAAGTGTTTATAAAGATTTAAAAAAAAATATATATATATTTCTTGAAGGAGAAGTGACAGTTGGGAGTGGTTGGTGGTTGCCGGGGTGACAGTGGGGAGTGGTTGGTGGTTGAGGCCTGGGCTATGACCCAAATGCATGACAAGAACCTTTTTAACACCTTAAGTAGCTTGATTTGACTAGAATGCATGAGTATCATGCACGGGTTAACTTGTATGTATATATATATATATATATATATATATATATATATATATATATTGTCAAAGTCATATAATTGGATGAACGAAAGTATTTTGGTTGATATTGTCTTATTGGTCGATTGCACTCAGTATGCCATGCTACACGTGGCATATTGCGATCGCACGGTAAAATATGCACGTACACACTCGCATTACAACATTTAGTTATTTATGTAATTCATATTCATATTGGTTCCGTTACACTGTAATTTATGAACAGATAGTATTTAGTTTAATATTAGTTTTATAATAATGATTATATGTACACTTCAGTGTTATTTAAGGTTCAGGTTATAAGAAAGGTGTTATGTCTAGTATCAGATTAAACCCCTTTTCACCAGCAGCTGTCCGGTGCATTCGGCGAAGAGATCGCACATTGCATACTCTAGTTAATGATGTTAGGGAATAAACCTTTAATATGATACTGACCATAAAATGCTAATAGACTAATTGTAACTGGAGAGTCAGGCGGTAAGAACAGAGCTCATTCCCCTGGAGAGATGACCCCCACCTTTGGATTCCTGAGATTGAACCAGCCTATGACCTGTTTACCCTGGACCCATCTGATGTCTGGACCTATAGAAGCAAGCCACATCATCTCTATTGTTCACTCTGTAACACTGACTGTATATATAATCATAGCTGTACCCCCACTAGCCTCAGTCTACTCTGATCACAGTATTCAAGGGTGAATTAATGTCCACTGGTGCCCGTGGTTAGCGCAGCTTAGCGCAGCGGTATGTATGTATCTTTTGGTATTGACTGTACTGTACTGTATCTTAATATACTAATGTATTGAATTGTTAACTATTTACATCTGCTAAAATAAATCACTTTGTGCGTTGGAAACACAACACAATCGCCTTTGCAATGCTTATTTGAAAACGATAGAATTACTTTAATAATATATATATATATATATATATATATATCACTTTTTTTTTTTTACATACACATTATATATATATATAGGAGCCCTCTTAACTTACCTTAAGTCCGATCCCCTTCTCTTCTTTTTTACCTTGCTGAGTCTCTCTGTTCTGCGCTCCTCCGTGCTGTGCTCGCAGTGAATGTCGGGAGTGACATCACGACCGACATTCACTGCGAGCACAGCAGGAAGAGGGGACCAGGGAGGGAGCTGGATCGCCACCTGACCACCTGATCTGAACAGTCAGGTGACCGCAAAAGGTAAGGTTTCTTTTTGTTTGTTTTTTACAGGATTTTCTTTTTTACAGCAGACCTGAATTGGGCCCCTTTCCCCTTGGACTTTCGCCCTGGGTCCCCGGGCACCTGTTCATCGTGCCCAGTCTGAAAGACGGCTCTGCTGCAGACACTTCCCCCAGTCTTTTTTGTGACAACAGCAGCAGGAATCTCTGGGGGTGCCAAAAGGTCTCAGAGGGTAAATGTATCAAGCTGAGAGTTTTCCGGCGGGCTTGAAAAGTGGAGATGTTGCCTATAGCAACCAATCTGATTCTAGCTATCATTTTGTAGAATGTACTAAATAAATGATAGCTAGAATATGATTGGTTTTTCAAACCCGCCGGAAAACTCTCAGTTTGATACATTTACCCCCAGGTGTGAATAAAAGCAAAGCAATGAACTTGACAATTCATTTTTTGGGACCGAATGCGGATAAAAGACTTTTGTGCATTTTGAGCAGCTTCTACCATATTTGTTGGAGGAATCATCATTATTTTTTATGCATATTGCATGTTTACTGACTCTTGTGAAGTGAATAATTTAACATGAGATTTAAAGTTTGAAAAAAGTGCCTGGGGAGAAAAATATGCTGTTAAGCATACACACAATCACTGCCCAAGTAACCAATGAAACTAATTGCTGGGTGTGATAGGATGGGATTTCTTCTCCTGGTCTCAGAAATAAAGATATTTCCTTTACCAAAATACACACAATATCAAAAATAAGTACATTTGCAATTATATAAATAAGCGCCCTGCGCTATTCCTTTAAATAAATTTATACCATAAGTTATTTATAAGTGATCCAGTCACACTGGGGTTGCTCACATATTCCTCCCACAGGAGGAAATACACTTTTTTACTCAGTACCAGTTTCTTGGTCTGAAATAGCATTGCAGCGGGATTCAAGCAACATATCCTGCCTTCAGTTTAAAAATACAGCAGCTATATACCTCCCACAGTATTTGAGAATGGCATCTGAATTTGGTAACCCTGATATCTGTATGTTTGCCCAGAGTCCAGTGGTAAAAACATTTATTACAACGATTCAGAGAAGAGATCATACAATTTTACTTTAAGTAATAAGGATGTGGGAATTGCTGTTTGTAGCTGTGCTAATATATCAGTGATTTTATCAAATCAGAGTGATATAAAGAATGACTCAATGTTAGTTTAGCTCCTCCTAGAAATTTTTTAAATAGTATAAAACAGCCCAGGCTGTAAGTTATGACTTTATGTTACCCATGGGCGGTATTTTGAGTGTGGAAAAGGGACTTATTCTTGGCTAGCAGCTGGGACTAATAGTACTTGTTTCCGCAGCCAGGCTATCCCTGCAATAATTATACAATATAGTTTGCCGGTCTAAGTTGCAAAAAAAAGCGGTAGCTTACAAAAATAAAAATGAACTGTTCTGGTATTCACTCTTTCTTCAAGTAGAATACTGTCAGATAGATTGCAACAATATTCAAAAAATTTAGATAAAGATTTAAATAAATCTAAAGAGTCACGTTCCATAGTTTCCATGACTCAACTAAGGAAAATGTAATTACAGAACCGAGATGTGGCATTAGCAGAGAGAGGTGGAGTATGTAAATTAATAGGCCAAGATTGTTGTACATTTATTTCAGATCAATATGAGGTGATTGAAGAACATTTATCAAAAAATTGTCAATTATCGAAAGAAGCAAAGAAAATCAGCAATTAGATATGGAATCATTATTATGGCTAGGTACATAGCACCTAGTACCTAGTGTTGGGTATAGTACAATATATATAGTAATAGGTCTTGTGGCCCTATTGATCATTTATATAATTGTGAGATGCATATCTATTCTGCTTGGTGCCTTATGCACGCAAGGAAGGACAAATATTAAAATCCAGGTAAGAGAAATAAGCCTGAATATCCACCATTTTATGAGAATTTTGGAAGAGGTGACATAGTAGAGCAATTAAGTAATACTGGATTTATCAGAGGGTGGAATTGAGATAGAATTATTTGAATAAGCAATCTAGGTTACAAAAACTACCTTTTGCAGGAGATGACTATGTTTATCTTCTTCATACTTCATGCTTCTTGGAATGTATTTATGCAATGTGGGCCCAGGCCACACTGACCAGTGATTAGATAGAAATATAGATAAGATAATCAATATCTCTGTATAAGATAGGGCCTATTCTTGACATATTTTGGCACATTCTTGATGTGGAGGTACACAATTAATCACTATCCAGTCAATGTAAATGTCAAGGGAAATGTGTACACGAGAGTTAATAAACTTGACTCTATTTCTACATCAAATCATCTGAGATCATCTGAGATTCCCTTTTTTAAAAAAAAAACTATGTCAGTATATTGTCAAAAACATCTTCATCCTTAACAAAACTAGTGTAATTGTATAAGGAAGAGATCAACCTGTGGTAAGCTCCTTCTTGCCATCTGACTATATTAGACCTGACTACTCTCTTGCCTTAACTATGGGTCCTGTGTATACTATATCTGTGTTCTTAGCAGCTAAACGCTTTTTTACAGTACATCTGTAGTCAGAGATATTGGCACCCTTGCAGTTTTATGTATTAAAGCACAATTTCTTCCAACTTCTTCCGATAAAAAAATATATCAGTATCCACATATATATTTTGCTGTCTTGAAGTGGAATTAAACAAAAAAAATCAAAAACAATGCAAACTTGTGGCTTATTCCACAAAGAGATCCCTTGGACTGGACTTAACTATTGGCACCTTTTATAAGTAGTCGAAATTAATTAGAATGCATGCAGGTGATTCTCCTTCACTTTGGAACTGAACTTACTGGTGGTGAGAAGCAGGTGTCAGAAATATAAACATCAATCATAAAATGAGCATGAATAGAGAATATGATTAATTCTCTTGTTTTGTGTCAATATCTGTACTGCAATGAGGTTTAAGAAAATAAAGAATACCAGTGAATTGTCTAAGGATGTCAGACAGAAAATTTCGACCAAGTGAACAATCTCAAGGTCACAAATCAATCTCCAGAGACCTTATACCTTGTGGGCGCAAGAGAAAATGTAATCAAAGTTTGCAGCGTATGATTGTTCTAATGGTGGAGAAAGCACCTTATCTCAATGAAAGGGAGTCATATGGTAGGAGGACCAGGTTGGCCCCAATGCTGAGAGAGAAGGACATAAGAAAGTCAGACTGGAGTTTATCAGAACACACATATAGGGTAGGTATAGACATTGATAAAATTGCAAGCAAAGACTAATTCAATAAACAGTCAATAATGTTTAATAATGTGGGGTATGGCTTGGACACCACTCTATACAGATACATTAGTTTAGTGTTCCACTCATTACCAGCAAAGCACACAATACACTTTAAAGACCTATCACTGTCTTCCCCTAGAACACCCACATGTTAGGCAAAAACCTACATCAGCGATCAGAGGGACCAGCCTGCCTTTCACATCCCTGTAAGCAGAAGAATCTTAATTGCAGTTGAGTACAACCACCGTCATAGCAGGGGGAAGATAATTCTGTTCTGAGACTAATCCTCTGAACCTGAGCCTCTGATAATGACCCCAACAATTTATAATTTGTTCCCTGCAAGGGACCCCAGGGCTCAACCAGTGCGTGTCTGTTCTCTAAGTGGAGATGTAGACAAGGAAAAAAGAAGAAAGGGTAATCAAAAAAGAGAGAGAGAACTGGAGCAAATGGGAGATGAAGGGGCAATAGTAAAAAATTAGAGAGGGGGCTGGAGGGGGTAGCTAAAGAAAACGTGGACAGTGAGTGCTGAAAAAAACTGGGGGATAGGGGGATAAAGAAAACATGGGAAGAGGGGGTTGGAGAAAATGGGACAGTTGGGGCTACAGCAAACATTGAGAGAGGGCTGGAGAAAATGGGGGGCAAAGGGGGTAATAGAAACTGTGAAGAAAGGGGGGCTGGAGAAAATTGGGGAAGTGGAGGCTACAGAAAACATGGAGTAAGAGAGCTACAGAAAATAGGGGGAGGGCTACAGAAACTGGTGTGCGGCAAAAGCTGGTGGACAGGGGACATGTGTTGAAAAAGGGCAGGGGAGGGGTGAATATGAAAAGAAAAGTTAGTGAGTGGGGGGGAATGTGAGAAAAGCTGGTAGGATGAAGGTGGCATGTGTGACAAGAGCTGATTGGTATGGCATTCAAGAGAATTGCCCGTGGGCAGGAGGCATGTGTGAGAAAAGCTGGTGAGCAGCGGGGGACTTGTCAGTACGCAGCAGTTTTTGTTTGTTTTGTTTTTTTCTGAAATTTAGCATTTGGAACCTCCCCTCTAGATATTCTGCGTTTGCTCCTGGGCAGCAGTGAAGCCTGGACAGCATTTTGTTTTAGACATCAGTACAAATGGACATCAGTGCATTTAGACTACAGCCTTGTCTGCTAGCCAGGAGGAGGTAAGAGATGTTATTTTTATTTTACAAATGTCAAATGTGTTAGGGGCTAGGATGTCGGAATTGGGTGTGGGGTTGTTGGGGGCTGTAGGCTCAATATTTGCCTAGGGTGCCAAGAAACCTTGCATCGGCCCTGAGAAGACCTAGGGGTATATATGCAAAAGTGGACAAGTTGCCTATAGCAACCAATCAGATTTTAGCTATCATTTATTTAGTACATTCTACAAAAAGAAAGCTTAGAATCTTATTGATTGCTATAGGCAACATCTCCACTTTTTCAAACTTGCAGTTTAGTACATAGGTTAATACCCTTATAAAGTGCATATAAAGTGATTAAGTGCATATTTGTGAGTATTTAAAAATATAATAATTATTAAATATCCAAAATAAATTCATAAAAGGTGATATATGTAAAAATCTATAATTATATATAAGTGAAATATAAGATGGACAGTCAAAAACAAATACGTATCTAGAATAAATAAGTGAAGTGTAAATTGACTTGTGAGCAATACAATATTTAAATGTGACAATAAATTAGCTGTGAAAAAACTGACAGTGAAAAATTCTAATACATAAAATTGATATTTATCTGTAAAAATGAATACTTATCAAATATAATTCAAATTATCTATAAATATAGCCTTTAATAAATACTGTATTAAAATCACAAAGAGTAAAAGTAACCTTTTTTTATTTTTAATACTCAAATACTATATGACCCATATGTCACCATGCCAAAGTTTTGTGAAAAGTTTTAATAAACGATCTTATATCCTTAATTCTTAATTTCTATATGACCCATATAACACTATGCCATGCTTACATCATAGAGGACATATTTATATATCATTGTCCTTTAACCAAGATAACATTGTTAAAATAAGAATCGGTCAATTCAATAAAGCTATACATTGATTTTTAAATGAAAATCATGAAATTGTTCTGGTCATTAAGGCCATTAGGGAAAATTCTATCCATTAGAAAATAATTTTAGACTCTCTTTTTAAGAGTTCATGTTGAAGGTCACCCCTTCTAATCCCTACGGTATTTTTTTCCAAAGGAGAAGGTCCTAACAGAACTCTCAAAACTGAAAGTGGAAAAATTAATGTGGCTACAATGGATACATTCAAGGATACTAAAAGAGTTTAAAAGGGTGCTGGTAACACCATTAACAGATTTATTCAACCATCCTCTAGCTACAGGAGTAAATCCAGATGACTGGAAAAGAGCAAATGTAGTCCCACTGCACAAAAGTGGAAGCAAGGATGGGACAAGTAGACACAACAAGAGGGTTAAAACAAATGATTGATAAGTAGACTAATGGAATGATCAAGTGTGTGGCAACTACATTTTAATGTCAAAAAAATGCAAAATCATGCACTTACGTCTCAAAAAAACAAAAACTAAATAAAGTATTAACGACACTATATTGGAAACTACTGAGGAGGAAAGGGATGTAGGAGTCAATATTTCAGTTGATTTAAAGTCAGATAAGCAATGCAACAAAGCAATGAGAAAGGCAAGTCGATGCTTGAATACATAGGGAGAGGAATCAGTAGCAGAAAGAAAGAAGTAATAATGCCACTGTATCTTATCTAAAATACTGTGTTCAGTTCTGGAAGTCATATCTCCAGAAGGATATAAATATATTAGAGAGTGTACAAAGAAGCACAGCAAAAATGGAGCATGGTCTACATCATAAAACTTATTCGGAAAGACTAAAAGATCTTAATATGTATAGTTTGGAGCAGAGAGAGATAGGGGGACATGATAAAAACATTAAAATATATCAAGGATTTTAACAAGGTACAGGAAGAAAATATTCTTCAACAAAAGAGGAGTATTAGAACACGAGGCACTGAAACTAGAAGGGAGTAGGTTCAGAGGAAATTTGAGGAAAAATTACTTCACAGATAGGGTAGTGGATAAGTAGAATAGCCTCCCATCTGAGGTCGTAGAGTTTAATACAGTAGAGCAATTTAAACATGCTTGGGATAGACATAAGGATATTCGTACAAAGAACTAAGGGTCAAAAAGGGTTTGAAGTTACAAATGGTTAAAAAATGGGCAGACTGGATGGGGCTAGAGTTTTTTTATCTGCTGTCAAATTCTATTTTTTTAAACCAGGGCCAACACCGTTTCTTACCACTTTCTATTAAAAGAGGTGAGCTTAGAGTAGCAGTTTGGTTCTGAACTCTTCCTCGGATAGATCTCCCCCTGTGGCCAGCTCCCCAGACAAATCAGATGTCCAGAATGCTAAAGCTTTCTCTGATTTTCTAAAATTGCACCACCTTTAAAATTTTTGGTGGGTTAGAGAACCCCTACCAAGGAAAACACATTTTCTCCCATGTCCATTCCTCTTCATCCAGAATTGATGTGATTCTGCTCAGCCACAATTTTATCCTTAAAGTCCTATTACCCAGAGATTACCACATCAACTGGTCGTACCACGCTCCTATCATGCTGAATATTTCAGATTTGGCTTAACGTCCCCTCTCCACCATGAAGAATCACTGAAGGTCTGCTTCATAACCCAGAGACTATACACAAACTTAAAGACTTACTTGAAGACTACTTCACTATCAATAATACCATGGAGGTCAGCTGGAATCAGCGGCTTGTTGAAAAAATTGACCTCTAGGACTAAGAAGGAGAAGCTACACGAGATGATTAAGCTAAACTTCAACTTCAAGATCTTGAACACCTACATAAGCAAACCTTAGATCTGGGTATTCTGCAGAGAATTAGAATAGTCTCAGAACAGACAGCCCATAAGCTCAAAAGGCTTAAGCAACCCTTCTATGAGAGGACAAGGCTGATAAAACTTTTTCATCTGGACTTAGATCCAGAAGCTGTAGCCAAATCTTCTAGCTATAAAAACTTCTTCAAGTACTCTCTCATCCGATCTTATGACCATTATAGAAGAATTTAATAAATACTTTTCCAACTTCGTTAACCCCCCCCTCCTATGATTGAAAATCTAATAACCAACTTTTTACCATAAATAGATCCAGGACTTTCCAGACAATAATCTGCAATGCAATTAGTGCAGAAATTACAGTTCAGTAGATTGCCCAAGTCATCAAGGACCAAAAACCTAGTAAAGTCCCTGGCCCCAATGTTTTTACGGCAGCATATTACAAATAATTTGCAGACTACCTAGTTTCCCAACTTCACTCCATATTTAATGCGGATCTCCCTAGGATCACCTTCTCAGACACAATGTCAAAGACTCAGATTGTGGTCATCCACAAGGAAAAAAAGGACCCTCAAAACTGTGCCAATTATAGACTCATTTGTCTCTTAAATAATGTTATTAAGCTCTGTTCCAAAATTCTAGTGAACCATTTGTATCAAGTCCTCCCCATACTAATCCATCACAGCCATGTTGGCTTTATCCCTGGCCAGCGGTTCAGGTATAATACGAAAAAGGAGGAATTATTTCATCCAAGAATAACCAAATCCCTGCAGTCATACTTTCGTTAGATGCTGAAAAACATTTAACAGGAACCTCTCGGCAGTTCATAGATACAGAAACTATTCAGGCTAGAATGAAAAAAAAACCCAGTAATAAACAAAAATCAAAAAATATAAAATATTAATTGTAAAACATAATCAATTTTATAATATAGATATATAATATATTAAGGCTGCTTTTTAAAATGAGACAGTCACTATATAAACTGAACACTACAAACCTATTAAAAACAGTGCTCTAAAAAATATACTATATTTATAAAATGCAGCGGGCAGAATAGGAAACCACAAATTTTAAAATTAATATATAAATATATCTATTCATTAAACAAAATAAAAAAATACATATAGAAAAACGCAATGAGCCTGGTTCATTGAGGAAAGCAAGGCAAAAAAAGGTGTAAGTTTTCTCCTGGACAAAACATGTTACAATGCAAGGGGTGCCAATTAGTTTATTATTTTGCACTTAAGTTAAATACTGCCCTTACTTTCATGTAGCACACAAATACTTTATAGCTTTATTTTCATACTGAAATTTAAAGTTGATCTAGGAGATGCACTATCCCAACTATAAATCTGACATCACATTTAATATTTACCTCCCCCTCTAATACATCATGGTTTTCCCAAGGTGCAAAGTTACTTCTTTTTTCTGCTTTCCTTTCCTTAATGTGCCAGTGCAGAACTACCACATTATTTTGTTTTACACTATACAATGGATACTAATAATAATATATATATATATAGTGTAACAAAGGGAGGCATTTATCTGACAAGAGGCAGAGAAAAAAAGTATACAAACAGAATAAAACATGCATCTAAGTTGAGATTAAACCAGGTAAAAACGTATGTGTAGCTTAAAGTTTGTTAACTTACATGATTTCCTCTCAGCAAACAGACAGGGTGTTTCTTTTTGTGCAAACAGAGCCAGTGATGGGTGTTTTCTTTTAAAGAGAAGGTGGGTGTGTCACCTGCCCATCAAGCTAAGGCTGGGGGAGGAGCATCATGTATAAAAGCTTGATTGTGTTATTTGTTCAGGGAGACCAACGCTGGGGTAGCTGGCTGGTTTAGAGAGAGAGCTGGTCTATGTATAGCAAGCGTTTAGGGTCTTCATAATTGCTGTGAAAGTATACGGTGTCAAAACATTTATCATCCTGACAATAAAGCTACATGAAAAGGAAGAAGTTGTTCGCGTGGGCTTCTGCAGTAGCGGGCTCTTGCCACAAGTGGTGTCAGGAGTGGGATACTCCGGGAAGCAAGTTTCCGCTACCCAAACGGCGCAGATGTCAACATGGAGGAAGTACTGAGAACCCTCATGAATGTGGCCCCTGCGCAGCAACAGCAGCAAGCTCAGATGCTACGAGTTGCCGAGGCACAGGTGGAAAACACAAGGCTCTTAAGGGAAGAGTTAAGCCACGTGAGGCATGACAGAAATGAACCACCTGGTCCTGTTCTCCAGAAAATGTCGCCAGGTGATGACATAGAAACATATCTGGTGTCCTTTGAGAGACTTGCAAAAAGGGCTAAATGGCCTCCTAAAGATTGGGCTGAGAGACTGGCACCATATCTGACTGGTGAAGCTCAGCCAGCTTATATGGATCTAGATGAGGAATGGGCCTCTGATTATTTGTGCCTAAAGTCTGAGATATTGGCTCGCATTGGCGTTTCCGGGCCAGGCCGAGCCCAGCGCTTTCACCAATGGCGCTATGATAAAGAAAAACCGGTCAAGTGGCTGAGCTTTCTAAAATTTTAAAAAAATGGCTGCAGCCTGAGGAGAATTCGCCTTCTCGGATTATTGAAGTTCTGGCGATAGATCACTGCATCCGGGGGCTGAACCGCGATTTGCAAAGGTGGGTGCTGCAATCAGACCCACAAACTTATGAAGAGCTTGCCACCGTGGTAGAAAGGTTTTGTGCGCTACAGCAAATGACTAAAGAACCTGCATTTGTGCCAAAGCAGCTGCGACGCCAAAAGCCAGGTTTGACAATCCTTGCCACAGGGCCCAATGGCAAAACTGCTACGGACAGAGGGCCAGGTGCAAAGCTGTCTAATCTGAAGTGTTTTGAATGTGGTGAGCGAGGCCACTTTAAGGCAGAGTGTCCTAAACTAAAGGAACCCATGGACTGTTCCATGGCACAAATTGGGCCTGCATTTCCAAGCTGTTTTACCATGAGTCCCACATCAGGAAGTTCTTGTTTGTTCCGGGTGACTGTGCTAATCAACCAAAACCTTGTTCTGTCCTTGGTTGACTCGGGGAGTGAACTCTCATTGGTTTCCAGCTCTGCCTTACCCGAAACCATAACTTCTCGGTTGCCCAAGGTGAAGGTTCTTTGCGTACATGGCACGACAGAGGAGTATGAAAGAACAATACTACCAGTCACACTCAAAGACAAAACTGTTATGGTGGTAGCTGCCATAGCACCTAAACTCCCATATCCACTCATTTTGGGGCGAGACTACCCACTGATTAATGATGTCCTCGGTGAGCGGATCCGGCCGGACATGCCGGCACCTGATACAACGGTCGGAAGCCCGGTCTTAAAGGAACCACCTAAGAATCCACAACATCTGGACATCGATCTTTGGGAACCGCCAAACCGGAATGTCATCCTGGGAGTCACAGCAGGAGTTCCACAAAAGCATCCACCTGCGGGGAAACATGGACAGTCCAAACTAGCATTGGTCGGTGATGTCGCAGATGAGCCCACCCCGCCTGTCAGTGAGGATACGGACTGGTCCGCAATACCAATTTTGTTTCCTCTGCAGGACTTTGCTCGAGACCAACTTAATGATGCCACTTTGGAACATGCCTTTAAAAGTGTGACTGAGGTAAATGGGGTAGCGAAAGCCGCCCAGCCTGCAGAAGGTATACCATATTTTATTGTTAAAAATAATTTCCTGTATAGAGTTGCTACTGTACAGGGGGAAAAAGTAGAACAATTAATGGTACCTCAAGTCAATGTACCCCTAGTGTTAAAAGCAGCACATACACATGTCTGTGGGGGACACCTAGGGGGGGATAAAACACAGGAACGAGTTCTGCTTAGGTTTTACTGGCCCGGTGTACACATGGCAGTGAAAAATTATTGCCGGTCCTGTCCCATTTGTCAGAGAACCTGTCCCAAACCCATGTACAGGGCACCTCTCATTCCAATACCAATAGTACAAGTTCCCTTTGAACGGATAGCTATAGACCTTGTGGGGCCACTGGAAAAATCTGCACGTGGGCACCAATATATACTAGTGGTGCTTGACTATGCAACCAGGTATCCAGAGGCAATTCCGCTACGAAACATAAAGTCCTGCACCATAGCTAAGGAACTTGTATTGATGTTTACTCGCTTGGGAATACCCAAAGAAATTCTCACAGATCAGGGTACTCCATTCATGTCTAAACTGATGAAGGACATGTGCCAGTTGCTAGGGGTTACGGCGCTTCACACCTCTGTATACTATCCACAAACAGATGGCTTGGTGGAACGCTTTAACCGCACATTAAAGCACATGCTCAGAAAAGCAGTGGCTCAAGAAAAAAAAGATTGGGACGCTCTTATTCCCTATTTGATGTTTGTCATCCGTGAGGTACCTCAAGCTTCAACAGGGTTTAGTCCCTTTGAGTTATTGTTTGGGAGACAGCCCAGGGGTATCTTGGATATGATAAAAGAAGGGTGGGAGCAGCAAGGTCCCAGGGAGCCAAATCTTGTACAATTTGTGTCCCAAATGTATGAGAGGCTAGGAAAGATAGGGCCCATTGTGCAGCAACATGTAAAAGAAGCTCAGGAACGACAGAGAAAAAGTTACGATAAAAGTGCTGTTGCTCGATCTTTCAAGCCTGGGGACAAGGTCCTAGTCCTGGTTCCCACCCAGGAAAGCAAACTTTTTGCCCATTGGCAAGGTCCATATGAAGTTCTAGAGGCTGTCGGTCCTGTCAATTACAGAGTCCGCCAGTTAGGTAGGAGAAGGGAGGAGCAAAAATATCATGTTAACCTCCTTAAACCTTGGCATGATGAGGAACCTCTCCTCAGGTAGAGAGTACTGCCATTGAAAAGTCTGAAGTGCCCATAGAGCCAGATATGTCCATTCAGCAGAGACAACAGACTGAAGAAATGATTCGCCGGAACAGGGATGTCTTCTCTTCCATTCCTGGGCGCACTACCTTAATCGAACATGACATTGTTACTGCGCCAGGAGTCATTGTAAAGCAGAAGCAGTTTCGTTTTCCAGAAGCCAGACGGGTGGACGTGAGAAAGGAGGTCGAGAAGATGCTCCAGTTAGATGTAGTTGAAGAGTCCACTAGTGAGTGGAATAGTCCCATTGTGCTTGTCCCGAAACCCAATGGGACAATTAGGTTCTGCAATGACTTTAGGCGCCTAAACAGTATGTTGCAGTTTGATGCCTATCTGATGCCACGTGTGGATGAACTAGTGGAAAATCTTGCTGGTAGCAATTATTTGACAAACCTTGATCTAACAAAGGGTTATTGGCAAGTTCCCCTGACTTCCACGGCCAAACCAAAGACTGCATTTCCACCCCTGATGGTCTCTATCAATATAAAGTCCTACCCTTTGGGTTGCATGGGGCACCTGCCACCTTCCAAAGGGCCATGAATAAATTGCTACGACCTCACACAGCTTATGCAGCCGCTTACTTGGACGATATAGTGATTTATACCCCAGACTGGGGATCACATTTAGCCATAGTTGAGGCGGTCTTAGCTTCATTGAGGTCAGCAGGATTAACAGCTAACCCAGCGAAATGTGTCATAGACATGAGAGAAGCCAAATATTTGGGGTACGTTGTTGGTCGAGGGCGTGTAAAACCCCAGCTAGATAAAGTGGAGGCAGTCAAAAAATGGGCAAGACCAGAAAAAAAGTCGCAGTTAAGAACCTTTTTAGGCTTAGTAGGTTACTACAGGCGGTCTGTAAGCCACTTCGCCACTAGAGCTGCTCCACTAACGGACATGTTAAAAAAAGTTGTGCAGATAGATTAACCTGGTCTGACTCTGCAGAAACCGGCTGGTCTGATATTCAGTTAGCTCTTTGTTCCACCCCAGTTCTACAAGCACCGGATTTTACCCGGAGGTTCTTCCTCCAAACTGATGCTTCTGGTTTAGGCTTAGGTGCAGTCTTGTCACAGGAGAAGAATGGAGTAGAAAATCATGTCCTGTACCTAAGTTGTAAGTTGCTTCCAAGGGAACAAAAAATATGCCACTGTGGAGAAAGAATGTCTCGCCATAAAATGGGCTACAGAAGCTCTGCGCTATTATCTCCTAGGCAGAAAGTTCACCTTAATAACAGACCATGCCCCATTGAGATGTATGCAGAACAACCGGGAGGTAAATGCCAAGGTAACCCGCTGGTTCTTGGCACTGCAACCTTTCAAGTTCTCAGTAGAACATAGACCTGGGATTCTACACAAAAATGCAGATGCGTTGTCACGAAAATATGCGCTCCTCGCGAAGTCCGCGTCCCCCTACTTGGAGACGCTAGGGGGAGGGATATGTAACAAAGGGAGGCATTTATCTCACAAGAGGCAGAGAAAGTATACAAACAGAATAAAACATTGGCACAGTTATGTGAAAACATTTATCATCCTGACAATAAAGCTACATAAAAAGGAAGAAGTTGTTCGCGTGTGCTTCTGCAGTAGCGGGCTCTTGCCACAATCTATATATATATATATATATATATATATATATATATATATATATATATATATATATATATATATATATATATATATATATATATATATATATATATATATATATATATATATTTAATAGTAATAATTATTGTTCACTGTCCTGCACAGTAAACTCGAGGTTGCTCAATGGGGAGTCACCTTAACTCAATTCATCAGAATATAAGGACACTAAAATCTACTGAACTGAACTATGTATTACAATTTTTTATTTATAATATTATACATTTTAAATTATATAAATAATGTATTTACAAAGAGCTTACTTTGCATGGGGAGTTGCTTCTGCATCATCTACCAGGGTTTTTGTTTTATTTGAATCACACTATCATGTAGGCAACCAATAATATGTGTGTAATTTTTTGCATTAAAATCTTGTTTACACTTGTGTTTGCATTATATTTAAATGTTTTTTTGGGACATTACAGGTCCCAGCATGACTTTGCAGCCATGAAGTATGCTTCTGCTTGTAGTAATACCACTACTAAAAAATGTATATTAGATATTATTTTATGTTCAAAAACAACTTAAAAGGAAACAAATTATTGGTAATAATATTTTTCTAACAACCTCACATTTATATTTATATATATATATATATATATATATATATATATATATATATGGAAAAAGTCCAGCATTCACAGGAATCCGACACAGGTATGCTGAACCATTTAATTGTTTATTAGCAGTTGTCAGGATGGTAAACTAGTTCCAATGCTGGTTCAGCAATCATATCCAAAACAGTACACAAAAATCCCCACCACCTACATCTGGCTAGACACAACTTCCCTGTCTGCAGGCCGGCCACTTACTGGCATTGGTGGTCACACCCACACATATGGTACACGTGTGTGTGTGTGTGTGTGTGTGTATATGTGTGTGTGTGTGTGCTAAAAGCCTAGGGAAAACATAACCCTGCCTGCAGCCTGCTGCAGCAGACTTACTGTGTTCCTACCTGTTCCCTTATAGGGGAACTGTGACAAATATCCCTCTTTGCCGTGATATATATATATATATATATATATATATATATATATATATATATATATATATATATATATATATATATATATATATTTATATAAATTTGAGGGATGGGGGGTTGTCAGCTGGGCGAGAGGGCCCTTCTGCTGTTGTGGGCAAAATATGGCTTTCTTCTTAGCTGTTAAAAATTTTTTTAGACAGATAAGAGATACACAGGCAAGCAACAAAACAATACAAAGTAAAATTTTTAAAAACAATGCAATGAAGCATGTGAAAAATTATTAAACAGGCACATAACAACATTTTTAAAATAGAGAAGCATTGTTAATGTGCTCAAAAAAGACAGTATAGACATTTAAAAAAATGCATAACTCTTAAGAGATTAAAAAGCAGGTAAATAAATGAGATTGTTAAATAAACCACTTTAAACTTTCAACTGTTGTAAATGTGCATCATTAAATCTCTTATAATGGTCTGTAATGAGAGGGGTGTATGCAGGTATATGGTCAGCTATAGGCTGAGAGTAACAGAGCTGTGTTTATGCAGGACTGCCAATATTGCTTTGGACTTAGAAATCCTTCATCCACATTTGGTAGATCTGCCCCAATTTCCAAAGACCTGTGGAATTTTCTGCTTTTTAATCTGCCTCCAAATATTTCCAGAAACTCCACAAAAATATATTGTCAAATTTATTTATTACTTTGTCTGTAGTACTCCTAGATCAGACACTGTCTAGGTTCCAAAATAAATTCATAACAAAGACAATTATATTAATTATATTATTTTAAAACAATTATAAAGAAAAAGGAAGAACTAATGGTGCTTCCACTATATTCCAAACATACAACCCAAAAATTTTTACAATATTGCAATGATACAGTCCAATATCAGATGATAAGAAAAGTCACTGAAAAGATATATGCCCTCTATTTGATTTCCAAATGCAGGAAGATTCATTAGATTATTTAATCCACAGGAAAACATCAATTGATGCCACAAAAAACACAACAAAAATACCAAAGTGAAATACTGTAAAAGAAATACCAAAATCAAAATATATATTACTGAGTTGCACTCACATTTATATTGATAAAGATAAAATATCTGATGTAAAGTGATTCTTTGTAGTTTTTGTAAACATTGCTTTTTCTATCCTGTGATACCTCAAAGAGTAAACACTAAAATCGTATAATTTCATAGAAAAATATCTTAATAAGAAAGGTACTCAATTACACTCACAAATAGATGATCCTTGAAGCACTTTTATGATTTTCCGCGAGGCTTCTGGTCATTTGAAACATTTTTGTCAGGTTCATTGATTTCCTCAAGGATACAGTAACTTAGTACTTTTTCTTATTAAGATAATTTGCTACAATATTACACTATTTTAGTGTTTTATCCTCGAGGTAAGACCCAAAAAAAGATTTAGCACATCTTTAAAGGTAACAGTTCTAGTTCTTCTTATCCTTATCCACAACATGGATGGGCATCACATACTGTTCATTTACATTATATATCCAACAATGTTTTTTCACCTAATCAGTTCTGATTAATCGCTTTAATTTAGTTTCCAAGAGCACTATTTAAAGTGGTATCTCTACATTCACAAAGTAAACAAGGGAACTACTTATTATAATTATTATTATTATTATTATTATTATTATGTTACTTTGGAGAAAAATATGCATGTTACCATATGATTTATTAAATATCTTCTTATATAAAAATGTAAAAACTGATTCAAGAAAACTTTGCAATATGCAATGTGGTTTAACAGCTCAAGGGGTTAAGCATCAGCTTTCTATTGTGGGAGCCACTTTGCGCAACTTCCTCTCATAAGGATTCCTTTTTCCTCTATCCACCCCATAAATATGCACATACATGTTTTGCTCAGTAAGAAATAATAAAGCTGAAGACTACTGCATTCGTAAAGTGCTGCACTTGCAATGATAAAAATATGTTAGAATGAGGCAATGTAGATTACACAGAACATGCTCAATTACTCAAATCCCTGTTAATAGAAATTACAGTATCATTTGATAGCTGATTCATAAAACCTGGTCAAAAAGTACAACCATTAGTCCTAGCAGAAAAAGAACTTTGTCTTCATTTGCACACTGGAGATAAAGCCAGCTGCTGAGGCCTGAAGATGAATTATTGTGTGAAGGAATAATTTTATTTTCAATGGAAAATTAACTAGTGTATAATTGTTCATGAAGTGCTGATGCGCAAAATTATTGAAATTTATAGGATTTCGCATTTTATTTTGGACCAACTGTTGATCTATTTTATTTTGTGGAGAACATAGCAAAAGCTGATGGTTACATTATATTTGAAGGGTGACCTTTATGAAAGTACAAAAGAAGAGTACAGAGAAGTGTTATTTAATTCTCAGTATTGATCACTTATTGAATTTATTTGAATTTTTTAAAGTTTTTCTGTGAACAGGATCAGATAAGTATTCATTCACTAGTCAGTTTTTTTGATAACCCAGTTACATAAAATAATGAATGAAAACTGTTGTCAGCAATGATCACTGACATGGAACCGTAGGAAAAGTGCAATAGAGAAATCAACATGAGCAAATGGCAAATATCACTAAATCTGCATGGCTCTCACTTGTGACAATAAATAATGTGTCGAGAGTGGTCTTGAAATGTCCAAATATCATAAAGTTCTGTGTCTTGCAATTCATATGATGAGTATGTCTCCAGTCCCCAAAAAGGAAAATAAAACACATATAGTAAAGCACTGTGAATACACGTATACAACAGTGATGTACTCAATTGCATTCACATGTGGGAAAAAATATATGAGCCCTGTATCGTATGATGCAGAATTCACCATAAGAGGTTCTCCTTTTTTTCTTCATCTGGTTTGATTGAAATACATTTCCGAGATGATTTTCCAGCATTTAGATATGTAATGGACAAAAAAAAAATCACATAATAAAGTACTGTGGTGATCTCATCAAAGTCTATGTATTACCAAGGAAAACTAATCATTTTTTAGATTTGCACAAATGTGTATGTGATGATTAAGCCCAGGATTATTAGGTTATAACTTATTCTAATGATTTCCCATTACACTCAAATTTTAAGCTTCCTTTTATGTTTTATGTACCAGGGAATAACATACATAATTTCTACAGGACCTAAAATGAACTAATCTGGGTGTTAGACTGTTTTGACTGTTAGAAACCTAATTATAAATTATACCTAATTCTGCTACTTAAGTTGAAACTATATAAATTTACTATAGACATGTGTGGAAAGAAGAAGGCAGGCAGTCCCAGCATCGTCTTGTGTGATTTAATTTCTCATTTGGGTGTATTACATATGTATTTGTGTGTGGTAGGACTGATACAGTATTCTGCCTGCATGCTTACTTGTTGTCATGGCAATAGGGTTTCTGGGATCCGTCTCTGGACACCTGGGACTAGCTGTGGCAGGAAAGTAGTGGAAACAGGGAGGCTGGATGAATGTCTTGCTCATAGAGGTTACTCTATTCCTGTATACCGGATGTTAGGAGGAGAAATGCTGGACTGGACTCTGTGCTGAAATAAACAACTGGAATCTGGACCTGATTGACTGGAACCTGGACGTGGGAACAGGGAAGACCTGAACTCACGACCAGCGACTCAGTACCTCCAATAACTCAGAAACTCAGACGAATATAGTACCACAACTGGGACTGGAAAGACTTTATTTGTCTCTCTGTCTGTGTGTGCGTGTATGTTAGGGAATTTAGACTGTAAGCTCCAATGGGGCAGGGACTGATGTGAATGAGTTCTCTGTACAGCGCTGCGGAATCAGTGACGCTATATAAATAAATGGTGATGATGATGATGATGATGAACTCAGGCAGTGAATATACAGGGATGGTAACCTCCTAAACAGAATAAGCCTGGAACTGGCCCTGGAAAACTCAAAACCTGGGGTAGACCTGGAACTGGAAGTCAGTACCCCTAGACACAGAGACGGCTTCAGAACGTGGATAACTCAGAACAACAACCTACTACCCCAGAGAGTCAGTAGGAGAGACTGAATGAGATTGAAGAGAGGAGGATCCACAAGAAAGGTAACAGCTAGAATCTGTACACAAGCAAGCAAATTGGTGGATCAACTGTTCAGACTCATCAGTATATTTAACAAATGTCTCACCCAAGATGGCAGCCTCTAGTACAACTGATAGAAGTCACACTTTGTCCCAGGATTTAGAATGATGCATTCTGACAGGAGGGAGATGCGCGGTAATATGATACCGCTGAATGGCGTAAACAGGACTAAGACCAAAATTCATGACGCTTGTTGCTTACTTTCTGTGTGTTAAGGAATGTTCCAGTAGCTGTGTACAGAAGGGATCATGACTGTCAGCATTCCCAATATAAAACCACGGAAAGAGCGTAATGAATGAAGTGGTTTTTATTAAACACCGGTTACAAAGGTTTCAAGATGCAGTACGGTAGGGTATGACAGAAATGGCAAAAGAACTCAGTAGATAACATATGCAGAAGGCGATGGTTTGCAGGACTTTATCACACAGTAGTGAAGATGACGGTCTGTGGAGCAAGGCACTGAAGATAATGGACACAGGATGCGATGATCAGCAGGACTTTACCAAGAAGTAGTGGAGTTGATGTAATAGGTGTGACAGTCTGCAGAGCAAGACACTGAAGATAACGGACACAGAATGCGATGATCTGCAGGGCTTTACCACGAAGTAGTGGAGATGATACACTAGGTGTGATTGTCTGCAGAGCAAGTCACTGAAGATAATGGACACAGAATGTGATGGTGATGATCTGCAGATAGATGTGCTGGAGACTCAGAGAACAGGTAGCAATAATCTGCAGAGCATTACCACAGGATAGTGGAGTAGACGAAGTGGCTGAGATGATCTGCTGATAGTTATGATGCAAACAAACAGGAGCCAGGAAACAGGACATCTGATCAAGAGAGTAGACCTGAAGAATAATCAGGATACTACATGGGAACAGACACAGCAACACAGGAAATGCAACATATGATCTGGCAAATGTTGTTGGGACAGGCAGGCCTTTATAGGCCAGAGGCAGGTGTTTAAGCTTCCAGGAATAACGAAGCAGGTCTGGCAGATGAGAGAGCAGTCTGGCCCCTTTTGTGGAAAATGGTACTACAGGCAGGATACATCAATATGCAAAGGTCCAACATGGTTCCTAGCAGACAGGAGCTGCAGGATGCAGATCGTGACAATGCCTAAATGTAAATCCTCAAAGTGCTCTACTGCAACAGTGGATTGGAACTGACGATGTTAAAGTTATATATTGTCAATCATGTCAGAAACTGGTAAGGTTCATTTGTTGCATGTATACTAGTATTTTACGTATTTTTTCCTTACTCTGCTAGTTGTAAATGTTGATCAGCTCATAAGCTAAAATATCTGCTCCAGTCTCTTGAATGACAAACCCCATAATATAAAATAATTTTCCAGTGGTGGTGTTTTATTTTTGTTTCCTTCCTTGGTGACTGCAGAAAAACGCTGCCACGTGCTACAACATCAGCAGTCAGCAACTCATTTGGCAAATGCCGATGGGAATGCATCTACACCGAATCAGAGCTTCTTAAGTTCAAAGTTGGGTACAGAACCCAGACTTCTTTAACCTGCATGTATGTGAAGCTCTCACTGCCGCCAATTTTCCAGTTGGTACAGTCCAGAACCCAGTCCTGAAAACCTTTTTACAAAAGTTTTGCAAGAGAAAAGAACCAGATTAGTCCACTTCAAGACAAAAATGGATGCCTTTGGCAGATACATTGTCACCGTCATTGTGGGTAAGCCCAACTATACCCCATGTCATCCTATGCAGGGAACTTCTAGTGTGTCTAACCACTCTAGTGTGTCCATTACAGTGAGGGATGCTTTACAGGTGTTGTGGCCAGATGCAGAGAAAGAGGATAAGTTCTGCTGGTTTGTGACAGATAGCGCAGCTTACATGCTGAAAGTGGGTGTGTGTTTGAAGGCTTTCCACCCTTGCATGCTCCATGTCACCTGTCTAGCACATGGTCTCCACTGGTTAGCTGAAGCAATTAGGGAGCAGCATTCTGTAGTCCACAAGATAATTTTTTCAGTGAAGAAGATCTTTCTGAAAGCACCAAGTTGAATCGTTATATTAAGGGAGAAGATTCCATCGACACCTTTCCCTTTACAACCTGTAGTAACACGGTGGGGGACCTGGCTCTGAACTACAATTATCATGCAGAAAACTATGAGGGCATTGTGAAGCTCATTGATGCACTATATATACATGAATCTATCTCTATTGTAACTGCAAAAAGAGCATCACACTCAGTGCCAGCTGTTCAGGAGTTGAGCTACAAAAAGGATAACTTTTCCCACCTAGAATGTGCAATCAAGAAACTGGAAGAAGCAACTCTCCCAATGACAGAAGCACTTCAGATCATAAAGAAGGTGAGGAACAAAGTGGCTCATGGACCAGTTGGGGCATCCATAGCCAAGAAGTTGAAGGCTGTGCTGCCACACAATCCCGATTTCAAGAAGATTGAAAACGTGGGTCTTGTTCTCTGTAGAGAGTAAATACAAGAAACACTGTCATGGAATCCTATGGAAACTGCAGCCATGAAATTAATACCCCTTACCTCATGTGACGTGGAGCGCAGTTTTAGCGCATTCAAGCGAATTTTAATGGAAGACAGAAGAGATTTTACTCTTGAAAACTTGTCAAAGTATTTCATTGTTCAGTGTCATGTTTGGAGTAGTAGTTTTAACTACTCAAATGAGTACTTTTCATATGTGACACAGTGTTTCACACAAATAATATATCATCATCATCATCACCATTTATTTATATAGCGCCACTGATTCCGCAACGCTGTACAGAGAACTCATTCACATCAGTCCCTGCCCCATTGGAGCTTACAGTCTAAATTCCCTAATATACACACAGACACAGACAGAGAGAGACTAGGGTCAATTTTGATAGCAGCCAATTAACCCACTAGTATGTTTTTGGAGTGTGGGAGGAAACCGGAGCACCCGGAGGAAACCCACGCAAGCACAGGGACTACATACAAGATACAGGTACACAGATAAGGCCATGGTCGGGAATTGAACTCACTATCCCAGCGCTGTGAGGCAGAAGTGCTAACCACTTAGCCACTGTGCTGCCCACGGTGGCTAATATATACAATATATTGTATTTCATTGTTATATATCATGATAGGAGTTTCAAATAAGTAGTTTTCATATTTAATTAATATCTAAATAAAGGCACAGAATTTCAAACATAATGATATGTTGTGTTGTTTTGTTTAAGTTTCACAAAACAAATAAATTCCTAAATTAAAATATTTCAACCTATAGAATCCTAACACATGGATTGAAAAAAACTAATTTTAGTTTTTTATATCCTAAAACTCCAGGGATTACTGATGATAATATAAAACAGGGGGATTCCAATGAGTTTATTGTTTGGTATATAAATGCACAACACTTGTAAAAATGTGAACGTAAATATAAATTATATTTTTTTATCAATCTAAATCAAACATATAAAAATGCACAGAACATGTGGGACTTTGGTCCCCAATTAAGATCTAAGGAATATTACTGGAAATGGACAGTCAATAGGAACAGCATCAAACAATGTCAAGAAGATATCGACCGGGCTATATTATTATATTATTACAAGTACTAATATATTCACTAGCAGAAAAAGTGGCTAATAGTGATTAAATGAGGTTACTTCAAAATCAAATAAGTTTTGATAGATAAATGTGTATAATTTTAAATATTACACAACGCGGCTGTGAGACTCATCTTCCTCCCCGCTGCTCCTCTTTTGCCTCCCCTCTCTGCCTCGCCCTTCACTGGCTCCCTTCCCCTCCAGAAACCTTTTCAAACTCCTCACACTTACCTACAATGCCCTCTCCCACTCCACTGCCCCTTACATTTCTAACCTCCTCTCCATTCACACTCCATCCTGTTCCCTGCAGTCGGCCAATGTCCATCGCTTCTCCTCCACCCTGATCACCTCATCCCATTCCAGAATCCAATATTTCTCCTGGACTGCCCCTCTTCATTGGAATGACCTCTCTTGCTCCATTCAACTCTCCCCTAGTTTGGGCTCCTTCAAACGGGCACTCAAAACTTATATTTTCCTCATAGCCTACCAGTCATCCACCTAACTTTCTGTCCATTATACTTGATTACCTTACTCTCTCCCCCCCCTCTCTTGCGCTTGATCCCCTCCTCTGACTCCCTTTGTGACTGCTGTCTGTTTGCCCTCCCTCTAGGATGTAAAGTGTTATGAGCATGTCCCTCTTCCCTTTTGCTTTTCTACCTATTCTTTTGCTCCTACTTCACTATGCAAGCTATGTTTGGAGTGTCTGAAGTCCTGGAAGTATTTGTTTAATGTTCGGTAATGTTTCTACCCTGTATGTCTGTCTCTGTACGGTGGTGCTGAAAGTTTGTGGCGCCCTATAAGCAAAGGATAATAATAAAATAATAATAATAATTTCCCATTTTTTGTAACCTTTTGCTACTAGACGTCAATGCCAAAATTGCATAACATACCCGCATTTCCACATGGTATCATTATCTCTGGAAACAACCTTCTTATTTTTTATACTGCAAATGCAAACTTTGTATTTTTTTTGAGACAAATAGGACTTTATTTTTGTAACACAGTTCTCATTTATGAGCTTTATTTGTGTGCGTTATTTTGAGATAAAGGGTGATAAATATTGCTAAATGTTTTCTGGGGGATTCTTCCCGTAGCTATTTTAGTTTCAGAAAATAAAATCAATCCACACAATGTACCCCTAATGTTATTCTCTAACATCCTACTTCATTTAGAGTAGTGTATTGGGGCAATAATAAAATATACACTATATGTAAAATATTGTCTCCTTCATCACTGTTTTACTCTATTAGATCACTTTTCCTATGTGTCAGGGTAGCAATCATTATTTACATATTAGCCTGGTGCTTCCTGGCTCACAAGTTCTAAATACTTGTTCTAAGCCAGGCCTGTCCAACCTGCGGCCCTCCAGATGTTCTGAAACTACAAGCCCCAGCATGCTTTGCCAGTAAACAACCAGTTGATAGCTGGAAGGGCATGCTGGGACTTGTAGTTTCACAACACCTGGAGGGCCGCAGGTTGGACAGGCCTGTTCTAAGCAAATGGCTGACTCGGTGATCACCCTGTCAAACTAGACCCCAGTCCCCTTGAGACCAAGGCATTGGCCTGTATCAATGACAAGATGGTGCAAGGGGTGTTCTGCATTGACACTGGATTCGACTGCATTTGAATGGAGTATAATTTTAAGTAATTATTTTGTTTAACTTCACACACATATACACACACACGCGCGTGGGTGCATGTCTCAGTAATTTCTGTTCACACAGTAACACATAATTTAAGATGGTGATAATAATTATTTTTTTTATGACTATTTTTTTTTTTTTCCTTCAATCAAGGTGCCGATGCAGATGTAGCTACTTTCCCGGATGAACTGGTGGAGGAGACGTGTGATGTTGAAAACCATTAGATGCCAGACAAAGCAAAGGTTTCACTGCCCGGCTGGTATTTCCTGCATGGCCGGGATTCACTGCACGGCTGCTATCAGAATCTAATGGAAACCAATGCCACAATTCAGACAAACACAACTGAAATGAGCACAACCCTTACGCGTAAGGAGCAAAATTTAGACCGTAACCTGACCATAATCAGCAATACCCTCACTTCTCACTGACTTTATTTCACAATGCATCACTAACAATCCCCTGCCCCAATTTCCCTTGTATCCTCTCCTTCCATGTTATCCACAACTCTCAGTCCAATCCATCAACCCTATTTCACCACACCAGATTATGGACCCCATGGTCGCAAACTGCCACTTTATTGGCACAAGGCACTCTTCATCAGGTGGCAGATGGATGAATTGTCTGAGCTGCAACAGGGATGCCTGCAGAACAACTTTAAGCACACGACTGAAGGACTTCTGGGACATCCCTGTCGCGACTCCCACAGTGGTCTGGAATGAGTGCAATACTGCCAACAGTTTGGTCAATAGTGGTATTGCTGTGGGGATGTTGCGCATTAGCTCTAGGCCACTCTGCACAATGTGCAGGTTGTCCAGGATGACATGAGCAGGAGCCGATAATGATGGCCCACCTCTGCATCTGACATGCCAGAGAGGCTGGCACATAGTCTGAAGGCATGCTTCCTGGGCCAGCGACGATGGACTTATAGCTGATTTTGGAGGGGTTGACAGTTGTTGCCCTCCCGTGCTTCCACCTGTGTGTCAGCTGGTTTAAAGAACCGCTATATTTGAGAGAAAGGGATGAAGAGGTTAAAAAAACAAATTACCTCTTGGATTTAAAACTTTCATGTAGGTTTGGACATTAAAGATTTCAAATATACTTTCTCTTGAAAGTGTGTTACCAAAACTCCTAATGGAACTGTAAAAGAAAAGAATAATACTCTTTTTTTATAAAAAAATAAAAATAAAACAAATATGCATTGGACATACTTTGAGAATCTATTAAATCACAAAAAAGTAAACACAATTAAAATAAAGTAGTATTAAACAGTTACTGGCACATAACATGAAACAAACAAACAAAGAAAAACAAAAATCAATGTGGCACATTACTAGGGGGATACATGTATGTGCAAACAAAACCCCCCAAAAATAAATAAAAAACAAAGGAAAGTAGTATTAAACAGACACATCACTGGACCATAACATGAAACAAACAATCAAAGGCAAAAAAGTGAAGAAAATAAATACCTAGTTAATAGAATGCAGCTCTCCAAGAATTGTACACAGAACGACAGAAATGACAGGTGCATACAAAATGGCAGCAAACAGAGCATGCTGCAATGAGTCTTAATAAAGTGGTGTCTAATGAGAGGAGTGTATGCATGTGTAGGAAGCAAAGTTCACAGTTGTATTATATGACACGGTGGGCAACTGTGTATGTTGGCGCTACCAATAGGCATTTACATTCCTTGATGAGTCAGGCCCATTGTTAATATTATATGCAAACACATACACTGGTCAGGGAAGGGCTAGTGTGCTTTCATCACATAGTAGGGTGGGGGGTGGAAAGGCCCACATCTTTCTAAGAAGTGTGTGGAAAGACCACTTCATTCATTGCACTCATAAAAAGGGAAGGATGTTAAGGTTTGGGAATACCTGCTACCCTTCTTACAAACTTCCTTATTACCTAAAAATATATGGGAGTTAAGATCAGCATGTTACCTTAAGGGTCAGCACTTCTGTCTCACAACACTGGCATTATGAGTTTGAATACCAAACATGGCCTTAGCATTTGTGTGGGGCTGAATCATTAAGGAAACACAAGAGGAACTTTGTCCAAACCAGCAGATGTTTTTAATTAGCAGGGGGTAGTATTAGGATAATATTTAGCATATAAGAAAATTAATGGTTTTTTTTATGCAACACACAAACACTTGATAGCTTGATATTTACTCTGGTGTTGAAAGTTGATCCACGACACGCTCTACCCTAATTATAAATCTGTTCTCATATTTTAAATGTACCTCCCCTCAAATGCAATTTTGTTAGGCCAATGTGCATTTTTGATTTGACATTGTTTTTCTTGCAAAAATGTTTCTGGTCCACAGGACACATTCATTCCCATTATCTGCATGCTGCACATCTATCACTATGAATGTCCTAAAACTTACAAACTTTGTAGAAAATGCAACTATTGTCTGCAAAACCGTTTTCTCATCTACCGCTTTTATGTTATGTGTGTAAGCTTCCCTAAAAATCTATGCAGACAACACTTGAGCACCACGGTGGCTTAATGGCTAGAACTTCTGCCTTACAGCACAGGGGTCATGAGTTCAATTGGCCTTATCTGTGTGTACTTTGTGGGCCTGAATAAGGAAAATAAGGTTAACAAAAGAGGAAATTTGAACTTTGCCCATACCATGTTTGGAACCATGAAAAATGAAGCTTAATGTATGTATTTAATGTGCAATCATTATTTGCAAAAGTCAAATGAAGAAATGTTTTATAATTACATTAAAAAACACACACACCATTTTTTTTTATAATAAAATGAAATAACAAAAACATGCTAAAAAATTAATAATAAAACAAAGCCAAATAATTTTTTTTTAAATAAACCGGTGCTGTGGCTAGGAAACTCACATCTGATAATCTCAGCAGAGGCAGCCCTTACAGCCTGATTAGAAAATATTTACAGATTTCAAAGGTAAACATTTTTTTAGTCAAACCTGCCTGTTGCATGCATTTGTATATGTTTATGTTTTGAAGAATTATACAAGCCTTTACTTTCATCACCAAACAACAATTGTATTTTTAGGATCTTAGAGAATTTTAAAAGTGTGATATAAACCACATTAGAAAAAGATTTTACCTTGCAAATTAGTCTGGAACCTGAAGTGGCCTGTCTCCACAGTTTCAAGAGGGCTGATAAAAATAAAGTTAATCCAAATAAATACAAAATATCCACATATAAGAGATGTACAGCCAAGCAAAGGCAAAAATGACATGTAGTAAAGCTTGTGAAAAAAGTATGCCACAGCCAAATAAAAGCACATTTTAAAATAGATAGATTAATATGGCTCACAACAGATTGCATACCGTTTAGACATCCAGATAAAAGCAAATAACACCTAAATCACAAAAAAAATCTGCAGAATCCAAAAAATGACAAACAAATTAGTGTCTGTTATTTTATATTACTATTATTATTATTATTATTATTATTATTATTATTATTATTATTACTATTATTATATTATACATCAATGAATTTACATTGCAATTTATTAAAACTGTCTATCTACCATGAATTTAGGGGTAAAATAGTACATTGCATCATTACTGACATTAGTGAAGAAAAAAAAAAAAAAAGAAATTGTTTGTTATGAGAGAAGTGTATGCAGGTGTATGTTGTGCATAGCTACTTTTGATTATGGGTATTTAAATTAAACATTGTTTTTACAACAGTTTAATGTTGTGGCACATTCTGCGCTGCTGGTGTGTGCAATTGTTAATTTTTCTCAGTAACACTTTAGCTTGCCACTAGCACTTATATGACTTGCAGGCATGGTGTGTTTTTGAGCTTGTCATTCTAGTCTATATAATGCATGTATTTATCTATCTGCATGTTGGCTTAGTGGTTAGACAATCCACCTTATCTCTGTGGAGTTTGAATATCCTGTCCATGTTTGTGTGGGTTTCCTCCTATGTGTCACTTATGGAAGAGTACATATGGTTTATACACTTTCATTTTATATACATAGTTTATACAAATTGAAATGTAAGGCATTTTATTTATACTAGCGTATTACTAGCCATAAAAAAGAAAAATCAAACAAGGTATAGGCCAACTATTAGATATTACACATCAACCACTTCACAGTGCAATTTCTTAAAACTGTGCGTCCACATGTATTTTTGTTTTAAAAAAAAATAGTACATTGTTTAATTATTGACATTAATATATATATAAAAAAGTTATGAGTGAAGTGTATGCAGATGTATGCTGTGATTAGGAGTATTTTAAACAAACAATGGTTTTTCAACAGTGTAGTGTTGATATTCAGCATTGCCGCTATAGCTTTTTTGGACTTAAACATGACCCTGATCTTCCTTTAGCGTTAAGCATGAATTTAAGGAAAACGCTAAGTACTGCTTCTTATCTATCCATTAGATCCGGAGGTAAATGTCTACTCTTCTCAAGACAGTATGATCTCCATCCGATCTACGACCATTTCCCACCCTTTCTCCACTTATTTTTCATAAGATGTTGGAGACATTCTTAAGTGTAGTTAAGAATGATTGCAGTCTTAATTTAAGAAAGATTTTTCTTAAGTGAAGGATTTTCTTTCTTATCTCCCTGTTCTGGGCATGCGCAGAGTGGATTTTGGTACAATCTACACAAAATCGGCAGAGAGAACAGTAATTAATCCAGCCTATAGTGACTAATTTGTGAAAGTATGTGAAATAAAATTGCAGTAATCACTGCAATGCTGAGTGTTGTCTTTCTCTAATTCTCAAATATATCTTAAATGTGATTACTCCAATTTATTACACCCCTTCTAAAATTAAGCAAAATACATGTAAGTATATGCAAATGATGTTGGTATTTTCACCACATTGAACATTCATATAAATATTGTCTGCTATTGTTGCTGAACCTGCATGTTCTGAGGATGGTAAGCTGGAAGGAGCTACTAACTGGCATCGGCTCAACTGTAAAGGGAGGCGCGGAGTCTAACCCACCCCAGTGTTCTCCAGGTAGTCCTTCAAGAAGGTTTGGACTTCGCTGCAAGAGGTGCGCAGGTCACGGTTCTCCAAGACAGTTACCAGTGTAATAGCGGGAGAAGAAGGTTTTTTAAACAATTTATTGATAACCAATGGTTTGAGCAACGAGATATGGAAAGTATTGTGAATTCTGAGAGAGGCAGGTAAGCGAAGCTAATAGGAGACCGGATTGATAACTTGGGCGATGGAGTAGGGACCAATGAATTGGGGGTCCAACTTCATGGAAGGAACCCAAAGTCTGAGATTGCTGGTGGATAGCCAGACACGATCCCATACTTGCAAAACCGGCAAAGTCTTGTGATGGTGATCGGCAGATCTTTTATAGCATTGAGGTGTTTCCAAGAGTCTTGTATGAATTCTACTCCAGATATGAGAAAAGTCACGGATTACAGTATCAACTGTGGGAACCGAGGAGACAGGAACCTCTGCCAGACTGGGGAGAACAGGAAGGGAGAAAATCCGGTAGAGGTGTGAACATGATTGTTATGAGCAAACTCGGTCTAGCAAAGGAGATCACTCCAGGATGACTAGTGTTCAGAGGAATAATGTCATAGGATGGCTTCCAGGTCTTGGTTAACCCGTTCAGCTAGACTGTGGGTGGTAACCGAAAGAGAATTTAAGATCAATCCCCAGACTCTTACAAAATGCCCTCCAAAATCTTGAGATAAACTGTACATCGTGGTCTGAGATAACATCTTGTGGACAACCGTGGAGACGAAATATGTTGTTAATGAATAGATGCGCAAGTTCAGACGCAAAAGGTAGACCTTTATGCGGAATAAAGTGAGCCATTTTCATGAAATGGTCCACCACCACCCAAATGGTATTATAGCCCTGACTCTGTGGCAAATCTGTTATAAAATCCATAGTAATGCTCTACCATGGAGAATCTAGAGTAGGAAGAGATTGAAACAGTCCGGAGGGTGGTTGCCTGAGGACTTTATGCTGAGTGCAAGTATGACAAGCTTGTATATACTCACCAAGAGAAGGTCACCAGTAATGTCTAGAAAAAATGACAATGGTCTTCTTGGCCCAGGCATGGCCGACAAATTTGGAGTCGTGGGCCCACTTCATGACTTTGGGATGAAGGTGAGGACCTACGAATGAGCACCCAGGCGGAGGAGTATCCACTGCAGAACCTGTTAAGGCCGCAACCTTGGTTGGGTTAAAAGTGATCTGATGAGCTGAAGGAGAGAAGTCAGAAGGGTCGAAAGATCTGGAAAAAGCATTGGCTCGAAAATTCTTAGTGCCTGGACAATAGGTCAAAATCAGATCAAAATGAGAGATGAAAAAGGACCAGCAGGCCTTGCGAGGATTAATGCACTGGGCCTCCTGAAGGTACGTCAGATTTTTGTGATCCTTCATGACTGTAACTGGGTGTTGAGCACCCTCCAGAAGATAACGCCATTCTTCCAATTCCTTGGCCCCAATGCTGTAGTTCTCACATGGAGAATTTTTTTTAGAAAGCAAGCCACAGGGTTCAAAAAGTCCTGAGGAGGACCGTTGAGAGAGGACTGTCCTAATGCAAACAGAGGAGGCGTCAACCTCAAGAAAAAAAAAGGTTTATCTTGATCAGGCTGTTTGAGAACTGGGGTAGCAATAAAGTCTTCTGTTAGAGTCTTAAAGGCCGTTACCACATCAGAAGGCCAAACTTTACAAGATTCCCCTCTCCTAGTAAGGGTGGTGATGGGGCAATTAATGTATAAAATCCTTTAATAAACTGTCAATAGTAATTAGCAAACCCAATGAAACATTGGGTGGCTTTGAGTCCACTGGGTTGAGGCCAGTTAAGAGTCAATTCCACCTTAGCCGGATCTATTTGGAGACCAGATAGCCCAAAGAAGGTACCTGAGAAAGTTTGAACAGTCATTTTTCAAGCTTGCAGTAAAGGTGATTGAACCGCAGATGAGAAAAGACTTCCTTGACTTGCTTGTGGTAAGTGATGAGGTTGGGAGAAAAATGAGAATATCATCTAACTAGACTACCACATAGTGGTAAAGTAGGTCAAAAAACATTTCATTTACAAGTTCCTGTTTTCCATTCGTTTCCCTTGCGAATGCACATCAGATTATAGGTTCCTCTTAGGTCTAGCTTGTAGATTATTCGGGCACCACCAATAATTCTGGAATCAAAGGGAGAGGATAACAGTTTTCAACCTTAATTACATTGAGACAACGATAATCGATACACGGTCTCAAGGACCCCTCCTTCTTTTTTACGAAGAAGAACCCTGCTCCTGCCTGGGAAGAGGATTTCCTTATGAAGCCTTGTTGAAGATCCTCAGATATATACCTGGACATGGCTTCAGTCTCGGGTAAGGATATATGAAACACCCGTCCTTTGGGGATAGCTTTACCGGGAATCAGATTGATAAGACAGTCCCATGGGCGGTTTGACTGCAACCTTTCAGGTGCAACTTTGCTGAACACATGCAGAAATTCCATATAGGGTTCAGGAAGAGCCAATTGGGCAGATACAGAAAAACAAGGAACTTGAGAAGCACAAGGAATAACTTTAGACAGGCAATGTTCCCTGCAGAAGGGACCCCAAGAAGTTACTTGGGCCGAGTCCAATCTAACTGTAGAGTATGTGTCCTTAGCCATAGTAACCCCAGGATAGTAGGATTGTTGGACTGTGGGAGAATAAGGAACTTGATCCACTCTGTGTGAAGAACTTCTACCTGCAACCGGACCGGACTCGTAATACAGAAGAGGGAACCGTTGTTGATGCGGTTACCATCCACTGAGAACCAGGGGTTGCGGCAAAGAATGGCAAGGTAAATGGAGTTTAGCGGAAATAAAGTTCTCTGCGGATCCAGAATCCACAAAAGCAGAGCAGGAAAAGGAGCCATCTGAAGAAATTAAGGTAATAGCCATAAGAAAATCTGCATTCTTATGGGAACAGGGGGTGTGAAAAATGGATTCTAGGATGACCCCCAATTCATCGCCTAGGAGCAGGAAGCGAGTAGGCGTCCGGATTCTCCACAGTAAAGGCACAAATGATTTATAATGAAGCATTCCCATTCCTCACGAGACAACCAGGAGTGAAAAATCTGCATGGGTTCCTCAGAAAGAGAAACAGGATTTTGGAAACGAGGAGCCAGATGTGGAAGGACCCGTTGAGTTTTGTCCCTTTCTGAGGAGCATTCCAGATGACGGATGTCTACTTTAATACTGAGAGAGATGAGATCATCCAAGTTAGCAGGAAGGACGCGGGATGCAAGGTCATCCTTAATACGATCAGTTAAGCCCTGCCAGAAGGTGGCTACTAGGACCTAATTGCTCCATTTCAACTGTAAAGCTAAGGTCCAGAACTGGACAGCGTACTGAATGACAGATAGTGATCCCTGATGTAGAGCCAGCAGGCTAGAAGCAGCAGATGAAACACGACCTGGTTCATCAAATACCTTCCTGAAATTGTCAATGAAGACTGAGGTACGTCATTTCATTTCCAGAGCAGAGAAGCCCAGGTGAACGCTTGTCCCGTAAGTAAGGAGATGATATAAGCCACTTTCGATCTTTCAGAAGAAAAATTCCCTCGATCGAACTGAATGGAACATTGATTAAGGAATCCTCTGCGATTTTTAGGATTACCATCATATTTCTTTGGGGCAGGAATACGCAGACTCTTAGAAGCAGGAGAGGAATTGACGGCAGCAGCGGTGCTGTGACAGCCGGAACAGGATTCTGAGTGGTCAGGGATCCTTGAAGAGAATCCAGACGGGAAACCATACCTGGATGCATTGAAGCAATTGAGCTTGGTTAGATTCTTGTTGCTCCACGCACTGAGCTAAGTGCAGCAATAACTCTTGCAGACGGTTCACCCTGTCCATCCATAATGCCAGAATATGCTGTCAAAATTGTAAGCTCGATGGAGCTACTAACTGGTAGTGGCTCAACTGTACAGGGAGGCGCAGAGTCTAACGCACCCCCAGTTTTCTCCAGGGAGTCTCTCAAGAAGGTTTGGACTTTGCTGCAAGAGGTGCGCAGGTCGCAGTTCTCCAAGACAGTTACAAGTGTAATAGCGTAGAGGGTGGTCCGGATGATCCGGGTCAAACTAAGAGGACAATGTAGTGCCAATTAAGATCCAGGAGAATGGTCAGCGAAGCCGAGGTCAAACCAAGAGAGCACACAAGCAGAAATAGGATCCAGGAGGGTAGTCCAACAAGCCGGGTCAATACAGGTAAACAGAAGCACAAATACAAAGGACCGATGGAGGCAGGAAATAAATATGATACTCTGGCACCCTAATCAGGTTTATATAGAGGAACCCTAGACATGATAGCTCGGTGGTCAGAAGCGTCATAAACCACTGACCGAAGGCTGAGAATAGCACCCCATTGCCTAGCAACGGGGCTCTTTACTGCGTCTGCTCGAGTGGCGCTCTCGAAGGCCGGGGGTGACTGCTTCTCTGTTGCCTAGCAACAGAGCTCCCTCGGCCGGATATGACAGGTAGCCTTCCCCGCTTCATGATCACGATGCGGGGACAGTGCCTGACACATGTTCTGATACTTGTTTCTGATTTGGCACTCTGCAATCTGTTTGTGTGCAAGTTATTACACTTGAGGCAGAGAATTTGTTATTCAATTGCTATCCAAGACCTCTTGAGTTTCTGTTTACTGTGGAACAACACAAAAGAATGTTGACCAAGGCCTGACGGAATAATTGTATTAAGACATAAGGCTGCTGAAAACAGTCTTAGAATATTAATCTAATTGTAACTGTATGCATAACCCAGTTACTAACTATGTACATTTTACCACCCAAGTTTTGATGTTACTCAACTAATAACTATACTCAAAGTCTGTAAATTAACTTACAATGAACAGCTATTGAATACACATTGTCAATGTGCTACATGTTACCCACTTGGTTGATGTCTGCTTCAGCTGGCAGTCATTTCAGCAGGGTTTCAGCAGATCTAAACTGAATCTCAGATTTTGGATTAAGTACAGAGTTTCTGAAGGTGTTGCCAAAGAATTGCAGCATGTGTTGTATTATAATATACAAATAGCAAAGCAGCAAGCTTCTGTTGTAACATGCCCTTCATCATCATCATCATCATCATCACCATTTATTTATATAGCGCCACTAATTTCGCAGCGCTGTACAGAGAACTTACTCACATCAGTCCCTGCCCCATTGGAGCTTACAGTCTAAATTCCCTAACATACACACAGAGACACAGACGGGGAGAGAGACTAGGGTCAATTTGATAGCTGCCAATTCACCTACTAGTATGTTTTTGGATTGTGGGAGGAAACCGGAGCACCCGGAGGAAACCCATGCAAACATGGAGGGAACATACAAACTCTACACAGATAAGGACTTGTTCGGGAATCAAACTCATGACCCCACATCAGTCCCTGCCCCATTGGAGCTTACAGTCTAAATTCCCTAACATACACACAGAGACACAGACAGGGAGAGAGACTAGGGTCAATTTGATAGCTGCCAATTCACCTACTAGTATGTTTTTGGATTGTGGGAGGAAACCGGAGCACCCGGAGGAAACCCATGCAAACACGGAGGGAACATACAAACTCTACACAGATAAGGACTTGTTCTGGAATCAAACTCATGACCCCAGTGCTTTGAGGCAGAAGTGCTAACCATTAAGTCACAGTGATGCCCTTATCATTGGACATCACAAATGCTTATCGAAGTGTTTGCACAAACTGCTTGGCCAATCCATTTGTGGCCAGATGATAAGAGGCGGATGTGGTGTGATGTATGCCGTTCTTATTCTGGAATATTTGAAACTCTTTGGCAATTAACTGGAGCCTATTGTTCACTCCTGTTCTGACAAAAAGGTTCCATTGCACTTCATCATGTGAGTAGCCATAGTGGAGGTCACAATATCTATTTCAGTCTACTTGGCATATGGGTATTCCTGGCAGTACTGGTAATTACAGCTAACTGAGCACCTGTCAATTTAAAAGAAAATATGTGTATTTGCCTTGCAAGAACATAAGTCCTTTTATTCCTGTCCAAATATATTGACAGAGCTAAATATTCCAGAGGATGGGGTGACAGATTATTCACAATTTTCACTGTCAGTAATGTCACATAATGTGTACTACAACTGCAGATCTAGTAAATTTTCTTATCTGTATAATTAAAGGGGGATATGTAAAAACTGATTCTGTTGGACATGTAGGTGCAGAAGGAAAAGCAGCCATTAAACAATTTTCCATATTCTCTTTTCTGAATGTCATAGTGTAGTTCCTTACATGGTCGTCCCATATGACCTGTCTTCCAGCATCTGGCTGGTAACTCTTGGTGTGCAAGTTTCTTCTTATGAAAACTATATCATTACTTTTTTCAGGTGCTGCCTAACCATGTCAGTGAAAGTAGCTGCATTTCTCAATGTTAAAGTTTTAGATGCTAAAGCTAGAGATGCATGATCAAGATGCTTATTTTTTCTGTCAAAAGACTTAACAATAGGCTTACGTTCCTGAGTCTATCTAAGTCCCAAACCAATTATGTATGTTTGCTCAAATGTTATCATAAAAACTAAATGATCTTGATTAATGGTGACTCAAGGATTTCACCTGTTGGGAATAAAATCAACTGCTTTACCCTGTCAATCTCTGTAAAATAAACTCTACCTCCCTGTTCATTAATTTTTAGGTATGATAAAGGACACAGATTAGTGGCAGGATACTGAAGCAGGGATGCAAATTGTAAAATAACTTATTTTAATGTTAATCTGTAAATGTAACTTTATAACATTTAAAAACATCGGCATTGCAAAATGCATCCACATCTAAATTATAAGATGCATTTATAGCAATCCTTATCAGTTGTAAAGGAGCTCATGGAAATGCTGCCATACAATGTTCTCATTGAGGGGCATAGGCCACGGGTGTCACGGCAATAGGATTTCTGGGATCCGTCTCTGGACCCCTGGAACTAGCTGTGGTAGGAGTGTAGTGAAAACTGGGAGGCCGGATGAATGCCTTGCTCATAGAGCTTGCTCTAATCCCGTATACTGGAATGTAGGGGGAGGAATGCTGGACTGGACTCCGTACTGAAATAAATGCCTGGAATCTGGACCTGATGGACTGGAACATGGATGAAGGAACAGGAGGAACCTGAACCCACAAATAGAGACTCAGTACCTCCAATAACTCAGAGTCTCAGGCAAATATAGTAAGACAAATAGGACTGGCAAAGCAGAACTCAGGCAGAGGATATACATGGGTGGCAACCTCCTGAACAGACTAAGCCTGGAACTGGCCCTGGAGAACTCAGACCTCAGAACCTGGGTTAGGCCTGGAACTGGAAGTCGTTACCCTGAGACACAGAAATGGCCCCAGAAGGTGGATGCCTCAGAACAACAACCTACTACCCCAGATAGCCAGTAGAAGAGGCAGGAATAGATTGATGAGAGGAGGATCCACACAGAAGATAACAGCTGGAATCTGTACACAAGCAGATAGCATGAAGGTGAATCCACATGAAGAATAAATAACCAAAGTATTTATTTCAGCTAGCAGAATGAAGCTAAATTCACACGAAGGGTTAATGGTTTGCAGTTCATAACAGCCACAGGATAAAGCTGAACTCAGTCAGGACCTGATTCATTCAGGAACTTAGGCAAGAAATTGAGTAAGTTTTCTTACTTAAGTTTTGTGGACAACACCATGTTGCAATGCAAGGGGTGCAAATTAGTTTATTATTTTGCACATTAAAAAATACTGGCTGTTTTTTATGTAGCACGCAAATACTTGATAGCTTACTTGTACACTGAAATTTAAAGTTGATATTTGTGTGCTACATTAAAAAAACAGACAGTATTTAACTTATGTGCACAATAATAAACTAATTTGCACCCCTTGCATTGCAACATGGTGTTGTCCATAAAACTTAAGTTTTATGGACAAAATAAAACTTAATCTTGCTGGCTGTTATATGAATAATGAATCAGGTCCTCAGAGAGTAAATAATTGAAGTACATAAAACAGCAACAAGATGAGGTTGAATTCACTCAGAGTGTAAATGGTGGAGATCTGTATACAGCAGGAGGATTGAAGCAGCAACCAGGATGAAGCTGAATTCACACGAAGGATAGAGGGTTGAGATCTGCATACAGCAGGTGGAATGAAGCAGCAAACAAAAGCAACTGTGCTGATCTGGAACCAGGAAGTAAGAAAGTGTTGCACTGGCAATTTGCTGAGTGTAGGAGGAGACTCTTATAGTCTGCAGTGGAAGCCAATTGGTGGATGAGATCAGGTGTTCAGACTCAGCAGGATATTTAGCAAATGTCTCACCCAAAATAGCAGCCTCCAGTACTGCAGAGAGAAGTCACGCTTGTCCCAGGATAAAATGCTGTATTCAACCAGGAGGGAGATGTACGGTGATATGGCACCGCCGAGTGGTGTAAACAGGACTAAGACCCCGATTCGTGACAATGGGAATCCCAGAGGAAGGAAGCCCAGGTCCCAACTCCATTTGGCCTCTCTGTCGTTGCACAAGAGAGAACACTCACCTTTTTCTAGGATGCCCTCAGCATATTTATCTGATCACTATCCATCTTCAGCATACTTCAACACTGCCAGGTACTAACTTTGAAATATTATACTATACTGCTCTGACTATTACTTGCAATACAATATCTGCTCAATCTTTTGTTCTAACTGATCTTCTGCAATATATTGTTTTTATTAACACTGACTGATCTTCTGCAATATACTGTTTATTAACACTTTACTGTTTATTAATGCCACTCCTCTTCTGCCTCCCCTCTCCGCCTTGCCTTACACTGGCTCCCTTTCCTCTACAGAATCCTCTTTAAACTCCTCACCATCACCTAAAAGGCCCTCTCCAATTCCACTACCCATTATATCTCTAACCTTCTCTCCATACACACTCTCACCTATTCCCTGTGCTCGGCCAATGACTGTCGCCTCTCCTCAGAACTGATCACCTCTTCCTACACTAGAATTCATGATTTCTCCCATGCTGCCCCCTCCACTGGAATGACCTCCCCATCCATCTGTCCCCTAAGCTAAACACCTTTAAACAGACTCTCAAAATCTATCTGTTCCTCAAAACCTACCAGCTATCCACCTAGCCTTCTCCTTCCTTATTCTCCTCACCTCCCACTTCCCTGTTTGTGCTCCTCATGCGCTTGCTCCCCTCCACTGACTCCTCTTTTGCCTGATATCTGTTTCCCTTCCCTTTAGTATGTAACCTCTTGCATGGTCTACTGTTTGTATTATATTTTGTACGGCGCTACGATAACCTTGTGGCGCCATATAGCTAAAGAATAATAATAATAATATGCTATCTGTTGTAATTCTATTAACCCTATAATCAATTGTTAACCCTATGCTATCTGCTATCTGCAGATTTATAAGTAGAGAATTTTGGACAATGCCATCTGTCTATATGCTGTCATTAACAGGATTCTCTGGTATGAGTAGTTTAACAGCACTAATGTCTGATCACATTTTTCGATTGTGAGTGGTTTTTATTTAATTATTTTATATTGCACACTATTAAAATGATAATACACTAGATCCTTTCTTTGCTTTTTTGCTTTATTTGTGAAGTGTTGATATGAAAGCCTGCACTGCATCGTGATGTGGAGGATTTAAAGGTCCCATGACAAGCTAAATATCTGTAAGCATATGTCCTTAGAGAACAGAGTCTGTAAAGCACACATACTGGAGATCATCTCTAATTGGTTATTCGTGTGTGTGTGTGTGTGTGTGTGTGTGTGTGTGTGTGTGTGTAAAAGGTCTCTCTTATTCTTTATTGGAGTCGGACTATATGATTTCAACCAACATATTACACATATATTTTGTTTTATGAGTTCTATTCTCAGCTATACATTGCTCGATTTAAGGCTCATATAAGAAGTGTGGTGGAAGCTCTACCTCCTCTTTTAATGAAGTGTCAGAGATCATCCTGTTGCTTAGTGACATAATGGGATAACACGTTACCGGGACTTAAACCGTGAACTAATTTCTGAGAGTGGTTTGGTAATTTATTATAACAACATGCCTGGTAAATGTACTGTATGTAAAGATTATATGTACTGCATGTATGATCTCTGAGTTATCTCTTTAAAGAAAAATATTTTGTCTATGTGTTTCCGGTAACTAAGAAAAAGGATGAATGGATAGTTTGACTCTATTTATAATACATTATAATTTAGTTAGTGACAGAACTGTGGGGCTTGAGTGATTAACATGGAATTGTGGTCTATTGTATGTGGAGGTCAATAGATGTGTGACACCTGTGAGGTATAGAACCCGCATGCAGATGAACAAGATGGCGGTAAAGTCCACAAATGATAAGGAACAATGCGTGAAAATGGAAGTCTGTTTGAAATTGACCCAGTGTAAAAATGTTGGCTACCATGCCCCCGTTTCTTGATTCCTTCTCAAAGATTCATATAAAGTACCACAAAAAAGGAAAATAACAATAATCAGTACAATTGCATCAATAAAAATGTTTTGCCTCCAAGTCATAACTTAAATATGTAGTCAAGCTTACCTCAGTGCGTGTTAAAGCAAAAAACACAATGTATTACCATGTGAACTAAACACATGCAAAAATAATGAAAAGTCCTAAAATGATAAGATATAAATTATTTTCTCTCCAATATCGTTTAATGTTTCCTTAAAGAAAAAAAAGAACTGCAATAGTGTAATATTATCAGAACAAAAGAATAGTGACATGTAGCAAGATTTACACTCACACAAAAACATGTGATCAACTTGCATGTATGTACTCTTTCAAGCAATCCTCCTTATTCATTGGTCCAAATTGTAACCTTAATATTCTCTTGTATATCCTCAAAGGAATGGAGAAGCCAGCATAGTGTAACATTGTAACACATAAAAAAATGTGATTACATATGCACTCACATGATCTTATCATCCATTTTCAAATCTTTATAACAATCCTTCTGTCTAATGTTTCATCATTTTCAAATTCTAGGCAACCAGATATCAAATGTTATACAGCATGTCTCCTTCTATCTGCGACTCTTCCAGGGTGATCTTTGCAGCATACAAGATGGTGTTTCATTGGCTGGGATGCAGCATGTACGTGACACTTCCAATTCTTAAAACACCACCAAGTCAGTCAAACAATGGCGTCCCGTGAGTAGCTCTACCAGACTCTTAGTTGGGCAGATTTAGTGTCACAGCTGGGACTCCCTGTCTATAGTACAGGACAAATGTTTAAGTGGGCTGAATAGAAAGATGATAGATAGTAAATTGTTCCCATAAATTTAGCTTTGAGAGCTATTACAAAACTTCCAATATTGTTTTAAAATATAGGAGGTCATTTATGTAATTCAAATGCAAAAAGCCTAAGTTTACATCTGTGTGCTTTGATGATCCACCTAGATTTTACATTTTAAAGTGTATGCCTCCATTCTGCTCTTGAGAGCAACCTCAGCAAAGTAAAGGTCTATCTCAATGTGTGGTGTAAACTTTACATCAAAGAGAAACCTTTTACCCCTTTCAGTCAAATTTACTTTTTTTTTATCCCAAACTAATTCTCTCCTTGGTCTCATAAATCGCATATATTAATCAAAAGAGTGTGTGGTATGAGGATTGTTTTTTTTGCAGATAGTACTTTTGACTGTGAAAAGTGTTTTATTACATTGCTCGGAATGCTCGTGCAAATGTGCTTCTCCTCCAAAGTGCAAAATACTGGCACAAAATTGCTCTCATTAACTGTATAAGTTATAATCTTGGGGTTAATGTATCAAGCTGTGAGTTTCCAGCAGATTTGAAAAGTGGAGATGTTGCCCATAGCAACCAATCAGATTCTAGTTATCATTCTACAAAATAATAGCTAGAATCTGAATGGTAGCTATAGGCAACATGTCCACTTTTCAAACCTGACGGAAACTCACAGCTTGATATATTTGCCCCTGATCTCTGCCAGATCTGAGCAGATGCAAAATTCAAGCCATATAGCAGAGTGGAAATTCCACACTGCAGAAAACAAACTGTGCCTTCTCATCCTATGTATATAATTTAAATAATCCATAAAAATATATACTGCAGATTTCCTATGTAGGAGAGGTGTGTCAAATAGCTGTCGTTGCCACATACCCTTCCCCTTTAAGCCGCCAACCTTGGTGACATGGATGCCACAGGCCTGAGTCATTGAGGCACGCATACTGAGCGCAGCGCACATACGTGCAATGAAGCTCGAACCTCGCGGTTGTGAACGTCAAGACGCGTATTGTCGCATACACAGCTCAATGACTTCAGGTGCAACTGTTCCTACCATATGTGCTGATGCCCGTACACGTCATGAAAAACTAAGATGTTCGTCCGCACGGCACTTTTCTGCTGTACCTGTGGCAGCGAACGCAACTCTTTTCAATGCCATACGAACATCATCGGTGTATCTCTCAAATGTTGATTTGTTTATTACTGACTACCCTTGTTTGTTATACAGTGGTGGTTGTAATGAACATTAAAATAAATGTTCCTTGCTCTTATGCAACTTTGATCACCTATACCACCAATGGTCTCTGTGAATCTCAAAGTGTCAGCAAGCCTATTGCCCTGGCACCAATGAATAGGTGGTTGTTGTTTCTACAATTGGCAAACTTTGCCACTAAGCCTGGCATTAATACAAGGTGTGCCCATATTATAGTGTATTTGGTCTCTGCTCCCATTGCCTTTTAACCCACTTTACTTAAATTAATCATAATAATATAATAATAATTTATAAATCAAAACACACACAACTTTTCTAACAAAACTAACAATTTTAATCAACAAATTCATAATCTGAACAATAATATCAATAGTTAAAAAATTAATCAAACTTATTTAGTCATTTTTTTAAATATTTTTTTGGTTTGTTTTTTTGGCTATTTTTTTTTATATTTTTTGTATTTTTATCCTTCCTTTTGGAGCTCATTGAGTAGCCTCTGACTGTGTGGTCTTATTGTAGCCATCAAATCCTCATCAGCAGCAAAAAAAGAAATGCCAAACTTTAGTAAATGTATTATAAATGTATTAAGAAATACATTCATGTGGTCAAATGCTAGGTCTAGGTTTCTGTACATATGGGTATGCATTTTTCAAGCTCGGTAGAGTGCAGAAATGTGATGTTGCAAAAAAACTGCTGAACACAGTAGTAATAAGAAGTATATAGTATAATTTTGTGTGCTTGCCTAAACATTTTATTTTTCATTGCAAGCAGAGTCTCACCTTCTAGGCTGTAATTATCCAGACAGAAAGCTGCACACAAGACAAGATGTGGGGGGGGGGGGACAACGACAGTTTCCCCATTGGGGAACTTAGGATGGCTTCTACTGTGAATGGGCAGGGAAAACTGTTTCTCATGTCAATGCCTATCCCATCTATCTTGTTTAAATAAAAATGTCAAAATTCCACTATATGACAATTACCCTGTACTTACTTTCTTCCACCAGCACCTGTGGCTGCTGAGAGGGTTCAGGTTGGCTCTGGAACAGGACTAGGGAGATGGAAAGATGGTCTTCCACCACCGCTGACTCCTCCTCCTGTGGCAGGTCAAACTCTTCCCTTGCAACTCCTCCTGGACCACCCCTGCTGCCTCCTTTTGGACCACCTCCTCATGTGGCCCTTCTTCATTGCGGCGGCGGTGGTGGCAGTGGTGGCGGTAGCTGCATTGGCGTCCTGTTGGAAAATAGGATGTGTTATATTTGTTTTAATTTTTTATTTTCTCAAACATACACAAACATATATAATAACAGATAATGGTAGCTTTTAATGGGAAATACACTATACCACTCATGTTCCATAAATGTAATTTAAAAAAATCAGAAATACTGTCCATGGGACCTCCAATATTATCACCCATAATATGCGCTAATTAAAGCATACTAAGCACAAGAAAGAATATAATGGTATATACTAGTTGATATATGATATGAAAATCAGTAAGGAAAGGACACAACATACTGCACCCCACCTGATTATCTTTCCAAAAGTACGTAAACCCCATCATGCGCACCCGTGTTCACATACTGAACCACTCCCTCTCAAGGTCCTATTGCTTATAGCGTAAAACCTCGAAAGCAACACCATCCTTCCCAAAGAACCCAATTTTTTGACAATGAGCCATATACATTACAATACATCATACAACTCTCATTTGCTTCCACCTGCCCCTCCTGCCATCTCTGCCCCTCCTGCCCCTCCTGCCATTCCTGTCACCCGTGCACCCCGTGCTACCCATCAACCGCGTACCACACAATCGACGGCTGCTGCACACCCACTTTCTGCTGCTCCACTTGCTTCTGCTTCCTCCCCACTGTTGCCTTATACATCACGGGCCAGATTCATCCAAGAACAGCAGCAAATATTGTTCCAGCAAAGAGGCTACGCAAATCAAATTAATGTGCTTTGTGTTATTTTCCCTACATTATAAATAAAATATTAATGATAAACTTCTCATTTATGTATGTTTTCTTTAGTTAAAAAGTAGGAGGCCAGGACATATTCTTTAAATGAGACAGCATCAACCTATTCAAGAGGTCTGGAGTCAGCATCTACTTCTTCCTGGCCAGCAACCTCCTCTTTCACCCAAGGAAACCCCACTCCTAATAGCGATGTTATGGAAAACCACACACAGAGCAATAATATCACACACAATGGTCAGCGCATACATTAGAGCACCATCAGACCGATCCAGGCAATGGATTCTGGCCTTTTATAAGACCAAATGATTGCTGCACAACCAATCTAGTGGCTGTATGTGCAGAGTTGTATGCGACCTCCTGCTCCGTGCGTGGGTTCAAAAGATGAATGAGGAGCCAAGGGCGAAAAGTGTACTCATTAACTCCTAGAAGGGGTGAAAAGAAGGACAAAGGGAAAAATATGAGTGACAAAATTGTAGCTCCATCAAGAACACAAACAACATGTTGGATGACAAATAGTGGAAGATGTACAAATTAGAAATAACGCAGATATTACTTCAGAGAAGCTTACATAATATACTCAATTTATTTTGACCCAAGGGTAAATCCATTGGAAAGCTTTTTACATGGGGTTATATTTTTAGTTAAACATCACAATTAAATGTAACTGGGAATGATATTAGAATGCTCCATTGTAATATGTCTACTTAGCTATAAAACTTAAGACATGATTATTAACACTTTAATGTAATACATATATTTGAACGTCTATCTTGGTTAAAAAGAAAAAACCTAGTACCAAATAGCTACGCATCCTCATTTGGCCTTGCACCCCCTTGGCTCTGTTTCAATCTTTGCCACGTCCCTGATTGCCGGAAGGCTAAGGAGTCATGTGTACTTCCTGGCCACACAGCTACCAGGTCACGAATGTGGAGAGACGCGTCACATATAGCTTGGACGTTTATCAAGTGGAAATGCTTGCAATTCAAATAAATTGCAGCATTCCCACCCGAGGGGACCAAGGCTACATGAGTACCATCTACGGCTCCTATGATGTGCGGAAAAAACAGCTATGGTGGCAAACTGCCATTTGATCTGCACAAGGGACTGCTCATCGAAAGGCAGATGTATGAATTGCCTGAGCCATGATAGGAATGCCCGCAGAACAACTTTTAGCACAAGACTGAAGGACTTTTCGGACATCCCTGCCGCGACTCCCACAGTGGTCTGAAAAGACCCTATGGCACAAAAGTGCAATACCGCCAACAGTTGCGGTCGGGATGTTGCTCATTGGCTCCAGGTCACTCTACACAATGCGAAAGGTGTCCAGAATGACACGAGGCAGGAGCAGATAACGACCAACCGACTCAGCATCAGACATCACAAAGAGGCTGACACATGGCCTGAAGAAACGCTCCCTGGGCCGGCGACGATGGACTAGTTGCTGGTTTTGGAGGCGTGGACATTGGTTGCCCTCCTGCGCTGCCTCATGTGCCTCAGCCATTTCTAGGAAACGCTATATTTGAGAGAGAAGGATGTTACAAAAAAATACATTACCTCATCACTTTGGAAATGTCACTCCTGTTTGCACAGGGAAGATTTACAATATAATTACACCTACAAGTAGGTTAGTCAAACTCATAATGGGGCTGAAAAAAATAAAAAAATATTTACAAATAAAACAGAGAACATAATTTGTCATTGTGCCACATGATTAGGCATTAAACAAAGTAAGAAAAAACAAACACATACATATGTCTCAGGGGGGAAAAACATTAATAAGAAAGAAAGGCAAATTATTTATTCTCCTTATATGTTATGTAAGCCTGCACACCTAGGGCTATCTTACTTACCACAAAATGGAGGGTGATCGTTTGATGTAAAAGTTACCAAGCAATGGCTATAGAAAGCTAAAGAGCAGATAGAAAACATAACAAAACTAGTAAACAGCTCCATGACTAGGCTGAGAAACAAAATAAAAGCAAGTAAACTATAACATGAAACAAAGTATGAAAAAAACAAAAAACAAGCACATATATATGTCTCAGGGGAAAAACACAAAAATAGTATTACAATCATAAAAAATAGGCTACCAGTAAACAGATCCTTAAAAATGTACAAACCAAACAAACCTTGGTAATAGCTTGAAAAATTAAAAGCAAACATAAACATAAATGCAGTAATAGCAGCATACAGGGCGCATGGTATAATCAGTTTTATAGCAGTGTTTAATTGTCAGAGAGTATGCAGGTGATTGGGAGCATACGTCACGATCACATGGCGATCTGGAGTTCTAATTGTGTACGCCTTATGTTTTGGCACTGACAGATAAACTATACCCAGAGCAGGTGCAAACTAAATACCGAGAACCACACGATTACATACATTCGACCAAGTCTGACTTTGACATCCTACACTGGAATGCCTTCATTGTGAATTGACAATGGTGCCACGCCCCGTCACCGCCCTTTTCACGCCCCAAAATCGCAGGCCGTCTTGAATGGCGATTGCATTCGCAAGCGTGGAGGCTCTGCGTTCATGGTCGATCGCTCCTTTTCTGGGTATACGCACAAGACTTTTATGTTTGATACGCACAGAAAAAGGACATGCGTCCCTTAATGACTCAGGCCCCACATCTCTGTGAAAGATAGCCTCCTTTACCATCTCAAGTGTTCTCTCAACCATGTCTATTAGGGCATGTACTGGGCCCTCTTCTTCTTCTCGATACCTGAGAAATGTGTTCTGAAACAGTTTGTCCTCTCTCCACTCATAGCCCCTTAATTTTGTAACAGGACGCTTATGAGCTCTTTCTAATGGTGGCTGTACTGTGACTCTGAGGTAGGTTTTCTGTCACAACGCATAAGTCCTCCAGAACCTCTTCGTGGCTATGTAGACTCTGGGCCAGAAAAACCTGCAAATAACCTGTTCCCTTGTTCTCCCTTCCCCTAAGTGTCTGCCACCCACCTGAGTGCATGCTGCTCCCAACACTAAGGGCTAGATTTACTAAGCTGCGGGTTTGAAAAAGTGGGGATGTTGCCTATAGCAACCAATCAGATTCTAGCTTTCATTTATTTAGTACATTCTACAAAATGACAGCTAGAATATGATTGGTTGCTATAGGCAACATCCCCACTTTTTCAAACCCGCAGCTTAGTAAATCTAGCCCTAAGGGTACATGAACCTTTGGAATTTCCAGTTGTTCTACCTTTATTTCCTTTCCAGCAGCAACCTGAAAGATTACATTTTATATAACAACATATGATGGCATTGTTAGGAACCCCTCCAGCCGGCACAACTCAACCCGGAGTCTACTCTGCCAATCAGGTGTTCACTGGAGTCCCTGATGGTGGGGACAGGCTGGGCTGCAGACTGACAGAGGGTCTTGAAGTGTGTACCGGCTGGGGAGAACCCAGGCAAGCGGAGTGTGGTCCACGCAGAGGTCAAGGGCCGGCAGCAGGTAGCAAGTCCAGATAACAGGCTGGGGTCAAGGGTCACAGGCAAACAGGAGAAACGGTAAACAGGCCAAAGGTCAGGGTCACGGGATACACAAGCGAAGTCCAAATCCAAGCCAAGGGTCATACACGGGAGATCAGTAGAAGTTCAACAGACAGGAACAGGAACAAAGCAGGTCAGCAGACTGGGTAGCAGAAGCTATAACCGCCAACGAGGCAGCAGACCTCATTACCCTAAATACTAAAGCAGACCAATGAGAGCCCAGCTCTCTAATTACATCCAGCTGTTTAATTAGCCCGCAGGCTTGCCCCGATGTTGCGCACGCGCCCGGCTGCCCTGCAATTCCGGGACGCGGCGCTGGAGAGAGGAGCGTCTTTCCGTTGCCCCGGCAACAGCAGGCAAGCCCCCGGAAGTGACGTCCCGGTCCACATAGCGACGGCCGGGACGGAGGTAAGGGAGTCGCAGCGGCTGGGCACCGCCGCGGCTCGTAACAGTACCCCCCACTTGAGGAGGGGTCAAGGCACCCCGACATCCCGGTTTTCTAGGGAATTTTTTTAAGAACTCCTTAAGTTTTTTGGGGGTATGGAGTTATCTCCGCAGAACCCAAGACCGCTCTTCTAATCTGCGGTTCCTCCATTGCACCAAGAAGTGCACCTGCCCTTGCACTTTTTTAGAATCCAGGATTTTCTGAACAATGTATCTCTGTGGCTTGCTTGAAGACTGGGCTTGAGCTGGATAAAGTACTGGCTTCAATAGAGAACAGTGAAATGTGTTGGCAATTCTCAACGAGCCCGGAATTTTTAACCTAAATGCGACAGGGCTCACCTGCTTGATGATGGGAAACGGCCCGATGAACTTAGGACCCAACTTCTTGCAAGGCTGTCTGAGCCTGATATTTTTGTAGACAGCCACACTTTCTGGCCAACCTTAAGGGAGCAGGTGGTATGGTGTTGATCCAAATTTTTTTTTGCAGAAAATGAAGCTTGTCTCAAAGATGAGTCTGAGGTCCCTGGCAGTGGAGCGGATCTCCTGGATACCAGCAGACTTGAGTGAGTATAAGGAGTTGGATCTGGAGTGAAAGCCATAATTGCAGAAAAACGGAGAGGTTTTGGTGGATGAGTGGCATGAATTATTACAAGCAAATTCCGCCCAGGGTAACAAGGAGGACCAGTTATCATAGAATTCCAATGTGTAGCATCTTAAAAATTGCTCTAAGGACTGGTTAACCCTTTCAGTTTGCCCATTCGACTGAGGGTGGTATGCGGATCACAAACTGATTTTAATTCCGAGCAGGGTACAGAAGGATTTCCAGAATTGTGCAATGAATTGTGATCCACGATCAGAAATGATATCAGAAGGAAGTCCATGGAGACGGAAAATATGTTATATGAAGAGAATGGCTAGATCTCGAGCAGTAGGAAGCCGGGTTAGTGGAATGAAATGTGCCATTTTGCTGAAGCGGTCTACCACGACCCAAATGGTATTGTGTCCTGCAGAAGGTGGTAAATCAACGATAAAGTCCATTGACAAATGTGTCCAAGGTTTTGCAGGAGTGGCCAACGGAACCAACTGACCTACCGGGTGAGTCCTGAGAACTTTGTTCCTGGCACAAACTTCACAAGACAGGACGTGACTCTTGACGTCAGCAGACAAAGATGGCCACCATACAGTAAGGGAAAGGATTTCTAATGTCTTAAAGACTCCCGCATGTCCAGCAGTCTGACTATTGTGTGCTTCAGCAAGAACTTCCCTCCTCAGATGAACTGGGACAAACAAACATCCTACTGGAGTATTATCAGGAGCTAATCTCTGAAACCTTTGTAAAGTAGGGCTCAGGTCTTGGGTTAACCCAGCATGGATCATAGACAAGGGAATAATAGGTTCTGGACTAGTAACCGGAGCATGGTGTGCCAGAAAGCTTCTGGACAGGGCGTCTGCCCGGACATTCTTAGAACCTGGATGATATGTAATTACAAAGTTAAAACGGGTGAAGAACAGCGACCAACGAGCCTGCCGAGGGTTCAGTCATTTGGCTGACTGTATATACTGCAGATTTTTATGATCCGTTATAACGGAGATCTGGTGTGTAGCGCCTTCAAACCAATGTCGCCATTCCTCAAAGGCCCATTTGATTGCCAACAGCTCTCGGTTTCCCACATCATAGTTGGCCTCTGCTGAAGAGAACTGGCAAGAGAAATAGGCACATGGATGTAAGCGGTGAGTCTGGGAATCTTTTTGAGACAAGATGGCACCCGCACCAACGTCAGAGGCATCAACCTCAAGAATAAATGGTACCTTAGGATCCGGGTGTCTGAGGACCTGAGCAAATACGAAGGCTTTCTTCAGGGTTTCAAAAGCAGTTATTGCCTGAGATGTCCAGTTAGCTTGGTCGCTTCCCTTGCGAGTCAAGGTGACAATAGGAGCCACAATATCAGCAAAGCCGCCAATAAATCTCCTGTAATAGTTGGCGAATCCCATGAATCTCTGAACCGCCTTGAGGTTATTCGGTTGTACCCAGTCTAAAATTGCTTGGACCTTGGTTGGGTCCATGGAGAATCCTTCCGAGGAGATTATATAACCAAGAAAGGATACCTTCTGAACCTCAAACTCACATTTTTCGAGTTTAGCATAAAGATGATGTTTTCTCGACTTTTGTAAAACTTGTCTGACATGACCCTGGTGTACTGACAATGAGTCCGAATATATGAGGATGTCGTCCAAGTAAACCACAACGAAATATTGCCAGAAACTCACGTAGCACTTCATTAATTAGATCCTGAAATACTGCAGGGGCGTTATTAAAACCAAGCGGCATGACCAAATATTCATAGTGGCCAGAGAGCGTATTGAATGCCGTCTTCCACTCATCACCTGCTCTTATACGTATGAGGTTATATGCACCCCGAAGATCAATTTTGGTGAAGACTGTTGCACCTCTTAGTTGATCGAACAATACAGAGATGAGAGGAAGTGAATAGGTGTTTTTGACTGTGATGAGGTTCAATCCTCTGTAGTCAATACAGGGTCTTAGCCCTCCATCTTTTTTAGACACAAAAAAACAACCAGCTCCTACTGGAGATTTGGATGGCCTGATGAAGCCCTTTTCCAAATTCTCCTCAATATAATCCTGCGTGGACTTGGTCTCGGGAGCCGAGAGGGAATACAGGCGTCCCTTGGGTAACTTGGAACCAGGTATGAGCTCGATGGCGCAGTCAAAGTCACGGTGAGTTTTTAGAGTATCCGCAGCTCTCTTGGAAAACACGTCCCAGAAGTCGTGGTATTGTGACGGAAATTGCTCCGGAATAGACTGGATCACCCGCAGCGGCAGTGACAAGCAGGACTGTTCACAGTAAGAACTCCACTGGACAATTTCTCCTTTTACCCAGTCCCTTACAGGGTTATGCCGGGAAAGCCATGGGTCGCCCAGGATCAAGGGAACCGATGAGCAATCAATAAGGAGGAAGGTTATTGACTCTGAATGGAGAGCTCCGATATTTAACTGTAGTGGCGGGGTCTCCCAGGAAATCTTGCCACCAGGTAACGGACCTCCATCTAAGCCACAGACAGTAATAGCAGACTTGAGTCTTACCATCGGAATTTCAACAGCGCGGACGAACCCAATGTCAAGGAAGTTGCCCGCAGCTCCACTATCAATGAAGGCTGCCAGGTCCATGGAACGAGTACTGAACGTGAACTGTGCAGGGATCAATACAGCATTTTTCGGGGAGACAATCTGCAGACCTAGGTGAACTTTCCCCTCTTTCCCTAGGCATGCTCTTTTCCCAGCTTTTTTGGGCAGGAACGGGAGAAATGGCCTCTTGTGCCACAATAAAGACATAGGCCTTGTGATCGTCTCCTGTCTCTTTCCTCAGGGGAAATGCTCCTAATTGCATCGGTTCCTCACCATCCGTGGAAACAGGAACGAAGGCGGATGGAGGTGATGATGTCTCCTTTTCGGTTTTCCGCTCTTTAAACCTCCTGTCGATTTTAATGGAGAGGTGCATCAGATCCTCCAGAGAGGTAGGAGATGGGTATTGCACCAAAGAGTCTTTGATCTGTTCCGATAGGCCGAGACGGAACTGACTATGTAAGGCGGGGTCGTTCCATTCACTATCAGGTGACCATCTACGGAATTCAGCGCAGTATTCATCTGTCGACCACCGGCCTTGTTTTAAGGCCCGTAGATGAGCTTCCGCGGAGGCCACTCGATCCGGGTCATCATATAGTAGACCCGATGCCTCAAAGAAAGCGTCTACATGCTGCATGGCAGGTCTGGTCTGTGGCAAAGAAAAGGCCCAGGACTGGGGGTCACCTTGTAGGAGGGAAATGATAATCCCGACTCTTTGTTGCTCTGACCCGGAGGAGCGGGGTCTCAACCGGAAATAGAGCTTGCGGCTCTCCCTGAAATTCCGAAACAGGAATCTATTTCCAGAGAAGCGATCCGGCAAATTCATCTTAGGTTCACAGGTGGAACTCGGAGTGGGTTGTGAAGTTTTTGCGACTTCTTCTTGAACAGACAAACGCTCAGCCAATCCCTGGATCATCTGATACAAGGACTCAACATGGCCCGCTAGGGCTTGTGCCAGAGACGGTGTGGATCCACTTGCATCCATTCCAACCTCGTCTCCGTGTGTGGGCCGGTTATAATGTTAGGAACCCCTCCAGCCGGCACAACTCAACCCGGAGTCTACTCTGCCAATCAGGTGTTCACTGGAGCCCCTGATGGTGGGGACAGGCTGGGCTGCAGACTGACAGAGGGTCGTGAAGTGTGTACCAGCTGGGGAGAACCCAGGCAAGCGGAGTGTGGTCCACGCAGAGGTCAAGGGCCGGCAGCAGGTAGCAAGTCCAGATAACAGGCTGGGGTCATTTGTCACAGGCAAACAGGAGAAACGGTAAACAGGCCAAAGGTCAGGGTCACGGGATACACAAGCGAAGTCCAAATCCAAGCCAAGGGTCATACACGGGAGATCAGTAGAAGTTCAATAGACAGGAACAGGAACAAAGCAGGTCAGCAGACTGGGTAGCGGAAGCTATAACCGGCAATGAGGCAGCAGACCTTATTGCCCTAAATACTGAAGCAGACCAATGAGAGCCCAGCTCTCTAATTACATCCAGCTGTTTAATTAGCCCGCAGGCTTGCCCCGATGTTGCGCACGCGCCCGGCTGCCCTGCAATGCCGGGACGCGGCGCTGGAGAGAGGAGCATCTATCCGTTGCCCCAGCAACAGCAGGCAAGCCCCCGGAAGTGACGTCCCGGTCGTCATAGCAACGGCCGGGACGGAGGTAAGGGAGTCGCGGCGGCTGGGCACCGCCGCGGCTCGTAACAGGCATACAGCCTGCTGAATTGACAGGCTCCACAATAACACCAACATTATTTAAACACATGTTGCAAAGTCTCATCATTCTTCTGGTATCGTGCAAGTTCGTCAAATGCAACAACTCTGAATAATCAGACCAGTCTATACCCTTGCCAACAGACATCATCGGCGACATCACCAGCCAACTTTATTTTTGTCTGTTCAGGCTTGTCTAAATTATGAAACCTTTGAGGAAGTATTGTTGTTACCCCCAGGATAGCATTCCGAGATAGCAGCTCCTCATGATCGAGATCCTCATACTGTGAGTTCCCTGGCAGATACTTTAAGACTGTGCTTCTGACCAGGCACTCAGTTACCATCATGTCCAGCTGGACTCGCTTACAGCGGACCTCTTTCCAATTGTCCTATTGTGTTTATGGGGACTAGTGCACTTGGCTTTAAGGTGTCCAAACTGGCCGCACTTGAAACACCTTCGGTCCGACAAATTCACAGCTGGACCTCAACAAGTAGTACCACAAAGCATCTCTGACTGATCAGCGCTATGAAGCTCCATTGGCTGATTGGCACCATAAGGCTCCACCAACTGAACAGTGCTATGAGGCTCCACCGACCGAATAACACTATGAGGCTTGACCGACCAAACACAAAGTTATGATACAGCTCAGGCTAAACAGTGCAGGGAGATAAGCTCGGACTGAACAGAGCAGGGGGACAGCTTGGGCTGGACAGTGCCGGGAGACACCTCCTTAGGTACTGGGACCTCAGGTTTACACAATTGGGCGCTCTCTTCCATAGTGTTTACTAGGCCCCTCAAAGAGAATGGCAACGCTACAGCTTTTTCATGTTTCTTGGCATGCTTATCAGACAGAGTTTTTTTTCATGGAGCAATCGTTCAAGTTTTTCACACTCTACAATCAGATGAAGCCTCTCTAATTTGTACTCCACATGTTCCTTTACAGTCTCTCTTGCTGTGTGCATGTCTTGCTGAACCATGACAAGCTTTTGTTTTAAAACAGAAATTTCTCGGTCTTTCTCTGCTGCTATTTATTAAGAGCTATTATTGTTTTTTCTCTTTCTTCATACAATGTCTGCAGCTCTTTTAACTTCTCTTTCAGGGATTCAAAGACCACATTGTCTTGCTCTCTCTGCTGCAATTTCTCTGCAGTTTCTTTAAGTCTCTGATTTTCCTTTTGCTTCATACAACTGTCACAATTCAATTCACAAGGACTCAGAAACAGCTTTGCAGGCTTTTACCTCTTCAACACACTGCTGCTTTGAGTCCCTCAACTCTTTTTGTAATTCACAAATTAACTTCACAGTCAACTAGATAAATATATATATTTCATTTTATGTGACTATATATAATGATGTTAGGCCCAGATAAGTAAAAATAAAATAAAAGCATATACATCGGGTGAAATAAGTATTGAACAAATGAACATTTTTCTCAGTAAATATATATTTGATATGGCTATTGTAATGGAATTTACACCAAATGTCAGCAACAACCCTTGCTATCCACACATGCAAATAAATCAAACCATAGATGTCCATAAATTAAGTTTTGTGTAATAATGTGAAATGACACAGGGAAAAAGTATTGAACACATGAAGAAGTCAACTCATTTTGATTGCTTTAGTTATTTTAACTGATGAATACATCATATAGTAAAATGAGTTTATGATTTAATAAAACGTCCTATTGTTTTCTTTTATCTTCACTAGTGTTTTTATAGGTTAAGAGTTGTTTTGCTTTTAGAATTGACTGATCAGTTTAGACATGATAAATCAGTTATTTTTCAATTTTCTGTATTTTTAGGAACACATTTTACTTCTGTGACGATTCTTATTTCATTGTTATGTCACAAATAATCAGAGGTAATAAAACAATAATTTTACCATGTATGCACTGAAAAGCATGCTTTTGAGCAAGAATGCAGAGTATTTTCTTTATCATTTAAAAACACTCAGCATATGAAGTCAAGTTACTACATTCTGTTTCACATTTCTTATTTGCAGGGAAATAGCATATTATTTATAAGAAATGAATAAAATGTTCTAGCCTACAAGTGCTTACATTTGATGCAAGAGATTACAGTATGTCTTGCTAGATGTACTGTTCTGGCGCTTGTCTTTTCAGTTGTGGCTTTCTAGTAATTTGTTCTTGAATTATGATCTCTCTGAGAGATTGAAAGAGACATTTGTGTGTATTGTATAATGCAGAGCTTAATTAAATTGAGTGCAGATACATTGGGCATGATTAGCCATATGCTCATTTACAAAGAGTAAAAACTGCAAATTTGTACTGCGCATGACCAAAAAAAAGCAGTTAGCATCTGACACTTGTGCCTTCTTTTGACAGGAGACAGAAAAGGGGAGAGAGAAAGGACAGTGTAACACAGGCCTATATACTGTAAGAGTAGGGTGCCTGAGGCAGATGTAAATCATGCTCATGATGATGGTTGCCTACACTAGTGTCACGATCTCCCTCTGGCTGCAGTTCAGTAACTGCTCTCTAGAGCCTGCACTGGCTTTGTCTGTTCCTGCATGCAAGGGATTAAGCTTCCATTATTACTCCTGGATCCCAATCACCTGTAATGGCCTTCAAGAGACTGCCTTTCCCAGCAATCTGAGCCAGTTCTTCAATTGTCATTGCTGCTGCTGGTTTCTCTGTGCATTCTTGGGACCTGATCCTGACCTGCTTCTTGCTATTGACCCCTGCTAGTCCCTCCGTTTTTCCTTCTCCTCTTGTGACCCAGATCCCGGCTAAATTTTGACCTTACTCCTGCTCATTCCCTGACATTGTAGATTTTACAGCTTCTGAACCCTGGCCTGTCTGACCCTCAATTTGCCTGACACCCATGGATCATCCATTGCCTTGTGCCACCTATCTAACCCTGTATTCTGTCACCTGTGGTGTATCCAGTGTCTCCTGCTTCCCCTGCATCTCCAGCCTCAAAGCCTGACCTGGTAAACCTGCTACCATGTGCTGCAGTTTTCCCCTGTGTTTTGAAGTTTGCATTCATCCTTATTACTGCCATTTCTGCTGTCTCTGCCCCTATGAACTATGTTGGCATTACCCATTATTGCATCTGTTGGCTCCTGTGTAATACATGCTATGCTTGCTACTTCCTGCTGTTTTGAATCTGCTGCCTCTAATAACTGAGTTCCTGTTATCCATTGACTGCACCTATTGCTCCCTGTGTAACCACGTTAATAGACATTCTGTTTTCATTGCCATAACTCTCCATTGTATTCATGCTCAGAATCCTGACAACCAGCTAGCTGCTTCTGAAGCGGATTGGTGCTTTCTTTGTGCCTCTATTAAATTATTTTGCGAGTGTCTTTTCTTAAAATGTTTTAGTTAATTGTTTTTTTTCCAGACACGAGTTGGAGACTTATAACTGTTGTATTTAAGAGTTTTTTAAAACTTTATTCTTACTTAATAGTGAATGAGTTTTTCCATAGCAAAACATAACAATTAAACACTTAGGTGCAAGGGTATCTGATGTATGGCTGTTTAAAACTGGTGCAAATGCTACTGGTGCAGAGTTGCACGTATCTTTCGATTCGCCCAACTTTGTTTATTCAATCCATTGTGTGGGTTTCCGTGAACTCTTTTTACGTCTGCTTTTTTTTTGTGTCATCATCAGCCGCATCGAATTGAGTTTATTTTCTGACCATCTCCCAGTTGCCTGTTCAGAGTGTATATATGTAAAGTTTCTGATTTATTTACTACTTACAATAATTCAAGCTTTAGTACATATTTTACATTTGGTTGTGTAATCTTAAAAGGTTTATTATTTACTAATAAAGTGTTTTTTTAATTTATAAGGTGCATCTGCTACTATTTTTCATGCCTTACTGATGTAACTAGTTCCTAGACAATTGATAGGTTATAGTTAGATACTTAAAACTATAGGAAGGAACAAAAAAAAGTGATCAAGAAGCGTAAATTGTCTTTGAAAAAGGTATTGGTCAGTGCAAGTAATTAATGTTTCGCTACACCCAGGTTTGCTTTTGCACTCATAAAAAATATATACTATACCTCAGGAAAGGATATCTGATATGAAATTAATTTAACTTTAGCACACACATGGAGAATACAAAATAAAGTAGAAAACCATCAGCAAAAGATGGTACAGTAATAGTCTTTTTCACTAACTAAAACAGTTTGATAAATTAAAAAACTATTATTTATTATGGAAAGTAATATATATGCCATGTAAACAATGTAGACAATAATATAAAAATAAAAAAATAATGTACATGCTCATTTACATGAACCAGTTTTCTGCAGCAGCTTTTTATTTTATATTATATCAAGAAGTATTCTGAAAATGTCAAGATCATACAAAATTAATTTTTTGAACATTGTGCATTAGTGCTTGACATACAAGTAAAAGAATGGTAGGAAATTTGCACCATAGCTTAATGTTGCATGTACTGTACTTTAAAAATGCCGTAGAAATGTTAAGAAAACATTTTTATTGAACTTGTAATGCACTTGTTATAATGTGTTCCCCCGGTGTGGTTAGGAGTCTTAGGTTCAGGTACATCTGATGTCTTCATCTGTAAACGATCCAATCTTGTAAGCTTTTATTCCAATAACGCTTGAAAGCAACCATAACGAAAAACAAAATATTCCAAAGGTCCTGTTGCTGTCCAAAAAAAATCACATTCCCGATACTGGAGTAGTCCATTAAAAATATAAACCCCAGAAAAATATTGTAAATGTGCTTGCAAAGAATCTCCTTGTCTTCAGTCATAATGCCCCAAAAAATTTCCACAGGATCAGGTTTGACAAAACAAGAAACCATTAAGAGCGACTGCACTATGATCTTCAATGGAAGATCACCTGTAACAGAATTAAATATCAACAGACGAGGTCTATTTATACTGTAGGGGGTTTTCCCACGCTAGACATGGCTCAGTCACCCTGAGTGTCAGAGCATGATGGCATTTGTGGTTCTCCAAGTTCCAGCATGCCCAGACTGCTATTGGTATGTCCAGACTATTAATGGCAGCCCGGGCTGACTGGAACTTGTAGTTCCACATAGTAAAATCATGTTTTTCACTCTTTCTTTCTTTTCTTTACACATAGGCTGTAGTAAGTGTCCATTGCGCTTGAAAAAGGCCTGCATTAATGGCCATATCTGCTGGTTTTGGGCTTGTGAGAGTGATTTTGCATTTGATATGCTCAAAATTGGCAGATACATGCCCTAGTGAATCAGGCACCTTAACTTTACCTGAGTTCCCTTACCAAGAGGTATCTTACCTAATAAATATAGACACTTGACACTTGTTTGACAAAATGTTATGGAAAACAAATTAAAGTGGCAAATAAATAGGTACAACCAATCAGCCATCGCCATTCCAAAATACCAGAATTATGGTACCCCATATGTGTTCAGACAGTTCTAGACAGCAGAGCCCCACTCTCCCACGTTTGGCTCAATAGCTGGGATCCTCGAGGAAAGGAGGTGCCCCATAACTCCCTGAGGAGTAGTGTTGTTAATAATGAATGTCCTTATTTAGGGAGTCCCTCACCATCACCCAAATGTGTCATTTATGCCTCCTGATTGGCATGGTTTTCTGTCAAAGATAGGTTGCAAATGAAGAAGCTGAAGTTTAACACCCACCATGACCTCTGAAAGCCCAACAAGAACATTAAGAAGCTGCTCCACAAAATAAACTAAACCTGGATCCAATAGGTGCACTCTATATGAGATGAACAAGTGAGGGACTTTAAACTTAATGTCGGGATGGGCCACAATCGAACCACATTTATCCATCGGAAACTTCCCAATGGCCATTTTCACCTTAGCGTGGGCCTTATCAAGGCAAACCATATTAATAGCACCTTTCCATGTCCTCCTGGGAATAATATCTGACCAAATTATATGGATTATATGACACTCTCTGAAAACACATCTATTTTTTAGAGCTTACCTTATTCACGTTAATACTATTTACACTAATATAACATTACAACTGTCTCAATCTCCAAGTCACATTTGCTCCACTAGTTTCAGCTGTGCCCCCTTCCAATTATAATGTAAGTTCGCTAATGTGCAAACTCCTCCATACCCTTTGTTTTCATGTCTGCATTTATTTTGTCTACCTTGTATTTCTATTTCTTATGTATGTCCCATTTTCCCAACTGTACAGCTCTTCAGAGCACTGTGGAGCACTACAAACCTGCGATAATACTAATAATACTAATAATAATAATAATATAGATCCAAGGCCAGCAGGACAAAGAAGTCCAACGGAGGCCCCTAAATCCTAACCAACGAACCCCCCTGGCCCCATGGAAAAGCCTGATGCTGCAAGCTGTACAACCTTTTCTGGCCCAATACAAAAAAAGGATGTTCCACCATCCACGTCTTCATGGAGTTCCACTGCAAACCTAAAACATGGAGGGATGAGACAAGTAAATACAGCAACTCAAACATGAGAACAGGAAACCAATGCCATCATAGAAATAGTTAAACACGGCGGGCCTAGTGAGGGTAAAGAACACACAGATGACCCATACCATAGCATTATCCATACACAACAATGTAATCCAATGCTCTTTAAAGAGCTGGTCAGTTTTTGACCTGTAGAGCTTTCAAAATAAATTATGATTGTGAAAAACATTTTTGCAAAGCAAATCTGTAGAATGAGCAAATGTAGAGGATGCCACCTTACGTTTTTGGAATACCCCCCAAAACCACTGAGAAAGCCAAGTAAAAAAAGCAAACCTCAAATGAATGAACCGCAACCAGGTCAACAGCCCCCATCAACATCACCAAAAGATCCACGTCAAAAGGCCACCTCCTATCCACTACCACCAGGATAAGCCTTGCCCCATCTTTTAAAACTCTGCATACCTGAAAAGTCTTAAGGATATCTATGGCACCTTGTAACTGTAAAAAGAAAGAAATACCAGCCAGGGCTGACAACATAGAGGCCTTAAACTTCCCAGAAGAAAAACATCCACATATAAAAGCAAACAAATACTGCGAGGCAACTCGCGTTATTGAAACAATCCCATATGATCCACTCCTTTATATACTTCACCGGGGCAAACTTATTTCCAACCAGACCTTCTATGCTAGCTTGATAATCTGCCAAACATAATCAGGGCATGACACCCCCACATCATTAGTCTCACGAAATTTAGCCAAATCAAAGCACAATAATGCATCAACAATAGCATTAATAGCCACAAAGGAAATGTCTAGCATTAAAATAATATTGAGGCACAAGCATTTGAGGACCAAATCTGTCTAAATAATCTAATTTCTAGATGGAAGGAAGCCTTCTGATTATTAATTGCCTGAAACACCCCCCACAATTTTGCACACAATGCTACTTTCCTGCAAACAATACTCCCACAAGTCAACATCCACAATGATAGGAAAAAACTTTAAAAGAAGCAGATTCTTTGGGAACCTCTCCTTAGGTCAACCAAGAGGCCAGGGTGCAGTGCATCACTCTTCAGGTAAACTGCAAAGCCAGCGGACACAGCTGCATCAGTAAACAACTGAATGTTCCCATTAGTCATGGCCTAATAAAATGATGACCTCACAACACCCGCTATAGCCGTCTCAAGCTCCCTACAAAAATCCTTTTCATTGGGATCACACTTCATGCAAAACTCAACATCCCAAGTAGAGACTAAACCTGTTTCAGGTGACTGTTACTGTCCACGGGTATCTTTCTGATCCTAGAGCCTGCTAGGTCCAGTGCAACCTACAAGGAGGTGTGGAATTTAACGGGACAAAAGATTTTCACCAGTGACCCCCGCAGCGGAGTTTGGGCTCAGTGGCCCTCCAGATAGGTACTCCGCGAGGCCCAGAAAAAAAGATCTGTGGGAGGTGGACAAGGACGTCTGGGTAGCAGCAAGCAGGAGACTGGATCAGGTGGGTAGATAATCTGCAGCAGGTAGACAGCGAAGTCCAGGTAGCAACAGTAGGAAACTGGATCAGAGGGTGCGATGTACTGTGGCAGATAAACACCAGGGTCCAGGTAGCTGCAGCAGGAGACTGTATCGGAAGGTGCAATGTTCGGCGACAGGTATACACCAGGGTCCAGGTAGCTGCAGCAGGAGACTGGATCAGAAGGTGATAAGAACTGCAGCAGTAAAACACCAGGGTCCATGTAGTTGCAGCTGGAGACTGGACCAGAACGTGCTGCCACAGATTACTGGGAGAGGCAGCAAACAGGTGTGGGTGGGGTGGGGAATGAGGTGACTCCTGCTAGTGAGGTGGTGTGTGTAATGGTAAGATAGCAGCACCTCTGGTGGTAGAGGGGTACTGCAGGCTAGATACACACAAAGGCTAAGTTCAAGCATAGTTCTTAGAAGACAGGAGCTGCAGGAGGCAAGCAGTATCTCAATGGAAGATACTGCTGTACAACCAGAGGCGGATCGGGACAGTGACCTTGCAAACCCCAGCAAACAAATCCAGCATGCCCCCCAACTTAACTACCTTAGATATCTCACCCAAAACCACAGGATAAAAATAATTCTGGAGCCGGAACCTTCAGCAGGTGGTTGATCCGGGTGTCTAGTACAATCCCTCCTTCAATGAGCCCCTCCACACCTGGAACAAGCATGTCTGAATTGACAGGAACAGCCTCTGTTACAATGCCTAACGTTAAAGGCAAAGCGATTACCTCTTGATGGAAAGAATGTGCCAGACCGCCCCTGCCCCTGTCAATGCCTAGAAGTCACATCCACAGGCAAATCAGCTCAAGGCTGCTTAACATCTAGCCACACCTAAACATCCTTTCAGCCAAAACCACACGCAAGCCATCCTGTTTGTTACGAAGGGTCTCATAATACCTCTGCCACATAATTTCCTTATATCCCATCTACATCCCTTGAATTAAAATAATGTACTTAAAGCCTGGTTTCTAAATAGTACACAACAAAACCAACATCCCCTCCAAAACAAATTAAATAATATACAATTCCTCACCAATGCCAGTCCTCACATTAGCAGTCGACAGCACAGCCTTGACCTTACCAGTTATGGAGAACATGTCCACATGTCACCCAGCATGGATCCTGTCCCGCATGCTCCTCTAAATGTCCCTTAGGACCGCTGTGTTACCATAGCGCACAACATCATCACCTGCAATAACCTGCAGCCCAAATCTCTTACTCCCAGCACCACAGTGGGGACCACCAAGTTTCCGCTCCAGGAGATGCATCATCCTCTCATTTTTGCCCCTCAAACCTCCAAAAACCTTGCTCTCTGAAGAAGAGCCAAGCCCAGACTCCAAGAAAGGTTAATCCAAAACAGAAGTCTCCACCCAATCTAGTCGTTCAGCCCACAGAGGCATCTAAGACCTGGACCAGCTGCCAAACCAAATATCCATAATTTGTGACCCAGAGCCTGAGACATCAATCACCTGTCAGAATAAAATACTCATCATTGCAGGAGTCTCTCTCTAAGACACAGAGGGCTGAGAAAACAGGGTAACCATCCCACTAAAGATGGGTGCAATAAATGGGAAACCAGGGGGGCAGCAAACATATCCACTACAGCAGCAGGGCAAAATGGGCAACAGAGGACAAGACTGGATGACTGTGTCAGGAACACTGCAGCGATCACCAGGCAGCGTGGACTATGGCAAGGGGGTAAAGGCACTGGGGTAGGAGAATCACAGGCAGGAAAAAGATTGAAAGCACAGCCAGGACCCAGGGTACAGGAACAGGTAGTGGCAGATGTGGGTAAGGAAATAGGGGTGTGGGGGGCAGGGCATTCTGGGCCTAAGGGGAGGATGGGAGGAGGAAGAAGCTGCCAAGGGGGGCATGAGCCTTGAAAAAAAGACGTTCCCACAGTGCTAGGATGTGGATCCCACTAAAAGGGGGCCAATAAATGGGGAACTGGGGAGGAAAGAGCAAACATTCACCCTAGCAGCAGGCTTATGTCTGGTGGAAACAGCAGGAGAAGCCTTGCTGCTTTACTCACAAAAAGCTGATGTAGCAGCTGCAGGAAGGTGGGCGGGTGCAAGATGACATCGGTGGTCTCCCATATGCGGAGAGACCAGGCTGTATGGGGGAGGTGTGTGTAGGGATGGGGGGCAGTGCATTGGTGGCAGTGGATGCAGTAGTTGATGTCTGCTGTGCACCCGCCGCCACTATGAATGCTGGGGGAAGGAAGGCATGGCCGAACGCAGCATTGGCAAGCAGAGTACAATAGAGTCACTGTGCACTTCCCGCTTGCTTACTGGTTGTCAGACCTGAGAGTGGACTATCAGCAGGCACCTTCTCGAAATTTCCAGGTGCAAGAGAGTGAATCTAACCTAATCCTATCCTTATAAACCCTCCCCAGCTCAAGCCATCCCCAAACCCCCTTACTGATTGGCTGGCCATCTATATAAAAAAAACCTAGTAATACTATCTTTTGCCAGCCTCAATATTTATTTATATTTTTACAACCTGGGCGCTTATATTCCCTTGGACCAACTCCTGTCCTCTGTTATCTTCCCATATGATGTGACCATATTAAGATTACTAAATGTAATATTATAGTTGTATACTCCAAAAATGGAACAGTTATATTATAATAAACAGCTTAATAGACTTATCAAACAAATATCTTATATGATTTATTACACCCCCATTATTGTTTATTTTTTAAAAATAATTCTCTGAAAAAAATTAATACTTGTCGATTTCACATGTGTGTCAGATACAAAATAGAGAATAGTGTAGGCACAGTAAGTGGAACTTAGCAGTGCCTTAACTAGATGTTTTAGTGCCCCGGTCAAGAAAGAACAAAGGTGCCCCCCTTCATGATGGGAGTCGTAAATGGAGCAGCCGGAGGAGGCGTGGCCAACCTTCTATGGGTATATGACTAGCACTTTACAAATGTTAGAGCACAGTCCAAATCCCTTCCTTCATGGACCCAATCCATTCTCCAAGTTTTCGCTTCTCCTTGATTAATTTATTACACAAAGAAAATCTACTTTCCCCACTTCTCTCGAAACCCCATGTTTGTGAATTCCTAAGCCTGGTTCTCTCCAACAGCCACTATCCAGAAAAAAAGTTAACTTCACTTATTACTGAACAATGAACTCAATCCCAAACTATATCTTCTGTACAACTGAACTGCAACATTACTTATATTAAAGATAAAAAGGTGCGCTCAAATTATTGGTATTTTCTCAATCAAAAATTACTATAACATTATTAACATTTTGTAAATGAGATGCTTTGGAGGGGGTGTTGTACAATCTTCATTTTTTAACATCCTTTATTTGTATTGGCTTTTTAATAGAACAGGTGATTTCTTTTATCTGCTCTCTGCTTCTTTATGCTTCTTATGCTCCTCCACTGACAGCATCGTGACATCATTAGCTCACGTCAGCAATGTGTAAGGGAGCAGTAAAACAGGAACCGCTTTGCATGGCCACGATAGCCTCTCTGTTGGGAACAGATGCTATCCTGTGCTGCCACATGCATACTTGAGGGGCTGGGCCTGGAGCAAATTATGGGCAGCCATGATGCCTCCTTGTCCTTATACTCTGGGTTGCTTCATCGGCCATGCCTTCCTCATTACAGCCCTAGAACTTAGCAACAAATGCCAAAATTGCACTTTTCCTACAAAATGTGTTAAGATAAAAACTCCCCCACACTCTGCCTTTTACCACTTTAGAAATTAAATGGGAAACACAGCAGCAACTTTTCCTAATATAGCCATGGCACTTGTGAGTCAATTACTATCAGCTGGAGAGCTCACTCTGCAAACAGCCAATCAGAAGTGGCTAGATACTTACTGCTGTTATCATCACTATTGACCCCTTTTCTTAACTCCAGGTCTCCAGTATCTGCAAAACATACCTCCTAAGAAGCGGGAGATGAGGCCAAGTTTAATTAGGCCACATATCCAGGGAACATGTCACACTTTAATGTACAAGCCCTTACTCTACCCAAATTATATTTGTATGTTCTATTCCGCCTCTCCAGGCTTAAGGGGATGCAATTTAATGCAGAACAGAAAAACATATTTTTACATGTTACAAATTAACTTGTTTACAGCTCTCTGCCTTCTGTGCAATAGTAAATTACCTCCACTGACTATGCAAAAAGTTTTTATTTAAGATTTAGAACATTTTAACACCTTCCTTAGTAGATATGTCTTCAGCCGAACATTTAAAGTACCTATTGATCAATTCCCTTTTCCAGATTACAATTATTTTGGTCTATTCCACCATACAGCATTGCACCAACACTGTGGGGCTGATGCATAGAACGACATATGGCAGTTTGTTCTGTGAATCTTGTGTGAAATTGCTCTGTGCATGCCCTGAAACAGGGTGCATACATTTGTGCCTCTGCAGGTTTGCATGATTCTGGCACTTACACCCATGTGCACCTGAAGAGGTGGAACAGTGGACAGAAGGGGTGTTGGTCGAGTATAATAAAGATGTGTTTACGCAAATGTGAAAAATGTGCAGAAACAAGCAGATGCGTCTGATTTGAGGCATATCTTTTGCACCTGCAATGAAGCAGTACTCACTGATGATGAAATACTCACTGATGATGAAATATTCACTGATGATGATGACTCGTCATAAACTTGTCATGCTGCTGATGTGGAGGTGGATGCCAAGATGTATATGTGTGGAAATTCCCTATTTTTCCATGCTTTTGTAAATTACTTAAATTTGGCCACCAACTCACAAGTCTTGCATGGAGAGCTCATTTTAGGTCATGCCACAACATTTCAGTTTAGTTATAGTCATTCCAAAATGTATTTATTCTGCTTCAGGCATTCTGTTATAGATTTACTTGTATGTGATTGCAGCTGTGTGCCACATGATTAATATTTTCATGTTTACTTAAGATTCTCCATCTATTATTGGAAAATATATGAAACATAGATCACATTTACATCAGATTTATGTGAAAATATGGAAAATTCCAAAGGTTTTACACATATTCCCTCACCACTGTACGTGTCATTTTTAAGCTTGTTGTATATTTAAAATTATTTTAAAACTAGACAATCAATTATTCTACTCCGACACTGCATAAAGTAGTAATTCATATCCTGGTTTTTCCCTACAGTACAAAAGTATGAACTGTTTACATGAACTCTATTATAGGAGTCTTACAGTGGCGCACGCAGGGGGGGTTTCTGGGTCTTCAGAAACCCCCCTCCGCTAACTAAGTACCCACCATAGTGGACGCTTCTTTGACAGCGCCGAGGCTGCTGTATAGGACAGCGCTGCCGAAATGGAGCAATCCTGACAATCCTGCGTGCGCCCCTGTCTTAAATATGTAGGGAAAAGAAAGTTGGACAAATTAAACATTTTAGACATTGTCCAAAAAAGAGAAAATGAGGCTAGCAATCAGACATTTGCTTTCTTTAATCTAATGTTCTACGTAGACTGAAGCCGATTGCTGGTTGCTTGGTTATTGCACATACTTAATATTAAACTATATTAATAAATCACCTCATATGAAACTATAATGTGTAATTTCTTCTTGTAGAAAACATTGTTTTATTCCATACAGGACATTTGGCTAAACACTGAGGTGGGTTAAAATATAGGTAGAGACGAATGGCCAACTCAAATTTTGCTTTGATGAAAGTTTTATTCAGGTGATTTTGAATTTCAGTCCAATAGGTTCAATTATTTTGCTTTCAAAATTTCAATATATATATATATTACACAGAAAATACTGCACACAGCACAATGGAGGGAGGATGGGAGAAGAAAAGATTTAGAGAGAGCATTTCCTCATTTGTAATATTGCAGTCTGAATTAGGGACTGATTGCTAAGCCAGATCTGAGGTGACATTGTGTATAGTCACTCTGTACCTTGTGTTGGCCATCCCCTAAATACGGCAGGTATACCTACACCCACATACACATACACAGAATCAGGTTGTAAACACAATAAACTTTGCTCATATTTGTTTTCATTGGGAAAAATGCATTTGTGATTAGGTGCCATATAATACAGCAGACATAATCTACTTTCACATGAGCAAACAAAATATGTTTCTACACACACAAAATCCTATGATAGGTGCACAAGAAAGCACCCAGAAACTTCCGAGGTGAAACTCAAATCAGCCAAACAGAAGCAGTTAGCTAATTCTGGCTCATCATTTTCATCCCCTCGGGTGGTACAAATAATATGGCTGTAAAAGGCATATCTGCATCTGCATTCACTAATATAACATATGCATATTATTTATACATTCCATTATTATATACATTCCTTATAGGTCTTCGGGACCACCTTGGCCGCAAGTCTTAGGCAGTCCATTTTACACCAGGGTTAAGCAAGGTGAGGATTCCAGTCCCACCACCAATGTATTTTCAGGTTCCCTATGGGCCCTGTCTCCCAGAGGCACAGACATCGGGAGCTCCAAACACCTCCGGTCTTCCGGCATAAGACCAAGGAGACCCGCCATTCAGGGCATCCCGAAGCAACTGTACTGTACAACTGTACAAAGTCAGATACTACACTTGAGCTTAGTCAAAAGGATATTGACATTTTAATCTCAAACTAGACATTAGTATGTAGATATACATGGTAACTGAATGTAGATATAGAGGATAACTGTTTCAGGGTAGCACACAAAGGAGTGAGTGTGATCCTGCTGTTTTAACTGTGATAACTAACCCCCCTGGAGGCGCGGAGTCTAACAGGGTGGAAGGTCTTCACCAGGGAATCCCGCAAGGGAATTTGGGCTTAGCAGCTCCCACCCTGTAGATCGCGGCCCTCCAGGGAAGTTCCCAGTATGGGAGAACAGAGCCAAACAGCATACAAGAGGATACGATTTAAGTATCAACTTAATAATAACTGTCTCCACTAGAAGTGGAACATAAGTACAAGTTCAAATGAGGAACAGGATACACTGTAATGAAGAACCATGGCAAAAGTAGTAGAGTGGCACCAATCACAAAGTTCCACAAAATATGAGCAGGATATATAATAACTGTAGACAACAGCAATACCTCCTAGGGAATGAGATATAAATACAAACTTCACTGAAGTGCTGAGATTACTACAGATGGAAGAGCACAGCTCGATACTATAGAAGAATAGACACAGTCAATAATTCAATTGAACAGTAGCAACAATGAATATTCCAAACAGTCAGTAGAATGTAAGTTCAACAGTATCCATATATGTAGCAACAAAGAAAGGACCCAGGCATCAGTGAGATATGGAACGGGTCAGCAAAGGTAAGTGATCCAAGCAGAGTAGCTAGCAGGTGTTGATAGAAGAAATCAGTGGAATACCGCAAGATGAATCACAGTTTATCACAAGATTGTAGAGCAATTCAACAGTAAGCAGTGATACATATAGGAGAGGCAGCAAACGTATACCGCATCACCAGTACAGATGACATAGAGCAGGTGAACAAAGCAACGATGACCCATGACTTTACCACAAAGATGTGGAAGGAGTAACAGCAGTCAGCGGTGTATGCAGAGTAGTTTAACAGACGTTGATCACAGCGATTACCACAGGTGAGTGGACCAGATGAGCAGGGATCAGCGAACTCCGAACATGCAGCAATGATGACCCATGGCTTTACCACGGAGATGTGGAAGAAGTAGCAGCAGTCAGCGGTATATGCAGAGTATCATAGCAGGCGTTGGTCACAGCAACTACCACAGGTGAGTGGAACAGATGAGCAGGAATCCGCAAACTCCGAACATGTAGCAATGATGACCTACGGCTTTACCATGGAGATGTGGAAGAAGTAGCAGCAGTCAGCAATGTATGCAGAGTAGCTTAGTGGGGTTGATCACAGATGAATGGAACCGAATAAGCAGACTAGCAATAACAGGAACAGGCAGCTGAACCAGGCCAGGTGTAGACTTAAAGAACCAGCAAAGGACAGGTCAAAGGAGGAGTCTTATAAAGAAGGACTGGCCAAAAGTAGAATGACTAATTACAGGTGGGAATAATCAGAGCTGTCAAGCGTGGCTGACAGCCTGTACCAAGAAGGTTAATATGAAAATCAGTACTTTGAGGCTCTGGTAGAGATACCTGGGGAGCGGAGTGTGACAAACTGGCAAATATATCACAATCCCCTTGTTTGATTTAAAAGGGTAGCATTATGGCACAGTCTGTGAAATTCTTTAGTATGGATGCAGGTCACTTTCATCTATTACTTTTAAAAATGTCTAACTTCATTCATACTACTGTCCATCCAATGACCTCTACATGTTTCTATAGCATCAGTGTCTAAGATGGATGCCCTATTTTGTTCCAAATTTAGGGTGTACATAGTTTTTGACGGTTTTTATTATGGGTGCAGGCCACCTTCGTCTATCATCATCAACATTTATTTATATAGAGCCACCACATAATGTAACACTTTACAATTGGTTATCTACTTGAACTCTGCTTCTTACTGCCACTGCACTTTCCATAAGGCATGCTGTCTGATGCTCCAGATTTATTGTGTGCATAGTGTTTCAACATTTTATCTCCTGCACCTTAAACTCTCTACACTACAGTTTTATTTTTGTCTAATTTATTTAATGGGTTTGCTTCAGTTGGTGGCATGGCAGATGTCTTATTTTTGCAGATGCTGCAATGTTCCACATGCAGTTGCAGAATGTCGAAAATGCCCAGAAAAAACCCTCATACGCAAACACCATTTTTTCCCAATAGAGTTGTCACTGAATGACCCTTAACAACTTCACAAGTATTGAATTATACAAAAAAGATTATAACATAGTAGTTTTTTGGAGGGGTTATTTTGCTGAACCTCACACAGAAACACACAGTTTTTCCCAATTAAAACAGCTGTCACTGCCCCACACATGATTACTTTCACTAGAAAAACTTTTCAAATTTTAAAACAAATAAATCTAATTGTTTTTTGGGTTCTGCTACTAATGGTCATACAGTAAAACCACATTGTTTTCTCCACTAAATACTAGTTAGTTCAGAATGCTGTCTAAATCATATAGTACTATATATGGAAACATTGATCTGCAAAGTATTCTACCTCACTGGTCTCTGGAGAACTAAACTGCATTAAAACAAATTATAATAAAACACAGCTATTATATTCTTTCCTCTGTCCCTTGCAACTAATCTAATGCTGTAGTCTAGATTAAATGCGATTTTCACAGCAGAGCACTGCAGCCGACATCCTCCCTACATTATGTCTGCTGTAAAATGGCAGATGATAACGCTAGAGAAGGCTATATATAGGAGATATTGATCCAAAACTTTGAAGATCCAACATTTACCCGGAAATTATGTTTTGCCTTGTTTTCAGATCCAATTTTGGTGCGAGAAACTGAGTCATGATTCAGTTTCACTCAGAACCCAAAACCTCGGATCTGTCAGATTTCTCCGAATCCGAACTGCTCATCTCTCCTGCATAGGCATAAGAGCATGCAAGCTGTTTTGTGGGCATGCACATAGCTAAAACACTCAATATAGGCTATACAAACAGATTGGCATTCAACTCTGCGCCAAGGCCTAAATCTTTTTCTGGATGTAAAACAGTGAAAATTGTACAGACATATAATTTGATGCTCATCTAATGATGATGATGATAATAATATAATTTAATTACAAAAGTCCACAGCAAATTCCCTTCAGAATAATTTAGTTTATTTTTTGTTTGTGTCACTATTTAACAGTGCCCGTAACTAGAATGCTTACTTTTGTTGCTAAGAGCATTACATCTAAATGTTCCCATAAGTATATTTTTCAATAAAATATATTGCAAGAGAAAAAGTAATAATAAAAATGATGCTTTGATTGCTGTTTTAATGTGTTCTCATTCTCTTAAATTTTTCTGAACTATTCAATGTTATTGTAATCGCCATCAAAAAAATAACAGCTGTTCCTGGTCTTTATGTTATTAACACCTTTAAAACTCCTGCTGAGAATTTATCAGGCTGTACTTGACATCCACAAACATACAGCTGCTCTTTCATCCAATAAGAAAGATTTAGATTATTATTTTAATATAGACAACAGCAGGAAGAGCAGAAGTTGTATGACTTTCAGAATTTTCTTTGACTCTCTTTGCTACAAATTGTGAACATGCTGGCAGCTGAGAAAAAAAAAATACCAAAATTGTAAAAAATATCCCAGACATGAAGTCTACACACCCAACACTGTCTTTAATCTTATTACTGATTCTTCCTTTTGTAAGTAATAATAATAATCATCATCTTCATTATCGTCATCATCATCTATAATTTGGTTTCCATTAAAAGGAACTTAACTTGTGAGAGGATTTCTTAAATCTGGGCATTTACTTTATTTTATTTAGTTGCGCAAAATAGTAATTTCAACATACGCTTTTCACCATGAAATCTCCTCTCACCTCGCCTACCCTCTCAGAAACTCAACCCTGCCACCTTCTACTCCTTCCCTCTATTAACTGAGTCAAAGATCCTCACTCTCCTCTCTTCCATTTTTTCTTCAACCTAACCCCCTTTACCCTCCTCCAAACTCCTCTGTTTTTGCCGAAAATGTGCTCACCTCTTTAAACTTTCCCTCTCCACTGGAGTTTACCCCTCTGCCTTTAAACATGCTTTTATCTCTTCTATTCTCAAGAAACCATTTTTTGTCCCTTCATCTCTCCAACTACCACCTCATTTCTCGACTCCCCTTTGCTTCCATAATTCTCAAAAAACTTTCTTTCCTCCCTCTTCAGTGTCTCTACATCTGACTCTTTTCCCTCTTTTTTTCCTCTCCAAGCTCTGTTCTTGACTCTCTGCTCTTCTCTCTCTACAACTCCTCTGTCAGCAAACTCTTCCACTTCTCTGGCCTCCACTATCATTTCATTGCAGATGACACTCAAATTTACCTTTTCTCACCGTCACCTCCTGTGACCTTTCACCCTCCTTCCAATCCAGTGTATCTAACTGCCTCTCTGTCATCTCTATCTAGCTGTACTAATGATTCCAGAAATGTCCAAATATGAGCTCATTGTCTACGCCCTGCTATTGTAATTAGCCCTCAACTCCCCTCACCTCCCCAAGTCAACAACATAGCCCTGTCCTCTGTTGACCACTCTTAACTTTGCTCTTCACATCCAGGACCTCTCACAGTTCTGTTGCCTCCTCCTGCACAACATTGGCAAAATATACCAATCTCTCACTCAGGAAGTAATCAAAACCCTTCCATCTTGACTACTGTAACCTCCTTCTCACTGGCATTCCCCTCAACCACCATTCTCCTTTACAATCGACCCTGAATGACGAGGCTAGAATAATCTTCATCTCCTGTCTCTTCTCTTCCACTGCTCCTGTGTGTAAATTCCTTCACTTGCTCCCCATTCCCTCCAGAACTCAGTTCATGTTGCTCACACTCTCTTATAAATCCCTCACTAAGATTTCTCCCTAAGACCTGTATCACAAGAAACAGCCCTACTTGACCACTCCACTGGACCTTTGCCTCTCTTACCCTTCATTCCTTCCATCTCCAAGACTTCTCCTACACTGTTCCCCCCAATTAAACTCCTTGGCTCACCCTACCAAACTCTTCCAGAACCTACAATCCTTCATAGACACCCTCAAAAGCCACCTCTGTATGTTTGCCTACCCTACTCCCTGTACTTTTATGTTCACTCCCTCTACACCCTCTACTTCTTTTATCCACAATGTTTCATGTGTGACCATTGCTCCTACTGTCTTTTTTACCCACTCCCTCTGGAATGTATGCTCTCATGGACAGGATCTTTTCTATCTTATGTTTCATGTTTATCCACTGTCAGGCTATCTTATATGTCCATTATTTTGTCATGTATTTATGGGAGTGGTATGCTGTTTGTTTACTCACACGATTCAAATGTGTGCCCATATTTTTATTGTCCTGCGACACTTTATATTTGTCCCTGATGTTGCTATCATGCATCATTGTATTTGATATATATGTTATTATGCTGAACTGTTTTCATGCTTCTGTTCATGTTTATTGTGTTCATCTATGTCATATCTGTAAAGATTGTCCATCGCTTAAGAAACTGTGGTGTCATATAAATAAATGATGATGATGATGATTTTTACAAAAATGTTCCTTTAACTTTAATGTACTTCATTCTGCAAGTAGCAAGAAAAACAATGGTTCAATATTGATATGATGAAGATTTTCTTAGTTGTACAGGCATCATTTTACAGTCTCAAACATTATTACATGATAGAAAGATAACATTTTTGAAATTTGAGCAGCTATAAAACAAAAAAAGCAAATACGCCTTTCTGCTATAGATGGAAATTGTTTTGAGGAAAAACTGTGTAATATTTAACTGAGGGAAAACGGCAACATCAACTTTCTGAAAGATGGAGAGTGATAGAGTCAACTAAAATATTATTCATATTTTTATTTTATTTTATCAGAGGCATGAACTTTGTAAAATGTATTAACCTTACAGCAAACAAAAGATTGCCTTAAGAAAGAAATGTTTGAAAACTTTCTCAGATTCAATTTAAACCTATTCTCGATAAGTAGCTCAAAAGTAAATACAAAAATTATTATTATACACATATTTTTAGTTATATCATCTTAATCTACAACAATCACATTACTTAATAAACTTTCATAGACAATAAAAAAATATTTATTAAATGCTGTGATTCATTGGTCTCTACTATAAATCTGACAAAACTGTGCAAAAGCTTTGAAAACAATATTTAATAAAAACCATGAATAGTGTTAATAGTTATCAGCATGTGTTTCATCATAAAATCGACAACAGAAGAGTCCCTTTAACTAGGACTAGGAATAAAGGCTCTTGAATACTGCTACTATCAAAGCCTCTAAAAGTCCAAATATGTACTGCACTGGCAGCAGCACTGCTACTCTACCTACTGTCATTATGCAGAGTGGTTTCTCTCATCAAAGCTCACTTGGAAGGACCTAATGTAACTCCAGTACTGACCTATGGGTGTGATACAAAGGCAGTTCCAACATGTCAATTAAATGGCTTTCTTCAGTGGAGATCACAACTATTCCCGGCAACATGTATTTTACTTAGATAACAAAAAAGAGCAAAGAATCAACTAAACCAGCTTAAAAGTATATTATATTTTCGTACAATGTAAGTGTTATTTCATATAAAAGGAATTGAAAGAGAATGGATTTAGCATTGACGTTTAGTTTTACATTTGTTTGTTTTTTGCCAAGTTTTGTAATTAAGCAACATTATATTGAGTGCACATTACATTTAGCTATTATACCGTAGTCATAAAATATATACACTGATATAATAATAGAATGAACAATACTAACCAAAATAGCCTAAATTAGATAAAATAGTAAGTTGATAGATAATTACTATTCCTCTATGGATATAATAAATAGTCTGTTTCTGTTCTTCTTACTCATTCATGAACAATGCAAAACTCAATGAAATGCATCACTACCAGAAAGTTAGAGTTGTGGGTTCTGTCTAGTTGTATCATTTGCAAGACATTTTATAGAGGATCTTTACTACCATTTAACTTCAGATGATCGGAAAATTACTTATCATAAAATCATGAATAATAAATTACTTGAATATAAAGAGTATAATGGGCAGCACGGTGGCTAAGTTAAGTGGTTAGCACTTCTGCCTTACAGCGCTGGAGTCATGAGTTCAATTCCCGACCATGGCCTTATCTGTGTGGAGTTTGTATGTTCTCCCTGTGTTTGCGTGGGTTTCCTTCGGGTGCTCCGGTTTCCTCCCACACTCCAAAAACATACTAGTAGGTTAATTGGCTGCTATTAAAATTAACACTAGTCTCTCTGTCTGTCTGTCTGTATGTGTGCATGTTAGGGAATTTAGACTGTAAGCTCCAATGGGGCAGGGATTGATGTGAATGAGTTCTCTGTACAGCGCTGCAGAATCAGTGGCGCTATATAAATAAATGGTGATGATGATGATGATGATAATAATTGACATGCAATAATTTATGTGAATAGAAAATGTACGCAGTATAAAAACTTGATAATATATACTATTATATCTATAAATGCTACCCTGCAGGTGCATCTCACAGCATTCACTTCCTACTCCCCACTGGCCTCTCAGTTGTTAGGAAAACCTCTGAGTGGCCAGGTGAGTACTGTAATTGTAGTGACTTAGCCACTGGCAGTGAAACCATAGTTCCGACTCTTAGGGCTTGTTCATAGGTGATCCCCAGATTCCAGGGTGCTGGTAAGGGGACAGTGAGCTTACCTCAAATTCTTAAAAGGTGTTCTATTGTTTATTGGTATGAATTTTACATGTGACGATGTTGGGGTTCCTTGTTAAATGTATTGTTCACTCTGTATTAATATTATACTTGTGAATTAACATGACAGTGTTTCTATGTGGTCCAGTCTGTGATAAGGTATTGTTTCTGAAAGACACCCTGTATATTTAATGTTAATTAGATCTAGCCAAGTGGGTGTCATAGATAATGTGGACCTATTGTTTAATCAAACACACTAAATCTTTCGGCGCCTGATAGGTCGTGGTCGAGGCCACCAATTGCAAGGGGTCTGCGATCCCCAAAATACAAGTGCTTGATAAAATGAAAATGAAATAGTGTATCTGGGCCACAACAGATGCTTACACTGCGGAAATATATTAATATAATTTAATAATAAAAACATACTATTGTTTATTCACTTAATTGTCAGACTCTTTTTTCCTTCGTTGATTTAGTCTGTTGAGTGAGACAGAGCTTTTCTTTACCACCATAGCAAACTAAAGACTTGGATTCTCCTTACTGCATGCTATCAGGGATTTATGTGTTGTATAGATTAGAATTAGATTTTAGATTTGGATTGGTTGAAAGTCAGATAACTATCCAAGGGATTTAAGCACAAGAAATTTCCTCTGATGAAAACTAGCATTATGCTAGAGAAACATGTTAGAAAATTCAACAAGATCCTAGAATGAATGATGAATCAAGTGAATCAAGACCTGGAATGGCAATTATTACCCCTTAAAGATTCATTGTAAGTTGCATAAGAACACTTGCGGCTAACAGCTTACGGTGTGTGGGTACATATAACACACAATAATGCTCAGTCTACCTGAAAAGTATAGGAGCTTAATATATAAGTCCGTGATTGGATTCATCAGTGCTTTTACTACTAAGACCAGCCAGTATATGCCAGGGGCAGATTCAGGGAATCCCCAGTAGCACACTGCCACCTCCAGTGCGATGGGACAGTGCCTCACTCCCTCCTCCCTCCTACTTACTGACTGTCAGGCGTGACATCACGTCCGGATGCTGTCGGTCAGGAGCTCTGCTGAGAGGAGCAGCTGACAGAGAAGTAGACGACTGAAGAAAAAAAGACCAAATGTACTCACATATGGTCTTTTTTTCTTCTGAGCAAAGAATGGTGTTATGCAGGGGGCTCAGTGTGAAAGGAGCATAGTGTGAAAAGGGCACAGTGTGAAAAGGGGAATAGTGTAGAAAGGGTACAGTATGGATGAAGGAGCACAGTGTGATGAAGGAGCACAGTGTGTTGAAGGGGGAGCAGGGTGATGAGGGGGGGACAGTGTGATGATGGGGCAGACATATCTGTTAATTGTTACTCTTATTGTCGTGATTTTATAGCTATATAGTGTAAAATAAAAAAAAAGAACATGCCTGACAGACTTGTATGCTAAAATACATTAGTTTGTGTGGCACACAGGGGGATGTTTAGGGTTTTGATGAACCACCGCTTTTCAGTGCTTTGTTGTCATTTTTTAAAATTTTATTAACGGGTTTTGTCTTTAATAAAATTGCTGTTTTAAAAAAAATGCCAGTAAAACGCAAAGAAGAGTTGGTTCAGCAGAACCTAAACTAATGAGCCTCATAAAGTTTCCAAACAGGTCAGGAATAGACAGAGAGCCAACACAAAAAATACAACAAGAATAAAAAGAACCGAGTCCCATGGATAAAGAAAGACGATACAAAGACATAACATAAACGGATAGCAGCTCAAACTGTATCGTATAGTAATATCGGAGGGTTCCCTCACAGTTTGCGTGTTTCATACCAAGCAGTGTGCTTAAGGCAGTAGTGAATTGTACGTTGTATACAATATGGTAACTAGAAATAAATTTTCCCCATATTATGAAAAGTTTTTCAGTACGAGATTCTTTATGTAATGAGGCATCCATCCAATCCTTCCTGAATACAAAAATTTAGAGACAAAGTAGGAGATCACTCGTATATCCATTGATGCAGTGTACATTTTCTAGCCACTGCAGGAATGATAATTAGCAATTTTCTCCCCCATTTAGACATTTTCAAAGAGGAGCCAATTGCTACCAAGGTAGCCCAATAAGGTTATAGTGGGATGTATTTCAGGAGATAACTGGAGACATATAGTTGATTTTGCCTCCAAAAATGTTTAATTAAGGGACATTGCCACATACAATGCATGAAGGAGACTCCCGAAGAGCCACATTTCAAACATACATCAGTGCTGTTCAGTCCCATAGCATACCGACGTTAAGGGGATAAGTAACCCCAGATGGTAAATATTTAAAAACATCCCACTATAGGAATTGGCCGAGTAAGATAAGGTTTTAAGAAGATGACCTATTGAAATATCAGGAAAGTCATAAGCCATCGAGATAAACCAGATGGAAATGCAGTATGATCCATTGGATAACTAAGGAATTTATAATGAACGATGATCGCTCCCTGAGTGCAGAGGGGAGTAGACAGCACTGAATCAAACTCAATAAACCAATCATGAGGAGACACCATATTGCAAATTGTAGTAACGTAATGTCTGGCCTGAAAAGATACAAATCTATGTGTCCCTGGTAACTTCCAAAAATTGAGCAGTTGTCATAGGTTTATGCTCCCTGAGAACAATCAGAGAGCGGATAGATTTTACACCTAATCTACTCCACACCAAAAAAAGATAGGAGCTCTGCCCCGGTGGCTTAGTGGTTTGCACTTCTGACTCACATCATTGGGGTCATGAGTTTAATTCCCGACCATGGCGTGTGGAGTTTGTAGGTTCTCCCCGTGTTTGCGTGGGTTTCCTCTTGGTGCTCTGGTTTTCTCCCACACTCCAAAAACATACTAATGGTTCTATGTAAGTAGATGATGATGAAGCTGAACTTCTAAATAAGTAAGGACGGATTATCCCAAGATAATTTTAAACATTTAAGACCATGAGGTCTTTGTATTTGATCTTCTGTGAGAAGCAAACTCTGCTATGAGAACAAGCCTTGGATTTGAGAAACATTTATCTATGTAATAATGTAATTATTATGTAATTTATCACACTACTGTATGTCTCATGTGGACCGCATGATAATTTCATAGGAGTTAACACACCTATCTGATTGCAAACATTTCTCCTATAAAATTATCATGAGATAGAACTTCCGCAGCTTCTGATGAAACTGTCAACTGGCAATGAGAAGTAAGATTTTATGCGGGTACATCTTGTCAATAATACTATCAGGATTGTGACTGTTTGCTAAACTTTGTTTGGATACTTCTCCATATGAAGACAAATACTAAAAGTATCTGATTAAATGTTACTCAGAGATTGAAAAAAAGACCTGACATGTAAGGAATTTATCCACCTGAAATACCTTTTGGATGGACACAGGTAAACCTTATCACAGAGGGGCTAATGAGTCCAGTAGTCAAGATATTTTCTTTGATTTCTACCTTACTTCTAACAGCATGGGGATGTCTAGTGTTTAAATGTGGAGAGTTCTCAATATCCCATTTTTAAATCATCTCCGTTTGTAGTTAAAATGCCTTGTATATATCAGGTATTAGTACAGAGCACAAACATAGAGATTCACCTCTGTAATAGGATCCTGAGATCCGCCATAATAATGATACAATGCCTTTGATCTTATTAATAACTAATCTCATTAATTATTGGGATAAAATGCAATTTGGGTCTTTTTCTCTATTTTAGTCACGTCGAATAATATGCATCCGTGACATCTCAGATGTACTTTAGAGGCATTATTTCACTCAACCTTTTGAGCTTTCGCCCTGTACCATGCCAACCATAAACAAAGTACCCCAGTTTTTATGCTTGCGCATCCCAACTAGAAATCCGTAAGAGCGACTTATGCTATATATATAAATATATATATATATATATATATCACCTAAAAATTACACATCTATTGACTTCCAAGTCCAATAGCCCACCATTATGTTGTTAATCGCTAAATATCAATCTATCATTTACCTCACTATACTGCATTATCTATATAAACATCCATTCATCCTATTCATTCCAGTTATCTAGACATACAAAACAGGCATAAAGATACAAGTCTTTTACTTTACAAAGGTAATTTTATTATTATTATTATTATTAATTTTTATTTATAGGGCGCCACTAGGTGTCCGCGGCGCCGTACAGGGACAAACGAAATTATAATACGAGGTGAGACAGCACAGTACAGTAAACAATAATCACAATAACTCAGTGAGCTCAGGGCACAGCTAGAGGGAGGAAGAGGAGAGGGGATGGTCTGCCAACAACGGCACCAAGGAGGGAGGGCACGGATGAGAGGGAGACCCCCAGGGGGAAGAGGAGGGAGCGAGAGGGGGCGGGGGAAAAGGGTCCTCGAGGAGGAAGCAGGGAAGCTGGCAAGCAGAGTTGAAAGTGGAGAAGACAGGAGTAGAGAAGACCCTGCTCAAAGGAGCGTACAATCTAAGGGGTGGGGTAGACTGACAGAGAGACACAGGGGAGAGAGGGAGAGAAGGAGGAATAGAGAGGGGGAGGGGAATGAAGGAAAGGGGAATGAAGGGGAAGAGTCAGAAGAGCAGGTAGGGAGTTAAGTAGGAGACTGAAAGGCTTTAAGAAAAAGGTGGGTTTTTAAACACCATTTGAAACTGGACAGATTGGGGGAAGTTCTGATGGAGGGAGGGAGCTTGTTCCAGTGGAGGGGGGCAGCGCGGGCGAAGTCTTGGATACGCGCGTGGGAGGAGGTGATCAGGGGGGAAGAGAGGCGATGGTCATTTGCCGATCTGAGAGGGCGGGATGGAGCATTAATAGAGAGGAGGGAGGAGATGTAGGGTGCTGTGGAGTTGGCGAGGGCCTTGTATGTAAGAGTGAGGAGCTTGAACAGGATTCTGTAGGGTAAGGGGAGCCAGTGAAGGGATTGGTAGAGGGGGGAGACAGAAGAGGAGCGGTGAGAAAGGAAGATAAGCCTAGCGGCAGCGTTACGTGCAGATCGGAGATGAGCAAGGTGAGAGTGGGGGAGGCCAGTGAGGAGGAGGTTACAGTAGTCCAAGCGGGAGATGATCAGGGAGTGAATGAGGCATTTAGTGGCATCTTGGGAAAGGAAGGGCCGGATGCGAGCGATGTTCCGCAGCTGGAAGCGGCAGGATTTAGCAAGAGAGAGAATGTGGGGGCCAAAGGAGAGAGAGGAGTCGAGGATGACCCCGAGGCAGCGAAGTTGGGGGACAGGGGAGATAGAGGTGTTGTCGACAGTGATAGAGAGGTCCGAATGGGGCGGGGAGCGAGGGGGAGGGAAGACTATGAGTTCGGTTTTGGTGAGGTTAAGTTTGAGGAATCGAGAGGAAATCCAGGAGGAGATGGCAGAGAGGCAGGCGGACACCCTAGAGAGGAGGGAGGGAGAGAGATCAGGAGAGGAGAGGTAGATTTGAGTGTCGTCAGCGTAGAGATGATAGTTGAGGCCGTAGGAGCTGATAAGTTCACCTAGGGAAGAGGTGTATAGAGAGAAGAGTAATGGTCCCAAAACAGAGCCCTGAGGGACCCCGACTGGAAGGGTGGACGGGGGGAGAGAGACCCAGAGGTGGTGACGGAGAAGGAACGGTCAGCAAGGTAAGATGTGAATCAGGACAGGACAGGGCCGGAGAGGCCAAAGGACTGGAGGGTGTGGAGGAGGAGGGGGTGGTCGACGGTGTCGAAGGCTGCAGAGAGATCAAGGAGGATGAGAAGGGAGAAGTGGCCCCTGGCTTTAGCCGCGAGGAGATCATTGGTGACTTTAGCCAGGGCAGTTTGAGTGGAGTGAAGGGGGCGGAAACCAGACTGAAGAGGATCAAGGAGGGAGTGTTCAGAAAGGTAGGAGGAGACACGGCTACAGACGAGCCTCTCGAGAATTTTGGAGGCAAAGGGGAGAAGAGATATGGGCCGCTAGTTAGAGGGAGAAGTGGGGTCAAGATTAGGTTTTTTTAGAATGGGGGAAACGAGAGAGTGTTTGAAGGAGGAGGGGAAGATTCCGGAGGAGAGGGAGAGATTAAAGAGGTGAGCGAGGTGGGAGCAGGTAGTGGGGGAAAGGGAGCAAAGAAGGTGGGAGGGGATGGGATCCAGGGGACAGGTAGAGGGGGTGAGGATGAAATGGGAGAGTGGACTTCCTCGCCCGTGGTCGGGCGGAAGGAGTGGAGGGGCAGGTGGCTAGGGGGGAGGACGGAAGAGTTGGGGGGGTGAACTAGAGAGTGGAGGAGGAGATTTCAAGTCGGATGGCCTCAATTTTAGAGGAGAAAAAGGAGGCGAAGTCGGAGGCAGTCAGGGAGGAGGGGGTGGGAGGAGGGGGCGGGGCCAGGAGAGTGCTGAAGGTGGCGAAGAGGCGGCGGGGGTTGGAGGATTGGGAAAGGATGAGGGACTTGAAGAAAGATTGTTTAGCGAGTGAGAGGGCAGAGCTGTAGGATGAGAGGATGAATTTGAAGTGGAGGAAGTCAGCCAGGGAGCGGGATTTTCTCCAGTGGCGTTCGGCGGTACGGGAGCATTTTTGGAGGAGGCGGGTAAGTTTGGAGTGCCAGGGTTGGGGTCTGGAGCAGTGAGGGTGGACGGATTGGGTAGGGGCGACCGCGTCCAGAGCAGAGGTGAGGGTGAGATTGTAGAGGGAGACCGCCTGGTTGGGGCAGGACAGGGAGGAAAGGGGAGAAAGGAGAGTATCAAGAGAGGAGGACAGAGTGGCCGGATCAAGGGCATCGATGTTGCGAATGGATAGAGTAGGTTTGGGCAGGGGGAGGGGAGCAGGAGAAGAGGAGAGAGAGAAGGAGAGGAGATGGTGGTCGGATAGAGGAAAGGGAGAGATGGAGAAGTCAGAGAGATTACATAGGTGGGAGAAGACAAGATCAAGGGAGTGGCCAAGGCAGTGGGTAGAGAAGGAGGTCCATTGGGTAAGGCCAAGGGAGGAAGAAAGGGTGAGCAGTTTGCAGGAAGCAGGGTCAGAGGGATTGTCCATGGGGAAGTTAAAGTCGCCGAGGATGATGGAGGGGAGGTCGGAGTAGAGGTGGTGAGGAAGCCAGGCGGCGAAGTTATCAAGGAAGAGGGAGGTGGGGCCAGGGGGGCGGTAGACGACAGTGACGCGGAGATCGATGGGGAAGAAGAGGCGGATGGAGTGGGCTTCAAAGGAGGAGAAAGAGAGGGAGGGTTCAGGGGGAATGACACGAAAAGTGCAGGAGGAGGATAGGAGGAGGCCCACTCCCCCACCTGGGCGGGCACCAGGTCTGGCGGAGTGGGTGAAGGAGAGGCGACCATAGGAGAGGGCAGCGGGAGAGGTGGTGTCAGAGTCGGAGAGCCAGGTTTCAGTAAGGGCGAGAAGGTTGAGGGAGGTGGATAAGAAGAGGTCGTGGATAGCAGTCAGCTTGTTGCAAACTGATCTAGCGTTCCAGAGGGCACAAGAGAAAGGGGGAGAGGAGAGGGGGGAGATGGGGATAAGGTTAGCAAGATTGGCAGAGCGCGGGGGAGGGCGGGGAGGGGCAGGAGAGGGAGGGCGGGGGGAGAGTAAGGGTATGGAGCGAGAGTGGGGGGGCATAGTAGGGAGAGAGATAAGGAAGACAAAGGCAAAATGAAAGACAATGGCAATGCGAGAGACAATGGCAAAGCGAGAGACAATGGCAATGTGAAAGACAGTGGCAATGCGAGAGACAGCGAGAGACAGTGGCATATGAAAGACAATGGCAATATGAAAGACAATGGCAATATGAAAGACAATGACAAAGGCAGTATGAAAGACAATGGCAATATGAGAGACAATGGCAATATGAAAGACAATGGCAATATGAAAGACAATGGCAAAATGAAAGACCATGGCAATATGGAAGAAGTTAGGGCGAGGAAGGTAAGGACAAAGAATGAAGTAGGACTGTAGAGGGCTAAAGACCAGAGCGGAATAGAAAGGCAGTGTCAGAGACAAAATAGAGTACAGTAAGCAAAAAATAAAAATAGGAAATACAAATAAAATCAGAAAAATCAGATGCAGTAAAAAAAACAATGAAATGAACTAAAAAGAGAGAAGGTAAAGGTGGCCTAATGGTAAGATTGAAATGGGAGAAAGAGTACAATGAGAAAAAATACAATGTAGATGAGATGAAAAATGTAGATGAGATGAGAAATGCAAAGAGAACTAAAATAAAAATACAAAATAACAGAAGAATGGAAGACTAAAGAGAGCAGGTACCGGGCAATGAGGAAGGAGATCGCAGGAAACAAGCGAGTCCAGGAAGAGTCCAGGCAGATCACGGGTCACAGGTAGTAGCTGGAGGGATGGTGATCTGAGGGAAACCGAGTTCAGGCTGGATGAGAGGTCCGGGGAGTCGCAGAGTCACAGAGGGCAGGTAGGACCAGAGTACGGGAGACTAGAGGTGAGGAAGGACCAGGAGAGCCCAGAGATCAGGTGGTCCAGCAATCCGGAGGGCCAGAGGAGACAGCAATGGAGCAGCAGGACGGGAGACCACAGAAGACGGAGCAGCAGGAAATCACAGGCGGCGGCCCAGGAGAGGATCAGAAGGATCGGAGAGAGCAGCAGCGTCGTCCCGGAGGAGTGAAGTAGAGAGGGCCACAGGACTGGAGGCAGCCGGAGGACCAGGATCGGAGGCAGCCGGAGGACCAGGATCGGAGGATGAAGGAGCAGCAGCAGAGAACAGCGTCTTGGAGGCAGGAAGCGTGGTCGAGACTGCAGGTGTCCAGCGTAGACGGAGTCAGGAGGGCAGCGGGAGTCGGCAACATGAGAGCCAGGAGGCAGCGTGGCAGACAGGTAAGAGCACCATAGAATAGGCAGCCGGGAAGTCAGGTGGACAGCCGGGGAGATGACCCAGGTCAGGACGGAGGGGGAGGCCGGAGAGTGAGGCCGAAGCCACGGCCTGGAGTGAGGTGAGTTGTCCTGGGGGGGAGGCATCGCCCAGTAGCCTAGTTCCCCATCAGCAGCAGCAGCAGTCGTCAGCGGGGGAGGCAGGCATCACCGAGGACAGTGCAGGAGCCAGAAGGGGTTCCTAGCTGGGCTCCGAAGGAGGACAGGAGAGCGTGGAGGACACGTGTGTCCTGTTCAGAAGACTAAGAAGTAATCAAACATACAGTACATAAATGCATACATACAATACAGATCATACATTATAGATTAAACAGACAATGCTAAAACTTCAGAAGTAAGTATATAATATCCTATTCTGTTGTGTGTGTATATATTTATATGTACTAGTGTATATGCTGTAAGACAGAAATGTTTAGGGGTGTATGGTCAGTATTGCTCTTTTGTGAAGTGTGTGTATAGATGTAACAAGAGAGAGAAAGAATGTGTTTTAAGAGAGTATCTTTAAATGTGTACAAATGTGTTTAAGTGGTAGATAAAGAAAGATTAAATGAGATAGAGAAAGATATGAGATAAATGAAAGAGTGCATAATGCATGTGTGTGTACCATGTGGTCCTGTCTAGATTCTAGTGTAGATAGCTAGCATTCCTGAGAAGCTAGCCTTTGTAAAGTATGTGTGAAAAGGTTACTTAAAGATTCAGAAAGCTAATAGAAAATAGATATAAACTTTACATATATGTGCAAGCAAATTAATTATAAATTGCAGGCAGAATACATATTAGGTAAATAAACAGATAAGTTAATAATAAGAAGATATACGGACAGATATAAGAAGATAAAAGTTAGACAGATAAGGTATAAGCTTACTGTGGAGAGTGTATGTCCTGTGGGTTGCAGGTGGAAGAAAAGTCCTCAATTTCCAAGTGTGTATGTGGTGTGATCGAAAGAGAATGATATTCCCTGTTTCAATGGTTTATAAACCTTTACCCAGAATTCATTGCTTCAGGTGGGGCTTGTGACCTCTGTCACACCCACGCAACTGGACACTGCCTGCAATGATGACTCACTGCTCTGTTTCTTAGCTATGACTTCCTGTCCTGTGAGCACATGTTTTTTCTTTGTTTGAACCTAACTTACTGTAGAGCCATATATGAGAGACAATTTCTTTGGTTGAAATGCTCTGGCTTTCAGCCAAATCATATCTTAATCGCTTAATCTGCGCATAAGTTTGATGCATGTAAACAGCAGTGGAATGCTGGAGGCCATTATGCGTGGCTCAAGCTCTGCCCACCGTGACTGTGTCATCAGCGGCTACATAGGAGCTCCTTCACAACCTCTACATAAAGACATACTGTATTCCTAAAGAGAAGAAGACACATCTACCTAAGTTATAACTATATGCGTTAATATTAATAATACATCAGCATTATTGTAGAAATAATATTTATATAATGTGTTTGAAAAGCCAACGCACAGTATTTATACTGAACAAACCCGGGACACAATAATATATATATTTTTTTAACAATATTGTTTATTCAAGGTTCAATAGATAACAGCAATGTAGAGATGACATCATAAAAGGGAACTGTGTGTCCAAACGCTCGAAAAATAATTATTTTATGCCTTCTCATGATTTCTATATTTTATATACACTTTTATATTTGGTTTCTATTTATTATTTGCTACTTTTGATACATATCACAATTTGATATATACAAGTAATCTGTCCTAGTTTTTCTATATAATTGTGGTTAAATAACACTGCTCTGTCTTTTTCATTTATATTATAGAGTATTTAATTATTTGCATTACAGCTTTGTTACAGTTCTAATACTGTTGTATTAGGACCTCTTGCTTATCTAAACCATATAAGTTTACCATATCTTAAAAATAAGATTTATGTGTACTGTACAAATGAAGATTGATAACATCAAGTTAATTTATAAAAAATAAATAGACAAAATATTAGCATGGCTTCCTCTATGTTTTGGGTACACTAGGCATGTATAACATTGTATGTTTAGTCTATGGTATAATTTAGAATAGAATGGAAACATCAGAATGATATTTCTGTTTAAAATTCATACAGATGTTTCTGTTTTCAGCATCTCAACTGTGTATTATAGCAGAAAAAAAACACATAACATATTGAATAGATTGAAAATTGTGATGTTTCTCAAATTCATGATGAGGGTAATGAAACTTTGCTGCCAAAAAGGCATCATTACCATAGTCTATGAAATGAAAAGTAGCTATAATTTATTCTTGACTGTTAACTACTCAAGCAAAGAGACACTAACTAAAAAGTCGGGGATAAATTTACAGTGACACAGAATATAATACAATCACAACATAATATATTCAGCAGAAAGGTGACAAAAGAAGAATATTCCCAGTATGTGCACAGAATAAAATTTGTTTTAGGAAAGGACTGCTAGCCATAGCTTCTGATACGATTATAGTACAAATAATATCATGTCAAAAGGGGGTTGCTTTTAAAAAGACAACCTAAGGTAGCTATAATTCATTTAAAAAATATAAATTATGTTGCTGCAACAGTCTTAATTTTCGATCTTATCCTGTTGATAGATCTAATAATGTTTAATATTATAATATTTTTTATAACTGCTCACAAACCATATAGAATTGTTTATGTTATACATAGCTTGTATAAAGGATTAAGGGGACAAAATCTCAGTTGCTGCCTCAGGCCACATAATGTCTAAATACACCCCTGACCGTCAGGTGAAAAAGTATTGTGTTAGGTGTACATGTTCTATATTTAGAGTAACCTTTATGCTGGTCTCACTCTAGAAAAAGTTTAATTGGTTGCTAGTGTAACTTTTATTTTACATTACTTAATTAAACTTTTTAGACTTTGCTGTTGACAAGTTAGAAATATTAATCTTTCATGCAAATGTTCATCTTTACAGCATAAATCAAGCCTTAGGGAAGTATTTTGGGTTTCACAATCACCTCCAGCCATATTTTTGATTATTCTTTACCAAGACAGATTCATAATTGTTCAGCTCAATCTTGCCATTCAAATCACAGTGCCAAATAATTGTTTCTCCTGCGGGCAGCAGCGGAAATGCAAGGTGTACTGCAGGCTTCAGCTTTGGATATTTGTAGCTGTATTTAGCACAGTGTTCATCAAGTTGTGTAGACTTATGAAAAAAAATATTGGGAAAAAAATCAGCAGTGTTTTCAATATGCCAAGGGGAGATCTAGGAGATAAAGTTTTGCATCTTGGTGTGCAGTGTTTCAGTACATCTACAGTACTACGCAGAAAATAAATTGTATTATCTTGAAATGACACTTTCAGTGTTAAATTCCATATCTCAAGTTAGCAGCTCACACCGAGCAGATATGGTCAACCAGAATTGACTGGATAAGATGCCACATTCATTTTAAATAAAAATAGATAAGACAGCATTGATTTATAATATATTCAAGAAAAGTTGCCAAACTAGAATTGAATTTAAACAAAATAATCCAATAGAGATAAGCAAACATGTGATTTGTTGTGCTGAGCTTCAACTATTTGAAATCACAATATTGAGCCAAAAGTTCTATTTTCAAGGGATTGATTCATATTTTTTTGCTAAAAAAGAGTTTAAGAAAACACATTAATAGTAAAATGATTTTTGAAAAGTTTATATTTATAGTGGAAATGTGTTTAAATACATTTTGTACCCTTTTAGCATCTGTGTTTCAAAATTAATTTCATTTTATTTTATTGAATAATTCTTTAGCAAAGCACTGCAGAACATTCTATTAGTTTATCAGCAGGAAAAACACTACTATATTCTATTGTGGGAATCAGAGCATTAGAGAAGTCACAGATAATTGTATTCAACTTGTTGAGCAAATATGGGAAGATATACGCTTTTTACAAGCACAAGAGGTGGAGTTTATCCAACAGGGAATCACATTTTGAGAAGACCACTTGGTAAATTTGCCCATTGCAATTCTAATGCTATAATGTACACTCTTTGATCATGATGACATGCTAACAAAAGAAAAAGATTTTAACATTTGTATACCTAGATTGCTACCTACTTTATTTGGACTTTGATACAGTATCCAAACTAATTGGTTACAGGCTTGTGCCAATATTTAAAATAAGCTTGCGTCAACATCTAAACTAATACAATGGTCAGTGCTGACCTGATTTCAGATTGTTAGCCTAGTTGTCAAACATACAAAATTGCTTAGGCTGGGTACACACTACAGTGTTTTCAGCCAATTATTGGGCCAATCAGACCATAAATGATCGTTTGGCCCAATATCACATTAGTGTGTACCTTAAAAAAAAAATGAACGATTATCGTTCCAAAGCTCACCATATCGTTGAACAAGATTTTTAAAATTAATTAAAAAATCTCGTCCAATGATGGAAGAATGTAATTCCAATTCTGTATATGTATTCATGACTGGCAGTGTCCATAGGTCTCCATGAGGTATGCAGAGTCAAGATTTTTTCAAACGATGGTTATGACAGATGAAGAGCACAGATGTGGCGGTAAACCATGTAAAACTTCTGTAGTGTGTACACAGGACTCGGCATGTTCATTCCAACTTTTTTTTATTTTTAGTCTTTGGTAAAATTGCTAAAAATATTGCCTTGTTAGAATTCTCCTGTAGCGTGTGCCCAGCCTAACAGACAAATACATTCTTACTTAAAGTAGTTGAAAAGGTATATTTTTACAAATGCAACCCATAATCCATGTCTAATTGTTACCTAAATATATTTTCTACCATAATGTAGCATTGACCTTTCCCCCAGTTTCTCCATTTTAGTACCAGGCATACTGAGTCCCTGCAGAAAAGGCTTTTCACAACTAATTAGTTGGCAACACAAAGCAGTGATGGTGGGTTGGCAAATATAGAGGACTTCATACTTCCAGACTACTGTAGAAAGGTAAGTGCTAGATACACTCTGCTAGAGAGTGTATCTAGAAAACAATTACAAATAGATTATGGGTTACATTTGTATAATATAAATCCTTTTGGTCTATTTTGCAATTTTAGCTACTAAAGAAAAGTCTGCAAATGTGAAGCAATCATTTAATGATGAGGTGCAATCAGAAATGATATGCTATAACCCACAGAAACAAGACAGCTACTGTATCAGCTGTACACAGACCAGTATAATCAGAATAACATAATTTACAATTACAATCTTCTTATATACATGCGCTAATTAGCATAATAATAATAATAACAAGGTATATTTCAAGAGGAGCTCATTTTAGCTTGTAATGGGTAAAGATGATAGGACATATTCTAGGTGGATAGGGACATTTCATGCATAGTGTGGGATAGTCTCAATAATAAACATATTTTTGCTTAGGTAAACAAAAACAGATCTTGTTTTCTGGTGGGAGATATTTCTTTATATTATTCAAAGACTAGAGATACCCTCAGAACGTTTGGAGTTATGAAATTAGACTTTTAAATCACATCTTAGTTGTGGCAGTAATCGGGCTTCAGCCACTACTTTTTCATCATTTATTGAACCTCCATTGTGGCAGTGCATTGATATGCCCTTGTAAAGCATGTCTCCTTACTGCCTGAGTTCTTTAAGATATACATTAGGATCAAACAAGTAGTACTGTATACTATTTCAAATTTAGGAAGCAGTCCAAACATGTTACTACTAAGTCTTCTTTCAATGTTTCATCTCAGTGACATCATGCACCTATTATTGCACTCTTGCACCTGTTTATAAAGTAAAGACAGGACACAAAAGTGTGCATCAGATTACAACATCCCTGGCAATGCAAAGGTTTGCATCATCTTATTGGAGAAGCCGGGCATTCCTAGCTAAATGCAGGTCCAAATAAGATTTTAATTTACAAGACGAGATCATTAAAAATAAATTTAAGTGAAAAGCATTCTTAGGTGGGCATTCCCAAGTTAGTAGCTGGCCTCAGAACTTCTTACTTACTACAAAAGTACTGTTCTCTTACGTGTATTTATCAGTTTCTGGTAATCAGGAGACATCCTAGGCTTTCGATTGGACAGCATTTGTACCATTTAGACGCGTGTAAGTACCTTTACATATGCACAAATGCAGTAAAATGGTCCTGATGTCCCCTCATTCTCATGATCAATTAAAGCCATAACTGAGAGTAAATCAAACAGCATTTTAGGGGGTTCTAAAGTTCTAGTAGGTAATTCCACAAAGTGAGCCCATGCTACCAGGGCAGTACCAACAAATGCATACATTTGCATATTATAAAGCAGCAATCCCAAATAAAAAAGATTGTTTCCCCCTCTAAAAGTAAGTAAAGTACCTTTTTAGCATGCATCTTGTTTCTTAGCTGCATGCAGCATGCATCTTGTTTCTTAGCTGTCCACCTACAGATCATTCTCTCTTTTTCAAATTCTCTTTGCAGAGGAGATCAGTATGGCTATCAGTCAAACACACACACACACCTCAGATTACAGTGCAGACAAAGCTCTGAGGGGGGTTCCAATCCAATCTCTGTTACTACATCAAAGGGCATGTGACTGAGGATACCAGATAGTCACATGACTCTGGGGAAACTCTGCAAATATATACACTTTAATAGCAGCTTGAAGACATAAATCAAGAGAAAATAGTAATTACAAAGATTTTCCTTAAGATCTGCCACACTGGTTTATGTCAATAAACACACCTCATTTTTGTCATGGGATTGCTTTGAAAAGGTATTGCTTGTCTCTATTTTTGTACTTTTGTAAATTGCTTTTACTGAATTAAGCAGGTCCAATGTATAACCTGTATCCAAAAAACCTACAGTGGAAAAAAAAGAATATATCTATGTCCATGTGAGCAGTGTGCTGCAACCTCTTGGTGTGCACATGAGCGCATACTGACCCCACTTCTACTCCTCCTCTGGTTCACAGGATACATGGTACCTATCCACATCCCCCTTGATTCCTTGAGTGTTCCACTGTCTGCATCTTCCTGCCAAGGTGTCAGATGTATGGTAAACTCAACTGGGGAGGGGGACGATTGTATTGTGGTATCAGTATGGGGAATTATCATATTATGTATGTTGTATTGCTTTAAACAGCCCTGCCAACCAGGCTGTAATGTGTAAATATAGTTTAGAGTGACATAATTGCCAACCCTGTGGAGGAGAGTTTCACCAACACTGCGCCACAGCAGAGACAGTGTACTGAGTACATTATTGTATAGAAGTGCCACAAATGGCTGCTGTGAGATGCTGCTGGCCAGAAATAAGTAAATTGCGTGGTAACGTGTGTTCCTTATTGCAGTGGATCGGGGAGCTTCAGGAAGACTTGGTATCATGACTGAAACTGAAAAACAGAGAATGGACTTTAAGCTGTAGAGTTAACTTTAAAGAATCAATAGTGTAGCAGTAAAAAATACCACACATATAGGTGCTACATAAAAAGAAAGTAATAAATGGTCCAATGAATGATGGTAATTGTAAATGCAATCTCACAAAAGTCTATATTGTTCAATACAGTACGTCAAGCTTTCCATAGAGGATTTTCATCGAGATGATCTTATTCAACTTCCATATTCATGAAACGGAACATGTAGATTAAAGGAGAGACAAGAAAATCCCATATTGTATTATCCTTCATTTCAATTTATTAAAAAGCATCAAATGGATATATAAAAACATGAAATGAATCCTAAAACAGTATATATTGGCCGCCTACCAGAAAGGACCAAAGATCTGCGAATGTAATAAAGGTCTCTAAATTTTGGATCTCCTTAGATGGAGTTCACTTCTCATTTGAAGATAAAGCAGCCAAAGTGCACAGTCTCAGGATCTTAACCAACGCGTTTCGACCCGCCTGGGGTCTTTATCAAGGCATATATCCAAACTGGTAATTGTCTTCTTTTTATAGTGTCATAGATCCCAATAGCCAATCGCAAATTAAATCACAGGCCATTACAAATAACATATTTTTTACGTCAGTATAAATCACTGCAGTATGTTAGATACCGGGGATTTACCCTGTCATTTAGTTTCTCCTGACAATCTCTCTTCACATTCAGCTAAAGGGAGGGGAACAAAGTGAATAAAAGAGTGAAATTTACACTCTGGCTGACACCTGAGCTCCTGATCTATTTTATGATTGCAGCCTGTACACAGTTCCACATGGCAATGTCAGGCAAAAAAAAACAAAACAGTTTTTATTACCTATGGGTCCTATAGCAGCTGTATGGGATACTATGGCTACAGTTAAGGAGTTAAATATATGTGCATTCAGATGAATAAAACTGCAATTATTGCAGACTGTATTTTCATACAAATGCTGATCTAGTGTGGCATAAAAATGGGAACATATTTTCCTACTAAAATTATTTGTGTGAAGGCATCAGTATACAGTAGATGCTTTTTATCTGGGATGTTTTGCTTTTCTAGCAACAATATAATCAAGCTATTTGGGTTCATATAAACATATTATTCACAAGATAATTGTATTGTGTGTTTTTATTCATTGGATTGTGCTGTTAAATCACAGGCAATTTATAAATTGTTGATAAATATTAACCTTTTATACAATAATAATGAGAAGAGGCATCCAAATTCAAATTGAGATTCCTGGGGCTTCTTCTCTGGCAATTGTCAGACTAGGGGGTATATTTACTAAACTGCAGGTTTAAAAAAGTAGAAATGTTGCCTATAGCAGCCAATCAAATTCTAGCTGTCATTTATTTAGTACATTCTACAAAATGACAGCTAGAATCTGATTGGTTGCTATAGGCAACATTGCCACTTTTTCAAACCCGCAGTTTAGTAAATATACCCCTTAGTCCCTTAGGTCTCAAAAATAAAATAGCATATATAGCGCAGTATATAAATAACAAATTTGGTAAAGTACAAAATACACGTACATCAAAATATGTTTAAAAATTGCTTAGTTGTTATAAACGGAATTAAAAAAAAAAGTCTTATTATGACTGGGTTCCTGGATAGGATGAACCTTATGAACCTCTGCTTTCCAGAAACAAAAGGATTTGTCTGTTATGCATGAATAACGGGTAGATCAATTCCCCTTATGCGTTTGCTGTAAGACTTCTTCAGGAAGCTTTTTTCACCTATTTAGGACATTATGAATCATCTCAATAAAAATCTCTACATTATTTTGAGGTATAGTAAAGATAGGTTAGAATTACAAAACATCTTTCTGTTTTGTATTCTAAACTTAATTATTTAAACAAAATGCATTTAAGATGTTCACTTCTTCTAGCTTCTTGCCACCATCGGGTGGTTGCATGCATTAAGTGGTGGCATATACAAGCTTGTTTCTCAGTCTACTGGGATCTGATTACATATAAATATCACGTCTCCCTGACCAAGGACATGCATGGGAATATTTGGCAATATATAAACCACTGCTACATGTTGTTGAATCTAAATCAGATTGTTCATCTGTAAGTGTCAGTTTATAAGTTATGAGCTTATCAACTGGAGAGAATAAATACACTGCATGGTTTGAGTGTACAATAAACTCTGCTTTATTAGTTACAAGTTCCTATCTATATAGCAAAAATCACGTATTACAGAAAACTTCGCCCCAAAAGGTTTTAACCACTCATGTTCCCTTCACACAGATGTTACTACATTCTCTCATTATCACACAGGAATACTCCCCAGGGGGGTTTGCTTATCTCCTGTCTGCTATGTCCAAGGTTATAAGCATAGTCTTGCAAATAATGAATTACTCCTACAAACCAGCTGCATCTAATTTGTTTTTAAGCTATAACAGAACAAAATGGCTATAAGGCAACAAGATGGCGTCAGCTTAGCAAAATCACATTTCTCAATATGAATTTTTTGTTCAGAACATTTTTTAATTCTTTAAACATATAGGGGAAGGGATGAGGTAGAGTCAGGCGTAATTTACACCAAAAGCTTAGGCCTGCCTGCATTCAACTCCACATGTTTTCTAAGAAACTTTACAATGTGAATAAGGGTGGAAAAACATTGTGTATCAACATTGCATAAACACTTTCCATAAATGTAGACACACATACAGAGGGAAGTTTTTTGGATCAATTAGGCTATATGTTTACTACATGCGTATTTACAATCAGAACACTTAACTTTTATATAGTCAGAAATTTAAATAACAATTATTAATTATAAAATAACAAACCAGCAAAAAAAATAAAAAATAACAAATTTAATTATATTTATTTCAAAATAAACCATATATTTGAGATTTTTTTCACAAAAAAAACTTCATCTATTATTTTATAATAGCTAATTAAATAAATAACTCTTCAATACATACAGTGCGTACAATGTATCTTGAAAATTAAATCTTCATCACATACAGTTTTTCTGTGCTGGCTACTGAGATGCTTGCGTGAAAGGCAGTAAACAAACTTTTTACACACCTCTTAAACTGTGAATAAACGGTGCCACAATCATCCAGTCAGATTCAGAAAGGTATTGCAGATGCAAAAGATAAGGCTGAAAACATCCATATGCAACGCCCCTTTTTCACACGGATGTATTTACAGAGGTGTGTGTCTTTTCCATATATAAACTTTTACCTTGATTACCTCTTGCGCAGTGCTTCCGCCTTAGTCAGGGTTCAGTAGTATCTTCGTGGGGAAATGTTGTGGAAATATGCGACACTAGAGGGAAACTAAGGAACCCTCTGCCCTCCCTACGTAAAACCACAGTCACACACACACATAAAGGAGCAATACACCAAACTGGTCTTTAGAAGCCACACCGGCACATTTATTAGTGAAGGCTTGGTCTACTAAAACGTTTGTTAGTTTTACTATCAAAAATATTTTTTTTATGTCAACCTATATTTTAGAGGTAGGGGAAGGATAACAGTAACACTTTGAACATTAACAAACACTGAACACAATTAGCACATTTACCACCTGCCAAACTGCATTGTATTACCTTTCACCCACTTAACATCGCTAATATTAACATCGTATTAACATTAGCATTAGGTACCTCTTAGCCACTTAACATCGCTAGTACAAGCCCATAGATGCTTCTTATAACACTGCAATTTTATTGCATGCAAACTTGTCTCAAATAACTAGCACATGTCATACTATGGCATTTGTACAATATACATATAAATTTACTTATTTAGTTCCAGAGAATAGCACAGATGTATATTTACACTCATTGTCCACAGGGCTAAGATGCATGAATACAGCGGAATGCATAAAATGATAACACAGTCCCCTGTATCTATTAACTAGACTTAACACACAGGATTCCAAGTAATAGTATTTCTGTTTATCTTTTCCCAACAAGACAGGTAATCTCTCCTTAAGACTTTGCAAAAGATGCTCCTCTTGTTTACACGCAAATCCAATGTGGATGCCTAAGCACTTGTAGCACATGCTGTTCCTTATTTTCCTATCAGATGAAACAATTCTTACTTTTACAATTACTTGTACCACAACTCCAACCTATAATGCTTTTCACTCAGTAAACAATTATTTCCAAAAGATTTTGTTTTTCCCAGTACCTTTCTATTTTTATATCATTCCCAATGCCCTATCTACCTTTCCCTACACTTTACTGTTGTCACTATGACACAGTCCTGCAAAAGGGTTTCCCAAATTATCTTCAAATCTCCCCATCTGTTGCCTAACTAACTAAAAAAATATTCATACCATATAAAACAGCTATAAAGTAAATGTGTGTTACTTATCCAACTGAACTCCAGCTTCTATTTGCAGCATGGTGTCAGGTGAGGCAATTAGGGCTCACCTCCCGCTGTCAGCCAATCAGTGGCCTGAGAGGTGAGCCAATCAGGGCTTACCTCTGGTAGTTTGAATTTTTGAAGCAATGACGAGCCAACCAGGGCCCACGTGATGGCTAATAATTAGCTGTTGCGACCAGTGCCAAGGAGAGATTGTCAGAGGAGCCTGGGATAGAGGATTCCGCAAGACGTCCAGAGATCAGAGGAAGTATAGCTCCTGATATATAGGCTCGGGAACAGGGCCTGTGACATATCTCAGGTATTAGACCCGCTTGGCAACAGTGGGCACATGGCCCTGAAAAATCGGGACTGGTTAGGTAATATCCTTGGCCGAATACATTTAATTCAGGCTTTAGGTCTGTGGAGGCAGTTAATTCACGCTTTAGGCCTGTGAAGGCAAGTCAGTTCAGGCTGTAGATATGTGCCATGAGTAATTAATTCAAGTGCTAGGCCTGTGATTGTGAAGGGGCATTAAGTAGACAACTGTATATGGGAATCCCTACAGTGAGACCATGTCCGGTCTCTTCCACTGGGTTGTAACTGAATGGCTATTTGTATAGTGAAAAAAAGAGATACTATCAGGCGCTATGTAATCTTGCTATCGTTAAAAATAAAAACCAGAGGACCGCAGCTTCCTAAGGGTAGATATCAGTGTCTACCAAACATAAACAATAGAAAAAAATATAGGATAGCGCTGATCCAACTGGAAATACAATTTAATAAAAATTACACAGTATAAAACACAAATTTGACATGTATATAAACATGATGACATAACATCAATGCTGACTCTACCCCTTTGTAGATTAGATGAATAATATTTATTTAGAGTATGCAACCCACTTCTAAATAATACAGATTAGAATGATCAATCTGTAGCTGTGTAGCAAAATAAATTGACAATTGCTCGCCTTAGATATACAATCTGATTATAATATACCGTGGTCCGGACCACACCCGTACACACTTAGAGGATTGTTGATGGTATTAATCAGACTGAACGTCTGCAAACAAGGAAAAAATCCCACAACTCTGACAACTGTCAGTTAGTAATGTGGATTGCCATTCAGTTGAGAACTCCTTCTTGAATAATTGTTAATATGGTTGAACAGAGTCCCGACCAAGGGCTAGATTTACTAAACTGCGGGTTTGGAACAGTGGAGATGTTGCCTATAGCAACCAATCAGATTCTAGCTTTCATTTATTTAGTGCATTCTACAAAATGACAGCTAGACTCTGATTGGTTGCTATAGGCAACATCTCCACTTTTTCAAACTAGCAGTTTAGTAAATATACCACCAAGTTTCCAATAAAGTTACCTCAGTACACAGATGAATTAAACATTGTGGAGCAAGTCCAGAACCTAAAATGAGGGCATCTAATAAACCGATACCAGTTTTTGTATCAAAATAGTTCACAGTTATCCGATTAGCTTGCAAATCCTGCAGCAATATTCCAATTACTGGTTACATCTTTAAAACACGGTTTCAAAAATACTGCCCGTTAGGTTAGCGTTGTAACTGATACTGAGCAATCCTAGATGCATAATGCAAACATCTATCCACACATATCTGAAATGTTCGTCAGCGTCTCGCTGCAATTGTGGATGTAATTGTACAAAGTGGACAGCACTACTAAATTGTTAGCTGATTACTTAGCTTATAGCGTGGTCAACTTGTCCTAGTTGTAACTGGGATGGAAGGAATATCCTTAATATTCAAAGAGAGTTCACAAACCAGCATGAACGTGATACCCCGGGGTAAAGCAGGGCGGAGTTAAAGTCAGCCGATCCTGTGTCAACCAATTCTGACGCGTTTCCCCCGTTGAACACGGCTTCATCAGAGGAATAATAGTTTGTTTGTTAGTGTGTTCTTTTATAGTCAAAGTTGAGGTCACATGGCCAGAAGTAACCAATCAATGTTCATTCAAGATTACAGCTGCTGCGATCAGACTTGGAACATTACTATGAATGAAATCAGGCAGTGATCCTATATCATAAATACACTTGTAATCTACATGCTGATGATGTGTTATCAAACACCAAATCGCAGCAGGTAAACTAGTACCAAGAATAACAGTATGCAAGTCACATTCCCTATTAATAAATTAAATTACCAAAATTATAAATTGTAAATAATAATAACAAAATTGTTATATTATTAAAAATTAAATAGTAAAAATTATTAAATTGTAATGTAATATAAAAATAAGAATTAGTATAAAATTGAAAATAAAAATAAAAAGGAAAATGAAAATATAAATAAAAATAAAAATAAAGATAATAATAAAAAACATAAAATAAAAATAATAAATGAAAAAAAAAATATAAATAAAAATGAATTAAAGATATGGTAGAGTGGATCAAATTGAATATACAGTAATGTAGTATGATATACTCACAAATGTCCTTCTACATACATTATATATGTATATAGATAAGACATACAAATAGGACTAACTAAATTGACAATGTTAAATAGTATTTCATTCAATACTCTCATTAAGACCATGGGGCACCAAGGTGTTAAACCTAAAGATCCAATAGGCCTCTCTACGACAGAGGAGGTTGAATCTATCACCTCCTCTGGGAGTGGCACACACTTGTTCAATTGCCCTAACTTGTAATTTATCAAGACAACCCTTCTGGCAGATATTCACATGTAAAGATAGAGTATGTGATTTCACATTCTTTAGAATATTTCTGCAATGTTCTGTAAATCGTGATGCCAAGGAGCGAATAGTATGCCCAACATATTGTCGCCCGCAGCCACAATTAATAAGATAAACGACAAAATTGGACTGGCAGTTTAAAAACTGCTCAATATCAAATTTATCTCCAGAATAATGCGATCCAAATGTCATACATTTATGTTCCACAAAATTACAAATAGGGCATCTGTTTCTGCCACATTTATAGAAACCCTTAGGTTTGATGGTTAACCATCCACTCATCGATGTATCATTAGCAGATTTCATAACCTTAAAGAAACTCGGTGCCAACCGTTCTTTCAAGTTGCGTGCTCTTCTAAAAATCACATTATACCCTTGACAGATCAGAGGACCTATCAATTTATCCGACTCCAATATCATGGAGTTCTTTTTGATAATATTTTTAATTTGATGAGCGTAACTGTTGTATTGAGTAATGAAAACTAGGGACTTATCTTCCATTTGTGTATTTTTGCCATTTCTCCCTCTTTTGGAAGTTTGAGTCAAAAGATCCTTCCTATCTATTCTATCCACCTCATCCATGACTCCCTGTAAAATCTCTATTGGATACCCCTGTTCTACAAAAGAATTGTAGAGTGTAGCAGCATGTTTCACAAAATCATCGTGAGTTGAGCAGTTTCTTTTCATTCTTAAAAACTGGCCTTTTGGAATGTTGTTCCTCCATGTCCTCGAATAATCACTCTCATAATGCAGAAAACTAAGGGCATCCACTGGTTTAGCAAATGTTTCTGTATAAATAGTATTGTTAATTATTTTGACTGTAACATCTAAATAGTTTATAGATGTATTACTATGACTACCCGTAAGCCGGATACCAAAATCATTAGAATTCAAATGAGTGAGAAAAGAAGAAATAGAAAAATCATCCCCATCCCAAACAAAAAATAAATCGACAATATATCTGCCATAGAGGACCAGGCTTGCTCCGAATGTAGAATTCCAAACATATTGCTCCTCAAATAGGCCCATATATAAATTTGCAAAACTCGGGGCAAACCTGGTCCCCATGGCCGTGCCCAGTGTCTGTAAATAAAATTGGTTGTTGAATAGAAAATAGTTATGCTTTAGAATAAATCTTATAGACAACAGGATAAAGTCGCACAATAGTTGATCAGTGTCAGAGGAAGATACTGCCGCAATACCTTTATCATGTGGAATGTTGGAATACAATGACTCCACATCACAAGTCAAGAATTGCTATGAATCTTTCCATTGGACACCATCCAATAATTTGAGGAATGACACTGTATCTCCAATGTGCGATTTGAGAGAACAAACAAAGGGTTGAATGTGTGAGTCAACAAAATAAGATAAATTACTGGTTAAAGACCCCACACCAGAAATAATAGGTCTCCCAGGGCGTTTGTGAAGGGATTTGTGAATTTTTGGTAAATGATAATAGATTGGGATCACCGGGTATTGTGCAAAAAGAAACCAAAAAGTATTCTTTGTTATCACTTGATGAATCAGTGCTGAATCCAGAAGGTCACGCAATTCTCGTTGGAATTTAGATGTTGGGTTTTCAGTCAATAAAACATAAAATTTAGGATCTGTAAGTTGCCTTTCTGCTTCAGACATATAGTCAACTGTATCCTGGATAACCACCCCACCCCCCTTATCAGCCGGCTTTATTATAATATCCGGGTCCTTTAACAGATCCTTAATAGCCTTTCTTTCCAACGGGGACAAATTATCCTTCAGTGGGTCTTTAATTGCTTTGTCACAAAGCCTCTTAAAATCATTCATAGTAATATTATAGAAACTTTCAACAAAAGGTCCCTTAAATTGTAAAGGATAAAAATTTGAGGGATTTTTGAAGGAACTAGTGGTTTGAATCACAGATTGGGGACTTTTGGCAGCAAAAATTTTAACAGTTGTGAGTTCCTCAACAGAATTCTCATTACTTAAAGACTCAAGGATTTGCAAAGCAAGTATATCTTCAGTATTTAGAAATATTGGTGATCCTTCCTCTCCAGATTTCTTAAGAGCCTTAAGGGCAAAATAGCGTTTTCTGCTAAGTGTCCTCATATATTTATTTAAATCCAAAAATAAGTTAAAAAGGTTAGGTTTTGAAGCTGGAGCAAAATTAAGGCCCATATTAAGTAGTTGTAATTCAGAATCTGAAAGTATTTTCTTAGACAAATTAAAAATGCCTTTCTTATTTAAGGCCATCTTGTATTTTTTATTTCGTTTAGTGTTTCCTCCTCTACATCCTCTAGTTCTGCCTCTCTGTAACGTTTGGACGGTAGATGGAGCCCTCTTCCTTCTGTAATTTGAGCGTTTGTTTGTGGATTTAAACGTTCCCCTGTTTGTGAACTCTCTTTGAATACTAAGGATATTACTTCTATCCCAGTTACAACTAGGACGAGTTGACCACGCTATAAGCTAAGTAATCAGCTAACAATTTAGTAGTGCTGTCCACTTTTTACAATTACATCCACAATTGCAGCGGGACGCTGACGAATATTTCAGACATGTGTGGATAGATGTTTGCACTATGCATCTAGGGTTGCTCAGTATCAGTTACAACGCTAACCTAACGGGCAGTATTTTTGAAACCGTGTTTTAAAGATTTAACCAGTAATTGGAATATTGCTGCAGGATTTGCAAGCTAATGGGATAACTATGAACTATTTTGATACAGAAACTGGTATCGGTTTATTAGATGCCCTCATTTTAGGTTCTGGACTTGCTCCACAATGTGTAATTCATCTGTGTACTGAGCTAACTTTATTGGAAACTTGGTCGGGGCTCTGTTCAACCATATTAACAATTATTCAAGAAGGAGTTCTCAACTGAATGGCAATCCACATTACTAACTTACAGTTGTCTGAGTTGTGGGATATTTTCCTTGTTTGCAGACGTTCAGTCTGATTAATACCATCAACAATCCACTAAGTGTGTACGGGTGTGGTCTGGACCACAGTATATTATAATCAGATTGTATATCTAAGGTGAGCAATTGTCAATTTATTTTGTACACAGCTACAGATTGATCATTCTAATATGTATTATTTAGAAGTGGGTTGCATACTCTGAATTAATATTATTCATCTAATATACAAAGGGGAAGAGTCAGCATTGATGTTGTGTCATCATGTTTATATACATGTCAAATTTGTGTTTTATACTGTGTAATTTTTATTAAATTGTATTTCCAGTTGGATCAGCGCTATCCTATATTTTTTTCTATTTGTATAGGGGTCACTGTAAGGTATTGCCCTGTACAGTATTGAGTGTAGTTTCTTTCCAGGTTCCAGAAGTCAGGCCCCCCGTTAAAGTTAGGCTTTTGGTATCCGCTCTTTGCAATCCTTGCATTGGTTTCTGTGTGATTGTGGGGTTTCAAGTTAGGATAGTGCACCACACTTAGTGAAAATAGCATTATAATTGCACAGTGTCTGATCACATAGCTTGTTGTTAGGATCAGGGCACTGCTTTGTTGTTGCTGTAGTTAGTGCTATTGTGGAAGACACATTTGAGAGGGTAGATAGCTCTGTGGGTGGGCTGTGTTGTGTCTCCCCTGTTTTCTAGGCACCGGTTTGAAGGGTTGCAAATGGCCATCAGGAGGAGGTGGCAACCCCAGTGAGTACCATTTTCTGTTTGTGTCCCTGTCTATGTGGATGTCACGGTATCAGAGTCAGGATGGGCCTCGAAGACTGCTCAGGTGGATACTACTCCCAGAGAGGCGCAGAGTCTAATGGAAGAGAGGTATTCACCAGGGATCCCAGCAAGGAGATAAAGGTTTAGCAGCTCTCTAACCGCAGGTCGCGGACCTCTAGTGGGGCGATGAGCGAGACTAGATGGATGGCCAGGAGATAAAGGTGGCAATGGGAATATGTCAGAGCGCTGAGGTGGGTCCAACCGGTAAGTGGTAGTTGTAGATATCAAGATAGCCACAGTCTATGGGGTGCTGCTGCACCAAGGTTCTAGTGAACAGGATGGCCCTGGAGTAGGATCAGAGGAGAGGCACAACAGTCTACAGAGAGACAGCAGCATCTAGACTGTGGAGAAGGTGAGTCAGGTATTCACAAAAGAGCAACGCTGCAGGATGATGAAGTGTTGAGGTTTTGATGAGCTGGAAGCCCAGGAGCAGGATCAGAGGAGATGTGCAACGATCTGCAGAGTGGAGGCAGCATTTTGACTGCTGAGGTGATACAGAAGTACACAGGAGATGGTGAAGCGCTGAGTTCCTGATGAGCTCTAAGCCAGGATCAGAGGTGATGCGCAGCAATCTGCAGCATGGTTGGTGAAGCCTTCGAATAACGAGGTGGAAGCAATAAACAGGAGCTAGAAGAGGAGACTTCCTAACAGGTAAGGACGCCTGAAGATCTGGCACCTTAGTTGGGAGGCAGGTACTTTAAATAGCCAGGGCTGACAGGCAATTAGCTAATCAAGTGAATGTAGGAAGTTTTGAAAAGACCAAGTGTGCGCATGCTCAGTTCAGACCAGCAAGTGAATGCAGGGAGTGATAACCCAGGGAAACAGGTATACAGGTATGAACAGAGACCAAAATGAATGGTTAACTCGTGGGATGTGTGACAGTGGGGCCTTCACCTATACAATCGGTGAGAAGGTTATTCTGGCGGGATTTTTTTCTGTCCCAAATATCCATAGTCCCAGGCCCAGAACATAATAACGTGTTGGCAATGTGGCAAGAGTTAAGTGTCTCTGCTCTCTGCCGTCTCCTCGGACACCACATCTCCTTCCATTCAGTATCTCTACTTTTCAGTAACCTGTCTTGTTTTTTCCATAGACGGAGTTGCCGAGGGGTCTCTATGCAAAGGTTAGACCACAGGGTTCTTTGTGAGGGGTGTACAGGTTGTCCCACAGTCATCCCTCAGTATCAGGTAAGTACCAGGGGTACGGGGAAGGAGTTTACGGGTAGTGTTGTCCTTTTCCCCAGCTAGCAGTTACAATTCACTATAAAGTTTTAATCAATCTTTCAGGGTCTCTCTGTCTTTCCTTAATCCCTCTGTCTCTCAGATCTCATTACTCTCTCTGACAGGCTGCAAGGGACTCCCTCAGGGTGTCTGACTCCCTGAGTGCCTCTCAGAAATCTCCAACTCCCGTTTGTAATGGCTTCTACACACACCCAATCCTCATTGCACACTGGGAGATGTAGTTCTCTGCTGGCATAGGAGGTATTTAAACTGCATGTGCGGCCTGCTTAGGTCACTGGCGATACATGTACTTGCACTAAACACAGGATATGAATTATCCGCATCTGTTTCCTTACTGTACATCGTCTTCATTTGTCTGCCTCTACCCTCCCCTGTTCCTCTTCTACAGTCGTACGGGTGCCTTTTTGTAAAATGCATGCGAATATTAGTTGCGCAAGTTTGGTTTCAGGGCATGTGTAGTGTGAATAAATGCAATCTATGCTACGCAAATGGGCATATATCTCAGTCTGAATCAGGCCCACAATGTCTAAGAACACCCCTATCAAGTGAAAGTGGTATAGGCTGGAAAAAAACCATATATTTTTTCAAAATAAATGCCTCCCTCACCCCTTAAAGATAAAACCAGCTCTAGTACCACCATCTTAGGCTGGTATCGGCAAAATTGGAGGAATAAAAAGTGTTGGGTCCCCTGAATTTATCAATACAAACACTAGGCATCCAAGACATGCTGGGACCTGTAGTTCAGGGGAAAATGTTTGTGGCTGAGCTCTTGACTGAGCTAATCATCATTCATCCTATCCGCGTTTTTTTTATTTTGCCAAGACCTGGATTGCCAGAAGAAGATGCCAATGGTGCCAGCCTTTATGCCAATACTTAGGTTAGAAAATTAAGAGGGTCACTGAGGTTTGTGTGTGGGTCTATATTTACAATAATATTTTTATTCCTACCATGTTTGAGCTTTTTAAATCTTTTATCCTTGTGCACTACAGATCCCAATGGTCCCAGGGTGCATTCTGGCACTTTTGGTTCCTCAAGTGCCGGCATATTTAACCTGACTTAATGACTGGTTTTACCTTTTGTGGGTAGGGGTTGTTATTTATTCTCATTTATTTATCAGCTAGGGTCTTGCACTAGGCCGAAGAAGGCAACTGCTTCCAGTCCTACTTATTACTTATGGTGTGTAACTGTACTCTGCACCAGCCTAACCCCTCCCTCCCCTGCTCAACCTATTTAAGCCTAGAGAGATGCAATAGGAATATATAGTCATGGGCAATAATATTGGCACTATTGCATTTTTTCCAAATAACTCACATTTTCCTATAAACATTAGGGGAAATTAACAAAAGTATTTGGTCTCCACAGTTCTTTCTTTTTTAATATACAGAACTTGTGTTTTTATACTGAATTCAAAATTTTGTCAGAAATGTTCCTGACAAAAGTACTGACACCCTAGACTTAATATTTGGTAGCAGAGTCTTGGGTAAAAATATCAGCCATCAACCGATTCCTATAGTCATGGATGAGCTTCCTGCACCTCTGTACTGACAGTTTGGTCCACTCTTCTTGTGAAGACAGCTCCAGTTCTCTCAGATTTGAAGGGTGCCTTCTAACAACTTCTGTTTTCAGATCTCTCCACAGTTGTGCTGTTTGATTTAGATCTGTACTCATTGTTAGCCACTTTAAAATAGTCCAGCATCTTGTCTTGAACCATTCGTTAGAAGTGTGTTTGGGATCATTGTCTGCTGAAAGACCCATGATCATCGACGTAGACCAAGCTAACTGAAACTGGGTTTAACATTGCACTCAAAATGTTCTGGTAATGTCCAGACTTCATGAGACCATGCACATATTTAAGACACCCAATACCAGATGCAGGACAGCAACATATTTTCCTGGATAAAGCTGGATACACACTACAGAAAATTTCTCACAATAAGATTTCTGTAACTATTTTACCAACGTTTGAAAGTCCCGATGAGCAGGCCGATTTATGTGTACACACCTACACGGTTTACCTTCAGATCTATGCTCTTTGTCTGTCATAATCATCTCCTGAAAAGATTGTGACTTGATAGGGATTTTTTGTCAGTTTACAACATAAAATCAAACGATACAATGTGCTTTGGTTCTATAAAACATGATTGTGGGAGCGTACACACTAATGCGATATTGAGCTAACAATTGTTTAACCCTGTAATTGGCACGATAATTTTTTGGAAAACCTGTAGTGTGTACCCTGCTTTACACATGAGCTTATTCTTTGTCTATAATTTAGCCTACCCACATTTGTGCCCTAAGCACATGGACAGAGTTTAGTAACAAGTATCCTTTCACACTCAAGCCTAACTGCAAACATCCTTATACTTTTCTATAAATTACATAATTAATAGCATTACTTATTATAAAACATTTAGTACGCAAAACATACATGCTGGAAGTGAACATGGGATAGTCATACGTTACATATTGAAAATAGCAGGAGTTATTTGTTCATACTTTACACCTACTGTACATTTGAACAGGATAACATAAGAACTTTGTAAATTGAGATTGCAAACATCAAAATAAACTTAATTTATGAGAGCAAACGCTAAAACAAAGACAATGAAAGTTGTTCAAAATTAATTAGAACTGAAAAAATCAGAAGGAATTTACAAATCTGTGCAAAACTTAAATTAGAAGAATTTTAAAAATAATTAAGATTGTCCTAAGTAAACAAATGCAGACTTGTTATTGATGAACAGACATGATAATATGCAGAAGTTAAATGAATAAAAATGAATTTGCACCAGATGGCCTTAACCTTGGAATCTATTCCTTTACCCAATAGACATATTAAGTCAATTTCATTTAATTAACTACAGTCCAGCAGGTGTGCAGCACTCTAGAGTGAAAAAAGATAAAATTATCTCTCAAGAAAAAAATAAATAACATAGATCTTATTGTTGAATTACAACTGTGTTTGCTTTTCATACAGTGACAAGTGGTAATAGATAACCTCCACACTATGCAGGTACATATAAATGGATGTACTCCCTGTTTTGCTCATGTAGGTGGTAGTAGGGTATGAGGCTTAACCCCTACCTTGTAATGTCCTGGGCGCAACAACCAAACTGTAACTCAGCCTCTGCCATTCCAAGATCCTCTGGGTCAAAGTTAACAAACAAGTGTGCACATGTAGGTTTGGAAACAGTGAGATAAAGGCAGATCAGATGCAGCAGATATAGGGGTGTCCAATACTTCTGATGGAAGCTTTAATTTTTAACAGTATTGTTTCTTCTCTCAAGAATTTATCAAGTTGCAACAACTTATTTGCAGTTAATTCACTTCAGATCTCAGTACAGTTCGTCTCAAGATCTACATAGCATAAATAAATGCCTTGTCATCTCATGCATGATGCAGTAGTAATCACCTTGCCACAAGAGGTGATACTTTACACCCTATTTTCAGTCTCCAGTTTCTATGTCTCTATCCCAAATCTCTTGGAACTCAGACACACTCAAACTGAGGCACAATTGAATCCAACTCAGACATAGACCAATAGATATCAGCTAGAGCGCCACTTGAGTTTAAAATCTACTTAAACTCAAGCTCACAGGAATACATGAATCACGTCTATCTATCTATCTATCTATCTATCTATCTATCTATCTATCTATCTATCTATCTATCTATCTATCTATCTATCTATTGGGGCTCAGCTTTGATTCCATTGCTCAGTTTTTCATTAATCATACTTGTTTCATTTACTTTACTTTTATATAATAATTAGGTACAATATTGTCCAGATATAGTAGACCAGAAAATGTTGATGTGTACAATATTAAAAATATTAAAATGTAATTAATAGTGATTTCATTTATTGGGAATTCATAATAGAAAGACAAAAGAGAATCATGGGCATCCACCCTAAATAGCATGGTGACCAATTTACAAGTTCCTGAACTCCTAAGCAAGATTATATGAATGGATATATTGTACATCAATATATTGTTACTTTCAGTTTGTCAAGATGTTAAGAAAATACAACTTGTCATAAAATTGGACACTCCTGTTAAAGCACTTAGTCGGGCATTACCTTATTTTACCAAAGGAGAAGATAATATAAAAGCTTACCCTATGGACCTTCACAATTTCCATGCTTGTCACCTCCTCACATACTATTAAATCCTCTGAGATAAAGAGCATGAAATAGAATTGTATTCAAAGTAAATAACTTTTTTGTTAAACATACACTTATTGTATAAAGTATGTTGTATACTTTCAGTATAATAAGTGTATATGTTTAAAGGGGTTTCAGCATTATAGTAACAATACATAGAAACCAGCCTACAATTAGGCAAAAAAGGTTTAGAAATGCACAGAACATATCTAAAGCCTGTAAACGTATGTATTTTACTGGTAGAAAAACAGACAGCATGTTAAAAAGAAATAAAAATGTCCCACCAAAAATCAGCCTATTGTATGCATATTATTGGCATATTATTAGCTGCACAGTAATGCATATAAATTCATATTATTCATTCATTATTTAGGAACATTTTAAGCAGCATAATAACACAATGTGTCAGTTCCATAAAAGCAGCACCATGGCAAAAAGATATTTATAAAGGAACACAATTAGCGGCATAGCAACAAATGTGAGTCAAAAGTTTACAATGGAGACATTTAAGTATTTATTAAGTATTGATTGCAAAGATCCATAATCTGGATGTGTAAAGTCAAGAGAAAACCATCTATTCATATATGGGCTGCTCATTTTACATACTGGATGTTTGTTCCGGGGTCTACAGTTGTGTTAATGGTCATCCCTAAATAATACTGCTTATTTTACATCTTATGATAAATATTCATTGGTTATTAATGTGCCTCTTCCTTTGCTGCTGTTTGTATATTTCATGAGGTAACTGATACATTGTTTTACTGTGCTGTTTATGTTCCTCAATAATTAATTTGTATGTATTACGGATTTGCTATTAACAATAATTCTTGTGCCCAGGTACTTTTGTAAGGAATGGGATTATAATCTATTTATGATCAAACCATTATAGGCTGCTGTTCGGTGGGGCATTTATATTTACTTTTAAAATATTTACTTGACTACCACTATTATAATTTTCACAGTATTTTAATGTGTGTTGTGCTTTGTAAGCTTATTTCATAAAATGTAGGGTTTTATATCTATATATATAGTGACAAGCAGAGTAACAGATGAAGCACACACAGGTTTTGCGGATCCACTTTGATGCACTTTATTCATAGCTGTCAGGATGATACAGACAGCAAGAGGTGTAGTTTTGGCAATCAAACAAAAAAACGTATTGTATTTTATAATTTCCCCCGACCCTGCTTCTGGCTAAACCTCCAGTTTCCTCACTCGACACCGGTCACTGTCTGACATTGGTCGCCCCGCCTACAGCACAAACGCAGCTATTTATGCTTCTTCCCCAGCACAAACAAACTAAACCAGTAGTGAATCTCATCCATATGCTCCACTTGTTAACCTGTGTTCTGTGTGCAGAGAAGTGTGGAGAATTAACTTTGCAGACTCCCAGAAAAAGTATCAGTCTCTCACTTAACAGACAGTGACAAACTGCCCTTTTTGCCACAATACATCTTCATTTTTGCTTATTGTGTACCACAGGTTCTTACATTTTAGGTGTTCTTTAGTGTGTAGTTGTTATAAAAATATGTAAATTGCATTCAGTTTATCAGGTTATTATTTCAGCTGAAATAAAGTACAAAATAAATAATAACCTGTTTTGTGTAAAATCATATGATTAGGTATAAAACGTTGGACATAACAACACCATATTTCTGTACGTAGTGAATGTATTCAAATGATCCTGTCATTTTGCATATTTTGCATCTTAAAGTGGCAACCTGAGATTTTACTCAGCCACTGTTAAGTTTCCTGAATGTTTCATAAAACAAATACAATCCTGTAATAACTAAAAATGTCTTAATTAAATGTGTCAGACACACCACTTGGATAAGACCTTGCCAACCAACTAGCTAGAAGGGAATGGGTTTAATCTAATTCAGACCATTTCCTTCTGTATTGGAGCCAGGAGTCGAGGGCAGGATTTCCCTTAAGAGTGAACGTAGAGAGAACAGCAAATCCATTCTCCAACAGTCAATCTCAACTATATTTCTAAATTGGCCAAATCAATTTGCCCATCTCTAGTCAAGCAGGAAAGTAGCAGTATAATTGTGTAAAGTCTATTTTTGAGGTAAACATTATGAGTGGGCTGAAAAAAGACGGCCTGAACATAGGTGGACAACTGAAATTTGACGTGCTTTTATTGAGAAATATGTGTCTCCTAAGATATGGGCAATATTAAATACAGTCTATTGATGCAGCTGTAGTCAAGATACTGCAGTCACCATCATCAACGTGATGATAAAGACTGCCATATTTTTTAAAAAGAATAAATAAATAAATGGTTCTCCTTTAAATGAGTAACCAATACCAGTGCTATAGCCTGCACTGGCTACCGCTAAAACAAGGAGTGTGGCGTCCCCCTGCTAAAACAGTAAACAGCACCACACTGTGCTGGTAAATCTATAAAAGAGAGACCCTTATTGTCAAAATTGTAACCAGTCCCAGTCTGTCCAGCATGTGGTTGAAATTTTTAAGGGTATTGGGCCTCAAAATGTCACCCCCAGGAACAGTATTGGGACTCTTGGTATCCCTGGAGTGGTGGATACTATTGAAATAGAAGAAAGTGTAATAGTGGAAATTGAAAAATAGATGAAATATTATTGTGGAACTGAAATTCCAAGCAATCCCTGGCAACCATAGACTGCTTGGGCATATTGGTGGAGCTACAAGCGTCACCATGCTCTGGCAGCCAGGGCCCACTGGAACATGTAGTTCCACAATAGTATCTAATAGACAAAAACACACACATAATGTAGTAAAACATATTTTAATTAAAATGGCAAAATACTTTTGTTTTTTTTACCTTTTTATAAGTCCAAATTAAAGAAAAAGAAATAAAGTTAAAAGCATTTAAGACAAACGCATCTTGCTCCTAATGGAGTGGTAACAAGAATAAATTATGCATTTGATTGGCTGGAGTTTAGAAAAACCTTTTTGATTGGCTGTGTCCTGACCCGTCCAAGTTAATTAATTTGCATCACAGCTCCACTAGAAGCAAGTTGTCCAATGTGTCATTTTATTATATGGATAAGAGACATTATCAAGTTAATTATGTCGACTGGCAAATCTTTACAACAGCTGCATCTATATGTCAGAACTTATAGATGCAGTCAAATCTATACATTTTATTATGAGTCACTCATATATTAAGATAGGTGCAAATCAAAATACTTAAAACCACAAATTTGTGGCCATAGGTTTTCACCTACATACAGACCACATTTTTGCTGAGGGGATACAATTATGTGCATGGTTTTTTTCACCATTGCGGTAAAGTTCAACGGATTTTGCACCATATATTTTACTTCAGGCTCTAACGTTCAAGTGCAATTCAATTGTAAAGCTCACTTCATGCATGTTGTGCATTACACTATCTCCTGTGCAAAGTATGTGAGGTATATGGGTGGGATTAATGCCAGTTGTGAAATAATCCTGCCCATAAATATTTGTTCGTGTCTTTGGCAAATTACTATAATAAATCTTACTAACAACCTGTCAGAGAACTGAGGCTTCTTTTTACACCTGTTGCTAAGCAAAAAGTGAATTTCAAACTGTATTTATACTGCAGAAACCACCATATACATAGGTTTGTTCACAATGAACAGTATTGAATGTTTATATATACATATATATATATATATATATATATATATATATATATATACACACATATATATATATATATATATATATATATATACATACACATATATATATACATTTATATATATATATATATATATATATATATATATATATACACACATATATATATATATATATATATATATATATATACACATATACACACATATATATATATATGTAGACAACAAGATATAAACACTGGCGCTCAATGCAGTATTGTATAAATGAAGTGATAAAGTTAAACCCACATATACACCTCTTCCATGTGAGGAGGCAGCCTTCCTTCAAAACTCTGGCTGGTAAGGCCGAAAATAGATGTGGTAGGTGCAACAGAAGGAGGGCGCAATAGTGATGTCAACAGATTGTACTGAACAAAGTGGGTACAGAATAGGTTGGCATAAGGATGTGATACAAATCTCTGGGTTGGTATCCAACAATAATGTAGTTGAACCAGTTCACAAATCCAAACGCTAGACAGAATGTTCAAGCATGACAGTCACTGATGTAAAGATAGTCAATTTCTAATGCCACAGTATGAGGTGTGCTAGCTAACCATATGGAGCTCGTTGAACAGAAGTAATACTGTTTGCGATTCAACAGATAGACAGGATTAAGTGGAATTGCGTGTAACGATACAGTTCACCAGATAACAAATCAAATAGGTGGGAGCGTACCAGAAAGTAAAATAAAACCAGCTTATCTGTATCAGGGTCTCCGACAGGAAATCTCAGCTCCGTCTGGTGTGTCAGGAACAGGCAAAACAGCAACTGCAGTATACAGTAGTTCTTAGCCTCAGGCAGCCGTCCCCATACAGTCACCGCTCACAGTCTCCAATTAACCGTAATAGTAGAGATAGAGGAGCCATATAGTGTAGTAATTTATGTACAAAAAATTTATTCAGAAATCATATAAATGCACACTCACATTTAACAAGATAATAGTAAGCTTATCTGTAATTAGGCAGTAGGTCAGCTTGTACCAGTATGGATCCCTGGAGAGCTTCACAGGTATTACCAACGATCTCCACACAGAAGTATCAGGGTATACCCAATAGAAAATATCAAAATAGCCTCACCCATGAAGCGCAGACACATGGAAGAAGGGGAAAGCGAGGGGGGATACAAAAAGCAAAGAAAAAGGTACAACTCATCAACAATGGAACGTTAAAAGAGAATGGGATATTCAATTTATCAAAACATCAACTCAGTAGCTCAGAAGTTTCACTGTTGAGCAAGGGACTCTCCTTCGCCCCTACACACAAACCCAACAAATTCCAGATGTTTATAGACATTAATAAATATACTAGGAAATTAACGCTAAAACGACATTTTGCTAGAAAGGATACAGCCATCACCTCCAATTATGAAAATATGTCCAAGTCAGGTCTAAAACCCACTTCCAAGTTTTATCCTTTAGAATCTAGGAGTAGCCATATCGATCTTTTTCAGGAATTGGTAACTAAAGATTTATGTAGAGAAAATTACAACAACCCGAAAACCTCCAATCTCACCAAACAGGAACTTTTAGCTATGGATACCCTAGCCCATAACAAAGAAATAATAATCAAACAGGCTGATAAAGGGGGAGGAGTGGTCTTACTAGATAGATCAGCATACATAGAAGAAGCGGAGAGGTTATTGAACGATGCAGCCTCCTACACCAAACTACAAACTGACCCTACCATAGACTTTATATCTCAACTAAGAAATACTCTTCTAAAAGGTTTACGCAATAACGTACTAACCAAAGATGAATATCAATATTCACTAGTTCTGAACCCCATCATCCCTGTATTCTATTTTCTACCAAAAATCCACAAGACACTCACTAAACCCCCTGGTAGACCTATAGTGGCTGGTATAGATTCCCTCACATCCCATATTTCTGAATATGTTAACATTTTTCTTAATAAATACGTTGTCAAGCTTGAATCCTATCTTAAGGACACGACTAGTGTTTTAAGCCTCTTTGAGGATTTCTGTTGGAACCCAAACTATACTTGGCTCACCATTGATGTGCAATCACTATACACAGCAATTGAGCATGACAAGGGTATCAAAGCTTGTAGAGAATTTTTAGATCCGGACCCTAATCTCTCTTTAGAACATAAGGATTTTCTGTGCGAACTGATGGAATTCATCCTAACCCACAATTATTTTAAATTCTCAGATACCTTTTATCTCCAGACCTGTGGCACGGCTATGGGCACGATTTTTGCGCCCAGCTTCGCCAATTTGTTCATGGGAAGCTGGGAACGTGAATATATATATAAACCTAACCCCTTTTCACAATGCATCAAAGTTTACAAGAGATATATAGATGATATCCTGATGGTTTGGGAAGGTGACGAGGAATCCATCAATTCATTCCTTACATACATTGGTATTAATAATTATAATCTAAAATTCACAGCTAACCGGAATACTACTAACATCGAATATCTAGATCTAGTACTGACAGGTATTAATGATAGGGTTGAAACGAAGAATTTTGTTAAAACAGTTGACACTAATAGTTACCTCCACTATAAGAGCGGCCATGTAAGAAAATGGAAATCGAACATCCCATACTCCCAATTCTATAGGATTAAAAGAAACTGCAGTAGTGACTCCCAATGTAGGGAGCAACTACATATGTATGCACAACGATTTCAGGAAAGAGGGTACCCAGACAAACTTATTTCAGAAGCACTGACGAAAATAGAAGGGGTCAACAGAACTGACCTTCTACAACATAAAATCAGAGATAATCAGAAGGAACGTATCCCTTTTATCACCAATTATAATTCCTGTGAGAATAGAATAAGGTCTACCATCTCCAAACACTGGGAGATTCTACGTATGGACCCCATTTTAGCCACCATTCTTCCCACAAGACCTGACATCATTTTCCGTAAAAATAGGAACCTGAAAGATGCTCTGGCACCTAGCATGCTATCCGACATTCATACTAACACTTCCAATACATTTCCAGCGGTGAAGGGTTTTAACAAGTGCAGTCACTGCAATATTTGCAAGTTTGCAAGCCCCGATAAGAAAGTTTTTTATAACTATGACAACAGCCAGAAGTTTAACATAAAAGAATTTATGAATTGCCAAACATCCTCTGTTATATACCTGCTAGAATGTTCTTGTGGTCTTAAATACATTGGTAAAACAAAAAGACCACTAAAACTTAGAATCCAGGAACATGTTCGAAATATTAAAAACAAAATCGAATCCCATTCTGTTTCGAGACATTTTAACAAGAAACATAACTCTGACCCTAACCATCTGACATTTAAGGGAATAGAAAATGTACGCTTAGGATGCCGAGGAGGCGATCTCCAGTCCAAACTCTCCAAAAGGGAGATGTTTTGGATCTTTCAGCTGAACACCCTCACCCCCCATGGTCTCAATGAAGGCTATGAAATTGCACCTTTTTTATAGTAATGTTTTCTATTTCACTTGATTTAGACGTCCATCAACACCAGGGGGCTAACTGGGGTTGATGGCGATCTATGCATAGAAGCACCATTATTTTATGGTATTTGAGGTGCTTATGTTGGCACTGATTTGTCTGTATTTTTAGCTGTATTTATTTTTAATATTGTTGCCTTATTATCTTTTAGCACATATTTAATTTTTTAAGCATATGTCCTTAGCTGCAGTCATGTACTGTTTTATATATGCAGTGATTCTTATATGTTTAATATGTTTTATTTATCAATTGTGTTTAAACAACATTTTAATCTGCATTATCTTACTGTGCAAGTAATGATTATTATGGCACCCTGACTTAAAATGGCCACTGTAGACTCTACTTGATGACAATCTATGTTAGATGCCCTTATCCAAGATGGCCGCCGCACTCGGTTTCATCAACCTTTTTCTGGACCTTTTAACTTATTTAGGACACTTGACTTGATCCACTTGGGCCCAGAGACTCTGCCCCACATGTCTATAGATACCTTTAGAGTATCATCCATCCTGCAGCACCCGCGTAGTCGCGGGTGTCCCGCGCATGCGCAGTAGCACCTGCGCACTGCGCATGCGCAGTAGAGTCCGCGCACTGCGCATGCGCAAAATGGCCACCATACATGGTATTTAAACAAGCCCTGAGAGTGGGCACTTGTTTTTCCTCCTGAAGAAGTCTGTCAAGACGAAACGCGTTGAGGCCCCATCACTTAGCTATAAGCTTGTATAGGTCACACCACTACCCTGGACATCTATTGGGTATACCCTGATACTTCTGTGTGGAGATCGTTGGTAATACCTGTGAAGCTCTCCAGGGATCCATACTGGTACAAGCTGACCTACTGCCTAATTACAGATAAGCTTACTATTATCTTGTTAAATGTGAGTGTGCATTTATATGATTTCTGAATAAATTTTTTGTACATAAATTACTACACTATATGGCTCCTCTATCTCTACTATTACGGTTAATTGGAGACTGTGAGCGGTGACTGTATGGGGACGGCTGCCTGAGGCTAAGAACTACTGTATACTGCAGTTGCTGTTTTGCCTGTTCCTGACACACCAGACGGAGCTGAGATTTCCTGTCGGAGACCCTGATACAGATAAGCTGGTTTTATTTTACTTTCTGGTACGCTCCCACCTATTTGATTTGTTATCTGGTGAACTGTATCGTTACACGCAATTCCACTTAATCCTGTCTATCTGTTGAATCGCAAACAGTATTACTTCTGTTCAACGAGCTCCATATGGTTAGCTAGCACACCTCATACTGTGGCATTAGAAATTGACTATCTTTACATCAGTGACTGTCATGCTTGAACATTCTGTCTAGCGTTTGGATTTGTGAACTGGTTCAACTACATTATTGTTGGATACCAACCCAGAGATTTGTATCACATCCTTATGCCAACCTATTCTGTACCCACTTTGTTCAGTATAATCTGTTGACATCACTATTGCGCCCTCCTTCTGTTGCACCTACCATATATATATATATATATATATATATACACATATATATATATATATATATATATATATATATATACACATACATATATAAAAATAGAGAGATAAAGAGAGATAGAGAGAGATAGAGATACACACACACATTAAGTTATGCTATGTATTCATATTGTTTTTGTATATTTATAAGGCATCACAAGAATATGCAATGCAGTGTTGAAAATCAGCATATCCCACTTTTAGAAAACATATTTGTTATGCTATACACAATGAGCATGCAGGAAAGCTTACAATCAAATGTGGAGGTAGAGAAATCTAATAATGTTTGAGAGAGGAGTTTGCAGGCAGTGGGCATGAATAATACGGATGTTAAATAAAGATGAAGGCTGGTGTGTGGTTGATTGCTGAGGGAGATGAAGTGGTACGGTTATCTTGGAAGAGTGTAAGATAGGAAGACACTAGGTGATTACGGAGCTGCAAAAAAGTCATGTAAGAGGAGGTTTTTTATACCGCAAATAAAACATGTAAAGTAAACACCTGTATAGCAAAGAAAACACCCATCTATTTAATCTATTCCCCACACCGACATGTCTGCCCCACATAAGTGGAAGTGACTTGGGAAAAAAACATTTCCATAGTGTGTCTTTAGTTTATAAAAACATTCTATAAAAAAAATGTTCAACATTTTTCATATTAAGAAGATGGTTATTTTATGTTCTGACTTTTCCAGATTAAAATTAATCATTTTTAAAACTTTTTGGCATCTTAGGAGGTGCGAGCAAAAACGAGCGAACTAAGCATATTTTCAAATGCGATACAATGGGGTTTTTGAATGGAACTGCTTAATTCACACTCTCGCACATTTTCCGCAAACAAATCTAGCGAGAAAAACCCCCGGAACATTTGCTTTTAATTGAGTTGCCGCCTAAACCCAACCCTAAAGTTACATACATGGCCGCCGAGAAGAATTTGTGGCCCCGGTACAGCAACTTTCTGCACCCTTCCCTCTCTACATATAGGAGGAGAAGGGAAGTGCCGTCAAAGAGGGTGTGGTCACATAGTGAAAGGGGAATGATCAACATAGAGTGCGGCTGCACCTCTTTAGACACAGCATATTATATATTAAAAATCTCTAATTTGAATGATACAGTAAAATAGCATTTTGGATTAAGTATCAAAAATAAAGAATTAGACTTAGAACAAACTGCTATTTCTATCTAAAAACAGAAAAATATATTTGTCAGAATTATGGGAGATAACATATGATATGTCATTGTCATGCACGTAATGGACCTGGCAATTTGGCAACACCGTTAATGGTCCTAAACATGAGATTATGTACTTGTTTGTGGTTGTCAATATCCTTCCACCATAAACTTTCCAGTCGTTTTCCAGTAACCGAAAAACTGGTAAAAATGTCCACAGAAAAATACAGTAAGGGTGCAGTTAAAATACAACATTATTACATTATAATATCACATAAATTAAAAAATAAAATAAAAATAAACTCATTTGATACACAGCACAACAACTACCCTTCATTTTTAAGTTTATAAAATAAAAAAAGAAAGGATTAAACAGCTTCTTTTTAAGTTAGTTGGAGCCACTTCTTTTTAATACAAAATATGCATAGTGTAACGATATATTCAGCACACTTTTAGGCATGACAAAATCTTATTGATATATATATATATATATATATATATATATATATATATATATATATATATATTTAGTTGTTTATTTCTTAAGGTAGTGGCACAGCAGTGTTTTTTCCGCTATGTGGGTGGAAGTATATATGCACATAGATATAACCAACGGATTTATGAAAAGAAAATTAAAATATTTGACACTTTAAACTAGCATTATCATGGGAAAATGATACTAGATGGCTGTAAAGTCATGGAATTCCACATTGCAAAACCACAATTATGTAGATGGTTGATGATTATGGACAACTAAAGTTGACCTAGGACATGTCCTACCCCAACTATAAATCTGTCCCCACCATTTCAATTTACCTCCCCCTCCAATGCAACATGGCTTTGCCCATGTGCAGAGTTACTACTTTTTTATGCTTTGCTCTCCTTAATGACTCAGGCCATTAATGTTTGTCTGGTTGTGTCAATCCATGTTTGGGTAAAAACTTGGTCATAAATCCATGCAGCATTTTATTACACTGTCCAAATGAACTGCCAGACATTAGCATATTTTGCAAAAACAATTGTCTAAATGAGCCCAAACAGATTATCGTCATAAAAATTACTACCAATTTATTTTTCTTCATTACAGCAGTGAGAGGTTTTCATAAGTTTTGCTAAAGTACGGACCACATTTTGATAGTAACCACGCATTGGAAAACGGTTAAACAATTTCAGACTCAGTGAAGAAACAGATGTTGTCTGCCAAGAAAATTAATTTGCACATGTTCTGGGATATTAAATCTATAAAAAATGTCTAGTTACAGAAAATATATCTAGTTCATTTAATTTAATACCATGAAATTTTATTGTAGTAGTTACATGATACACCATTGAATGTAGCTCAGTAACAGCCATGCCTGTTATTCAAATCATTTAAGAATGTGAAGAATCACATAGTTCACAATGATCCTTTATCTGTTTTACAGAGTAATTAATGTCACAATGACAGTGTGTGAAAATTAATGCCATTATATATGCCAAACGCAGCTAAGCCAGTAAGTCAGTTTTACAAGAACCTGCAGAGAATTACAAGTTACATTCTGTGCTCTTCTAAAAAAATAAGAGTTTTCATTTCAAGTGCATGGGGGGAAAGGAATACAAAGAGCATAGAGGATGTCTTGTGATAGGAATATAAACCATCTCAAAACATAAATAAAAAGTATCAAATTGGCCACTGATTGTACAAATTGATTATACCAGACTATGGGGGGTATTCAATTGACCGCGAGTTTTTCTTTTCCCGCCACGTAAAAAAAAAAATCACACGCGGGATTTTAACTGCTATAGGACCGCTTTTAGTTAATGCAGTGTGAAAACTCATGCAATTCAATTGAAAAAGAGGGAATGCTCCACGTATTAATCATTGTGTTTGCGAATTTTTAGGGGAGTGAAGGGGAGTTTTAACGCAGTCATGTAGAACACAAAAAAAAGGATTGGTATACATTTTCATACTTTAGATTGCATTACACAACCATTCTAGTTGATAATAGCTACATTACAGTACTTTAGAACATACATATTTGTACCAAAAACATACATAAATATATTTAATTAGTGATTTTTATTTATTTTGTTATGGGGTTTTTTTTTCATTATTTTTTCACAAGAAAAACAACTTTTACATGTTAGGCATTACTGATAAACATAGTGTATCTTATTTTTTATTATTACATGATTTCAAATAGTTTTCTTAGGTTTTTTATTTTTATCACACCCCAAAGAGGTGCGAGATAAAACAGCATATTGGCCTGTTTAATGCGCCGCGTTAAAAAACAATTGAATAGCTTTTAACGCGGCTGCCTCTCGCCCACCCTATACTTTCAATAGACCTTCTACTGGAGCACGAGAGGACCGTTTCATGAAAAAAATAGAGCGTTAAAAATGGAATTGAATTGCATGAAATGATTGCATTGAAATGATAAACAGCGTTAAAATGACTTAACACGGTCTTAAAAATAATCTTGCAATCAATTGAATACCCCCCTATATGGCTATTTTTGTGCACATCTGGAAGGTAAAATGCTCAGGATTCCTTTAAAGCCTTGGAGGCTGATCTTCAGTATTAGTTAAGGGTATTTCTGTCTGGCAAGTGGGTAGAAATATACAATATCATGTGTGGAAAAGGAGGTAATTTACCAGTCTGGTTACCAGAATAGGATCCGTTCTCCAGGAAAAGGTACAGATAGGGTTAAGGATCCTGATGATTTTACTCACTGGTGCACAACACGGGTGTGATTGTTGTGGTGTGTTTGTTGTGAATAAAAGGATTGTGGGATCTGGTGGGTGGGGCCTCCGATGCTGAATAGCAGCCCAGCGATAGCTAGGGCTGGTGGACTTTGCTAGTGTCAGGAAGCCGTGGAACACTTGATAATTTTGAAACAGTGCTGTTGTGCTGAAATAAAACTGCAACTTACTATGAAGACCGGAGTAAGGAGTCACTCATGTGGTAATTCCTACACAGTGGTATCATCTTGGGATCTGAAAAACAGCCAAAACACAGATGTCCACCCAGACAACAAAGCTAAGTGTGATATCCAGAGAAACAAAAAGAGCTTTGTCTTTTGTTGCTGGTTTTTTTTTTTTTTTCGTTTTGTCTGTTCTTGTTCTGTTCCTCCTTAGAAGGTAAACTGTAGCAACTTCTGCTAGCTAACACACTACAAATCAGTAATTGATTTATCGGTGTATGTTAAGGAGTTCCAGTTTTACTGTCCCAATGGTTTGGATAGCAGATGGAGGAAATGAAAACTTTAACTAATGTGACCGCCATACAGCAGACCCAGTAGGGCCAAATGCTAGCTGTCGCAGAGGCCCAGGTGGACTGCTATGGGCGGAGTACAGTCAGCTCAAACCTGCTGTCTTACAAAATGTCTCATCCTAAGATAATGTTGAGGTATTTTTGTTGTTGTTTATTCCTAGAGGGGGGGGGGGGCCCGCTCGTTTTTTTCGGTGGAAACCACTCCCTAGGAAATGCAGCCCAGCACTGAACAGCCTGGGTTAGGTGTGTCATTATGGCAGGGGGACCCCTGCCGCGTGTCCTGCAGCTATAGTGCCACCCACCCTGGCTGGTTTGCCTAGTGCTGGTTGAGTGAAAATCGGGGGGACCCCACGCAAATTTTTTCCCCGATTTTCACACAATCAGCAATAGGCTGGCAGTACTACAATTAATAGTGCTCGGACGGGAAAACCCCACACATTTTTTTTTTTTTCTTTTAGCTATTTTTAGAGTTTTGACAGCCACTGGGACCTGCGGCTCTATAGACGGGACAGTATAACGGTGATGTGTTGTATCTGGGATTTTTCACCTAAATACAGGATGATGAGCTAAACACGGTGGTGTTCTACATCGCAGCAAATCACCAGAGATGACCAGCGATTTTGAACATCAGAGTAAAAATCGTAGTGTAATACATTAGCCAATTTTCCACGATTTGTAATTGCTGATAAAATCGGACCTTGATACATTTACCCCCAGATATATCAACGTTTGGATGTCCTTAAACATACATCCGACGACATCAAATCACATATAAAATAGGGATACCTTTTACATCAAGAAATATTTTGTCTTTGTTAGAATAGAATGAAAATAAATTGTTCCATTCTTTCATACTAGAAGGCAACTCATACAGTTTATAATCTTTCGTAAACTGAAGCATACACTTGGTGTTTTGAAAAAACTTTTGTATTTTCTTGTGTGAATTTTTCATCCAAATCCGTATAGTAGAAGGCCCAGAACAGGCTCTTTGTATCAAAGTTCTGACAAGCATACACCAATAGGAGGTCCAAGCGGGACCATAACCACCCTAAACATGGTCAGAATCCAAGTGGTAAAGGAGAAAAGAGTCCATCAACTCTTGGTGCCACCGGTGCATGCCCCTTTGGTATTAACAACAGCCCATACACACTTTTTCAGGGCCATTTGGGAAAGGAGAAGACTCTGAATCGGTTGCTCCTGACGTTTTACTGACCGGGAATCCGTATAGCAGTCAATAGATACTGTCAGACCTGTCCAGTATGCCATTTTGATGGCCCCGGGACCAGACTATGGAGTTCCCCTGGTACCTGTCCCTATAATTTCAGTTTCATTTGAGCAAATTGCCATAGACTTAGTGGGTTCCTTGGAGAAGTCTGCCCAAGGGCATCAATATGCATTTGTAGTTCCTGATTACACTACATGATACCCTGAGGCCATTCCATTGCAGAATTTTAAATCAAGTACTCTTGCAAAAGAGTTACGATTAATGCACACTCGACTTGGAATCCCAAAAGAAATTCTAACGGATGAGGGTTCTCCCTTCATGTTAGGATTAATGAAGGTGTAGTGTAAATTGCTAGAGGTTCAAAGACTGCAGACCTCGGTTTCTCACCCGCAAATGGACGGGTTGGTTGAACGGTTTACTGGGACCCTTAAGCAAATGATTAGACGAGCTGTGGAACAGCATAAAAGAGACTGGGACACCCTGTTTCCTTATTTCATGTTTGCCATAAAGGAGGTGCCCCAGGCCTTAATGGGGTTCAGTTCCTTTGTGCTTCTGTTTGGGAGACAATCCCTATGGAGTTCTGGAAATCCTCAAGGAAGGAACAGCAAGGACCCAAGGAGCCAAACATAGTACAGTTTGTGGCCCAATTATATGACCAACTACAACAGGTTGATTCGTTGGTAAAGCACATCTAACGGAAGCACAGGGACAACAAAAGAAGAGTTAGAATACCTGGGCAACCTTACGCACCTTTACCCCAGGTGACAAGGTGCTTCTCTTGGTAGCAACTCAAGAGAGCAAATTGTATGCACTTTGGCAGGGCCCTTATGAGGTAATAGAGCCCATTGGATAAGTAAATTACCGGATATGGCAGCTGGGTAGATGGCAAAAAGAGCAAGTCTATCACATTAACTTGTTAACGTTGAGGGTGGAGGAAACCCCGACGATAACGTTGGGAGCAGTAAAAGCCGAGGACTGCATAGTTCCCATGGAGTCTTCCCTGACACCAACTCAGAGATGACAAGCATTAGAAATGGTAGAATGGAATAAGGGGCTTTCAACGCTGAATAGCAGCCGGAGATAGCTAGGGCTGGCGGGCTTAGCTAGTGTCAGGAAGACGTGGAACATTTGATGATTTTGCTACAGTGTTGTTGAGCTGAAATAAAACAGCAACTTGTTAAGAAGATCGGAGTAAGGAGTCATTCATTTGGTAATTCCTACACATGTAACACACTAAGACGTTAGTAACCACAGTATTTGCTGAATATTGCATGAGCCCCTCAAAGAGGGGTATTTGTTACACATATTTTCTAGATGGACCAGTTGTAGACTAAAGAACAGACACCAGCAAGGCGGACAGCAAGAATGTAGATGCAAGTGAATTCAGTAATGGTAGTAGGAGAGTTGAATAGATATTAGAAATCTGCCTTTATTTTGTATGTGGCTGAAGTACCTCAATACCAGCAAAGGTACTGCTGTTTTGCCCCTGAACTTTACACCTCGCCTGCAGGAGTTAATCTCCTTACCTGATTAGTTCCTGCACCTGTTCCACTGCTTTTTATACTTCTCTCAGTCAGTGTTCCGTGCAGTTCATTGTTTGTTCCTGTCTGCTGTTTGTCTGCTACTCTTGTGTATAACCTGCTCCAGTCTGTTTTTTAGGTTTGATCTTTGCCTGTGGCCTGACCGACACTGATTGCTGCCTGTCTTGACCCTTTGACTGTGACACCGACTGCGCTTATCGCTGCCTGGTCCGACCCTTTGCCTGGTATGACTCTGCTTTTTCATGTGTGTTTCCACTTCCAGCCTCAGGTTCGTGGTGTTCAACCTCTGCTCCATCAGTCTACCTGTGTTTTGCCTGCTGTCCATGATTCTATTGCCAGCCTTGAATCTGTGTTGCTATAAACTGAACTGTTTACACCTCTGCACCAATTGATTTTCTATGTGTATCGGTTTAAATAAGCATACTTTGTATTATTCAAACACTTTGATTTTCCCTGGAGGTCATACTGGAATCATAATAATAGAGAATAGTAATATCATTATTTATGTATTTATTTATTTATTTATTTATTAATATAGCACCACTAATTCCACAGCGCTGTACAGAGAACTCACTCGCATCAGTCCCTGCCCCATTGGAGCTTACAGTCTAAATTCCCTAACAAACACACACACACACACACACACACACACACACACACAATAGGGTCAATTTGGATAGCAGCCTAACCTACTAGCATATTTACTAGTATGTTTTTGGAGTGTGGGAGGAAACTGAAGCACCCGAAGGAAACCCACGCAAACACAAGAAGAACATACAAACTCCACACAGATAAGGCAATGGTTGGGAATCAAACTCATGACCCCAGAGCTGTGAGGCTGAAGTGCTAGCCACTAAGCCACCATGCTGCTAATATGCAGGAGATGCTGTACTTGTGACCTTGCAGAATCCATGAAGTTGGAGAGTTGCCAAAAGTCCAGTCCAAATCCAGTTCAAACTCCGGTTTAACTCTTCACGCTTTTGACATCATGCTTATCATGATGAAAAAGGCCAAGTTTTGTGCAGGCTTTAAAAATACAGTAAGAATTGTTGTTAAAACCACACTGCCACTACGATGTAGGAAGAGGGGCTTGGTGCTGCTGTATAGGGGTTTCTAGAAGTAATCCCTCCCTCTATGTTACACATAAATATAAGAAAAGACCCTAGTGCACCCAAATGTGTTGTAATTAATAATTTCAACCTTCATATAATAATTGTGGAACAATTGAAGTAAAAATATTTCTTAATCACAAGTACATATTCCGTAGTGAATAAAATGATATTGACAAATTGAAATAAAAACAAAATATTAATAAAGGTTAATATAAATTTAAATGCAGTAAATATCTTTTAACCAGGTACCTGGGTTTGTTAGTAATGTATATAGTTCTGTCAATACTGGTATAAGAAATCTGTTAAAAGAAGCACTTAAAGTGTTCTCCACACCTCTTAGATTGTAAGTTCATTTGGGCAGGACAATCTTTTCCTTCTGTTATATGTATTTGTTTGTAATTTGTCTGTGTCATGATCCCCTCATTTCAATGCTGCCCAGTATGTCACCATTATATAAATATAAAATAATAATAATAATGAATGATGCCAAAGAATAATCTGTGGGGGTTTTGAAAAATAGAAAAAATAAGTTTGTAACAAACTTTGCTCTTGCAGAACTTGGTCAAATTTGAAAAAAGTGTCTCTCACACTAGAGTGCAGGAATAGCGGCACCCAAGTGTGCCAGCCACCAAACTCATAGCCGTATCGGATGGTGAAATACGCCCAGACCCAAGTACAGCAGGTCTTGGTCATCATGACCAAAATATTCCCTTGGCAGTAGGGCTCTAGCCACATCAGCAAGTATGACTACTGCTGGGTCTGAAAAAAAGAAACCTCATTAATAATTACAATGTAGTGTACTGTGAAATAATGAATGTACTATAGAATAACTGAAAGGGGAATCATTGGTATTATTGCAAGAACTTCCATTATGAAGATATGTTAAGTTGTATATTTTATTTTTGCTTTAACCACACAAAACATAATACAATTATTGTTCTAACGTTAATTAATTAAATTAGTTAAATATTGACATATTCCATTTTTCAAACTCATCTCTCAAGGAGAGATGGGACTGGGATCAAAAACATACAGGTGGCCCATAATACTTAAGATTGGAACTGGTTGCAATAAATAATGTTTGACACAATGATTATAATTTACTATTGTAGTCTAATAACTATACACTTACAAATAACATCTACAGTGCCACAAATGGTCCAGACCAAGCCATGTAAACTCTTGCCATGAGCACATTGGCATGCTGGGCCAATGCCAACTAGACTTCGTGAATCCATCATCTGCAAAAAAAACAATAAATAAATAGTTCTGTTAAACTTGTACACTGTATGCAGATTAGTTGTCTGGAATGGTGACTTGGAGAATAGGGCCCTCATTATTTACACTTACATTTTTCGTGTTGCACTTTTAATCCCAAGATAACAAAACAATAAAAGACTGTGCATCATGCAATTCTTAGTGTTGAATGTGTCAATCAATATTTGTCTTTTCTGTAGTGTGTGCTGCTTATACTTAATTTGTTATACGGTGCAGGCCTACAATTATTTCTAGCGTAGCCCTTCATGCTGTATTTTTTAAATATTAAAACAATTGGTTTCCCAGTGGTTGCATTGTGATTGGCTCTCATGGAAAAATGTGGGGATTGGCTGCAAGGATAATGACCCTTCCTTTCAACTGAGAACACAGTATTACTGATCCTGGATCACTACTTTAGCTCTGTTATTTTTATTAAACTGCTTTTAAAATCATGTGAGATTTTTTTTACATCAGTGGAATAACATATTCCAGTGTGCCTTGGCTACTAAGTACTTATTTACTGCCAAGGCTTGCTGAGACATCTAGTTTCACAAATGTAAGGAAGCTTTTTAGATATTTTATACAATTATACTGGTAATCACAACCCAGAAAGACCAAAGGGCTATTCAGCATGGAGTTGGGAAATTGGTTTGCCCTGTCGAGCGGGGCTGCTCATTTTTGCCATTGCAAATTGCCCAGGGAATTCTGCCCAATGTTAGCCATGCTGGAGCTAGTGTACATTATGACAAGGGAGCTCCATGCTGCGTGTCTCCCTGTTATAGTGTCACCAGCCCATGCTGGCATATCCTGGTGCTGACTGTCACTTTTTGCAATGGGACCCCATGATATTTCTCAAAAAACATTTATTGGACATAATTGCATTATTACCATTGATTGGCACTAGGCATCCTGTGCAAACCATTTAATGTATTCTTAATTTTTGTCATTATTTCAGTAGTCATTAGAAAAGGACAATGCTTCCTTGGTAATTGCTTTATGTAAGTTTGTTGGCATTGTCTGCTTACACAAAGAAACATCATAGTACTCTCACGAACACAAAGGATCTGAAAGTAGCTGCTTGCCAGTAGTTTGTGCAACTGTGCAAAGAGATCTTTTGTAGGTGAGAGCCATGATCGTTGCATTGAGGGTAGAGAAGTTCTTAATGAACTGATGATAACAATTAGTGAACCCAATGATGCGTTGAATTGCTTTCATGCCCTGTGATTGTGGCCATTTAAGGATGGCCTCACCCTTCTCTGGGTCTATCTGTAACCCCGTACCGGAGACCAGGTACCCTGAGAAAGGTACTCTAGGCATTTCTAGGAATTTCAAAGAGGCAATTCTCTAGTCTGAAATACAGTTGATTCTTGCACAGATGGTTGAGAACTTCTTTAGCATGAGTTTGGTAGGATGTCAAATCTCATAATGTCATCAAGATATACCACCATCGGGTGGTAACGCAGGTCCCGAAAGATCTCGTTAACAAACCGTTGAAAGACTGCTGGTGCATTAAACAGCTCTAAAGGCTTTTCTAGATATTCACAATGGCTATTGCGAGTGATTAAAGCTGTTTTCCACTCATCTCCTTGACGTACATAGATATATTCCGACATCAGCTGAGTGTAAAATGTCTTTCCACTCGGAATGCTCTTACCAAGAATGAGATCTATGAAACAATCCCAAGGACAGCAATGTGGCAGATTCTTTGAAGCCACCTTACTAAAAAACATCCTGAAAGGAGATATAGACTGAAGGTAAGGCTGGAACAAATAAGAGGGTATGATGAGAATTGCAGATATCAGAGATAGATATAAGTGACAACCACCATTTGCAACAATGCAGACCACAAGAAAATACTTGAACAAGGTGCCAGTCAAACTGAGGAGAATCATTTTTAAACCATGGTAGACCCAAGGTGATGGGATTAATTTTTTGAAGGAGAAGCAGAAATTTGATGCATTCAAAATGAAAAGCCCACTCCCCCTACCGAACAGGACCAGTGATGTTGGAAATGGAACCATTGGTGACTCAATTGTCATCAACGGTCGTTATCAACATAGGTTGAGGCAACAATTCCAAAGGCAGGGGCAGCTCAGCCACCAGGGAGGTGGATTTTATTTTTTTCCTGCAGATCCAGAATCCACAAAAGCAGAGAGAGAAACAGCACTTTTAGAGGAATAGATAAAGATTGTCATCAGAAATTCTGGGCTACCCATGACCAGGGAGCAAGACTCTTTGCTTCTAAATCAGCCTCCTTGGAACTGACTAGGATTTGGTGTTTCCCAGTCTCTTGGGACAGTTAGACAAGAGATGAACTGTGTCAGCATAATAGAGGTACAGTTTGTTCTTCGATCATCATTTTTGCTCCTTCTGAGTAAGATGAGAATAACCAATATGCATAGATTACTCCTGAACCACAAAATACAAATATAAAAACCTTTACAGACCTTTCTTATCAAAATAAAGAGATAAGAAAGGTCTGTAAAGGTTTTTATATTTGTATTTTACATAACCTGTAAAGTAATTATATTAATAAGATTAGAATATAAGATGTTTCACCAGTTCTATTGAAAGAAATGTCCTGATTGGAGGATTTCAGTATAAATTGCCCACAGGAGGGTTCAGTCCACTATGCACCTTGAGAAAGACCATTCCAGGTCGAAACATGTTGGAGCTTGTTGACTGATGATTCTATCTCCTCCACTCCTTTGATGTTCTGTTTTGGCTGTTCTACATTGTCACCTACTTGGAAGCTTTGTGAACTTATACCAACTGCCTGAACACATCATTTGTCTGGTAGGAGTAGATATACATTGTTTTATTGTTTTATATTATATCTTTGTGAATATATGAATAAATATTTTTAAAGCAATATCACACTAGATATATTTTATTATTATTTTTCTGGTGAAACTCATATGATGATTTACAATGGAGTTGACTTACGGACCAAGATCCTATGAAAAGTAAAGAAAAGAAAAATTACAACTCGATGGGCTTATATTTCATCTAATTCTCGTGAGTACCCCACTAAAGGGGGCGTCTACAGATTAAAGAAGATTTTCTGTTTCAATTTGAAATTCTAGTCCAATTTGTCAAATTTGATAAATGTTTTTTTGTGATTGTATTACACTATTCTGCTCTTCTCTCTTTGTCCTATGAATATATGAACAATCTGGGAGAAATAAGAATTGGAGGATTACCATCATATGATTTAAGTATTCTTCCATTCTATACTTTATAGAGAATATGTATTAGCGCCTGTAGGTTTTCTACATATCATTGTTGACATTATTACTAGTTGGGAATTTTGTGTATATTCCCTTTGAATTCCAGCGGGCAGCTGATAAAAGTGAAGCGCTGTTTGGGATTTCACTAAATTTTAAACTATATATTAAGCAGACTAGAGGCTGCAGAGGACCAGGTTCATCAAAAATCTTCCTAAAGGTAACAATGAAGCAGGAGCCATTTAGGCAGCTGGTGTAGTTGGAGGAGACATGGGATATGCCAGGGCACACTAAAGAGAGTCAAGCCGAGTAACTAAACGATGAAGGCATTGTAGGTGCCTTCTGCTGATTGACATGATGTGCAAGGTGTTGGCCAGAGGATATTGTCATGGGCCCATAGGATCTGATTGTAGCTAATAGCCAGTATTTGGCGCAACTGAGCAAAGAGGTGCGGAGTCTGACACATCCCCGGTATTCACCAGGGACCCCCACAAGGATGTATAGGCTTGACTGCATGTGAAGTGCAGGTTGCATACCTCAGAGTCAGTCAGTGGCAAAGCAGGCGGTTGAATAGCATAGTCAGACAAGCTAAGATCAAAGCTGAATCAGGAATGCAGGTGCCAAATCGTAATCCAAATATTAGTCAGAAGTATCCAAGCGTCAGAGCCAGAGTGGTAATGAAACAAAAGCAGAATAGATAGTCAGGAACAAGCAGAATCAAACCAGGCAGACTGAAGAACTAAGGAAGAGGAAGAGTAGTCAAATTGTAATAGCTGAAGTCAGAAACCAGTAGCAAAAGGAATGGAACAGCGTTGGAGCAAGTAGGAAGACATAATACTCTGGCACACTAAGTCTCCTGTATAGAAGCAGCATAGTAATTTAAAATTAGTGGTCAGTGATATTACTGACCGCCGACAGGGACAGGAATTGCGTCCCGTTGCCTAGCAACAGGACACGCATGCAAATAACTGAAAATTACAGCTGGGCGAAGTAGTGTCACGCTGCTAGGCAATGCACGTGCCTGCCTGGTGAGCAGAAGGCTTCCATTCCTGTTATGATAAGTACTTTGTGTAATTCCGTGTCCTATGCAAATCAGAAAATATAAGTTCTTGGAAAGTAATTTGGTACTTGGGCAAACCAGTGTGTTTTGTCATGAGCAGTTTGTTGTATAAAATTTAACATTTTACAGTACAGGAAACAAAGTTTTATGTTGTACATTGGGGCCCCAGCAGCAAGGTGATCTCTTCCAGCTGCTGAGCCTGAGGTGTCACTCTGATCCAGTCTGTGGTCAGAGCTGGTACTTATGGTTCCTAAGCCATTGCTGTGATTCTCAGCTCGATGAGGCTGGGTTTTTGCTCTGTGTGGTATAGTGGGGATACATCACTGTGTATGTGTCACAGTAGAGGTAAAAAATGAACATTGTGAACCTTATTGTCACGGGCACTAGGAGTCTTTACCCAGGGATCACCAGGTGATGGACTTACCAGAGTAGTATAGATGGTAATATGGTACTCTGGTAGCAGGGTGATCACGGAACAGGAGACAGCAGATGGTAGAGAATGCTCATGGAAAGTCTATGACTAGCAGCACTGGTAATATACAGGTAGTAGTACACGAGGAACTGAATGGACAAAGGAACGTGAGGGTAGTCAGTGGTCTGCGGTAGCAAGTTGTACCACTGCTATAGTGAGGAGGAATGTCCAGCAGCAACGAGGAGGTGATGAGAGTCAGCGGTCTGCGTTTAGCAAGTTGTACCGCTGTCTATGTGAAGGAATGGAATCCAGGTGGAGGTATCCGGGAAGTCAGTGGTCTGCATTAGCAAGTTGTACCACTGCTATGTGAAAGGATACTAGAAACAGGTGAGTCGGGAAACAGGGATCAGTGGTCTGCCACTAGCAAGTTGTACCACTGAATATATAAGTGAGGAGCACGGGGAGAGAAAGGCAATACAGAGTAATCACGGGCCCACTGAACTTGATCCCACGATTATATGCACAATATAGTAATGACTGAACAGCACTGCACAATAATACAAAGTCACAGGAACTATCCGGGCAAAAAGTAACACAGTCAAATGATGGCAATAGTCTCAGCGGATAGTAAACTCCAGGGGAGAACAACTCAGTCCAGCAAGATATGCAATACACCAGCACAGTCAATGAGAAGTATGCATACCGTGGTTCAGGAGCAGGCTGTCAGACAGGAGTGCAGAGATACCTGAACGGCTGGAGGCCAGCAGGATGCGAAGTCCCAGGAGGGCAGAAGCGGTAATCAAGTAGGTGCAGCGCACAGGTAGGTAGACCAGCGGAGATGGGAACAAATACTCAGGAAGCAGTAGTATATAGGACTGGACACCTGGAGAACACTGAAGTGTAGCGATGGTCTAGACGAGATGAAAGCAGCGAGGCGTTGATCCGATGCAGACAGGCGAGTTGACACAGGCAGGAACACTGTAGAAGCACGGAGAGCGGATCAGCTGGCTGCAGACACGAATAGAACTGAAGGGTAGCGGCAAGCAGGCCACTGCAGGTACACGGAGGCAGCGGATAGAAATCAGCTGGTGCAGTCTCAATGAAACACGGGAGAGTTGAGATGAGCTGGAACTGTTAAGCACGGAGACAGCGGATAGGAATCAGCTGGTGCAGTCTCGATGAAACACAGGAGAGTTGAAGGGAGTTGATAACTGTAGTGCACGGAGGCAGCGGATAGGAATCAGCTAATACAGTCACGATGAAACGCAGGAGAGTTGAAGTGAGCTGATAACTGTAGTGCACGGAGGCAGCGGATAGGAATCAGCTAATACAGTCACGATGAAACACAGGAGAGTTGAAGTGAGTAGATAACTGTAGTGCACGGAGGCAGCGGATTGGAATCAGCTAATACAGTCACGATGAAACACAGGAGAGTTGAAGTGGTCTGGAAACCACAGGAATCAGCAGCGCTGAATACACGAGGAAACACAGGAACACCTTCAGAGGCTCATGGGAATGAGACTCCAAGATCAGGCAACGAGGTATTAACTCAGGTGCTATAAATAGGGAGTGTTGCCTGATCAGCCAATTAACTAAAAGGAACATGAACTGAACGTTTGAAAGGACTACACATGCGCAGACCCTCAGGATGGTGGACGGCCACGGTTCCTAAATACACGGGAAGAAGCACTCACAGTCTGGTGAGTGACAGTACCCCCCCTTTTAAAGGTGGGCACAGAACACCTGGAACCGGGCTTGTCCGGATTTTTGGAATAAAACTTCTTAAGAAGAGCTGGAGCGTTGAGATCTTCAGCTTTGATCCATGAACGCTCCTCAGGACCAAAGCCCTTCCAATGAACGAGGAAACGAAGAACTCCTCGCGAAATTTTTGCGTCCAATATATGAGTAATCTCGAAATCTTCCTCCTGATGAACTTGAACTGGCTGAGGTGCTGAAGGAGGGACCGAGAAACGGTTGATGATGAGAGGTTTGAGCAAGGACACATGGAAGGCGTTGGAAATGCGAAGATTCTTAGGAAGTAGAAGTCTGAAACAAACTGGATTTATTACTTGAATGATCCTATATGGACCAATAAAACGGGGAGCGAATTTCATAGATGGGACCTTCAAACGGATATTTTTGGTAGATAACCAAACACAGTCTCCAATTTTCAGTGGTGGAATAGCCCGCCTCTTCTTATCTGCAAAAGACTTATATTTGGCAGATGTTTTCTTTAAACAGGTTTTGACCTGAGACCAAATATTTTTGAAGGTCTGACAAACAGTCTCTACAGCAGGAACTTGGGTGGGAGGGAGGGCAGGAAATTCCGGAAAAGACGGATGGTGACCGTAAATCACGAAGAATGGAGTTTTGGAAGATGACTCATGGTACATGTTGTTATGAGCGAATTCAGCCCAAGGAAGCAATTCTACCCAGTTGTCTTGATTGGCTGATGAGAACATCCTTATAAAGGTCTCGAGATCTTGCTTGACCCTTTCAGTTTGTCCGTTTGATTGGGGGTGGTAGGAAGATGAGAGTGCTAATCGTATGCCCAAGGTCTTACAAAGGGCCCGCCAGAATCTGGAAACGAATTGTACTCCTCTATCTGACACAATCTCAGACGGACATCCATGAATACGAAAGATTTCCTTGACGAAATGCTCAGCCAGAGTAGAAGAGGAAGGCAAACAAGACAAAGGGACAAAATGAGCCATCTTCGAAAATCTGTCTACCACTACCCAAATAGTATTACAATTTTTACTAGGCGGAAGATCAGTAACAAAGTCCATACTAATATGGGTCCAAGGCTTGGATGGAATGGGTAGTGGTTGAAGCAAACCCGCTGGGGTTCTGCGGGAGGTCTTAAACTGGGAACACAATTCACAAGCAGCTATAAACTCTTTGACGTCTCTCCTCATCGAGGGCCACCAGTAACTCCGAGAGAGAATCTCAAAGGTCTTGCGTTCACCAGCATGTCCAGAAAAACGAGAAGAGTGGAACCACGAAAGGATTTTCCTCCTAAGAGTAGAAGGCACGAGGGTCTTCCCAAATGGTAGCACTTTAGTGGAAGAAGCAGCCAGCGAAATACATTTGGGGTCTAGTATAGAGTGGTTGGAAACCTCTTCAACGTCAGAGGACGTCACAAAAGCTCGGGATAGAGCGTCAGCTTTTTTGTTCTTGACAGCCGGTTTGAAGGTTATGATTAATTCGAAATGAGAAAAGAAAAGAGACCATCTTGCTTGACGAGGATTAAAGCATTGAGCAGACTGTAGATATGACAAGTTCTTATGATCCGTGAAAATCGTCACAGGGTGACGAGCTCCCTCCAACAAGTATCTCCACTCCTCTAATGCTACTTTGATAGCCAGCAACTCCTTGTCCCCGATAGTGTAATTCCTCTCCGCAGGCAGGAGACCCCGGGAGTAAAAGGCACAAGGATGGAATTTTTGTTGCTCCGATCGTTGAGAGAGAATGGCTCCTAAGCCAACATTAGAGGCATCTACTTATAGGAAGAAGGGAAGTGTCACATCAGGCTGTCGAAGAATGGGAGCAGAGGAGAAGGACTCTTTAAGGAATTGAAAGGCTTGGAGAGCTTCAGATGACCATTGCTTAGTATTGGCTCCTTTACGAGTCAGGGCCACAATAGGAGATGCAATGGACGAGAAATCTTGAATGAAGCGTCTATAGTAATTGGCAAAACCTAAAAAACGCTGAATGGCACGAACAGTAGTTGGCTGAGGCCAATGTAACACAGCATTCACCTTTTCTGGATCCATTTCTAGACCAACTCCGGAGACAATATAACCCAAAAATGGAATCTGGGGCAACTCGAATGAACATTTTTCTAGTTTGCAGAATAATGAATTTTTCCGGAGTCTGGAAAGAACCTCTGCCACATGTTGGTGATGAGAGGGCAGTTCCTTTGAAAAGATCAATATGTCGTCCAGGTAGACAACGACACATACATATAACAAGTCCCGAAAGATCTTATTAATGAAGCCCTGGAAGACAGCGGGGGCATTACATAACCCGAAAGGCATTACTAAATATTCATAATGCCCATCTCTGGTGTTAAAAGCTGTCTTCCATTCGTCACCGGACCGGATTCTAATTAAATTATAGGCACCACGAAGATCCAACTTGGTAAAGATCCGAGCTCCCTTAATGCGATCGAATAACTCAGTAATGAGAGGAATGGGATACCGATTTTTAATAGTAATGGCGTTAAGTCCACGAAAATCTATGCTGGGGCGTAGTGAGCCATCCTTCTTTTTTACGAAGAAGAACCCGGCTCCAGCGGGAGAGGTAGAAGGTCGAATAAAACCTCGCTGGAGATTCTCTTGGATGTATTCAGATGTAGCTTGAGTTTCAGGTAACGAAAGTGGATACACTCGTCCCCTAGGAGGAGTCTTGCCAGGTAGAAGATCGATCGGACAATCCCAAGAACGATGAGGAGGAAGACGTTCAGACTGAGCTTTATCAAACACATCGGCAAATGAAGCATACTGCGGAGGGAGTCCCGGTGAGGAAGATGAGATGGAAGATTGCTGTATTTTAACAGGAATGACTTGGGAAAGACAACGGTGATGACATTCAGCTCCCCAAGACGTAACTTGAGAAGTGCGCCAGTCAATCTGGGGAGAATGACATTGAAGTCATGGAAGGCCTAAAACAATCGGACTTGTAGTAACAGGAAGAATTAAAAACGAAATCTCTTCATGGTGTAGCACACCAATCTGAAGCGTTACTGGAGACGTACCCTGGGTGATGAGACCATTGATGAGACGTGATCCATCTATAGCAGTCACAGTAATCGGTGTTTTCAAAGTAATCACTGGTAGGGACCATTGATTCACTAGGGATTTAGAAATGAAACTTCCTGCTGCTCCAGAATCAATCAGTGCTTGGGATTCAAAGGATTTGGTAGCAAAGGAAATCGTAACATCAAAAGCGCAAACTTTTAGTTTCGTAGAACATGGAGAGGACTCCAGGGACCCTAACTTCACCTCTCCAGAAATAGTTAGGGCCAGGCATTTCCCGATTTCTTGGGGCAAGAATTGAGCATATGTGTGGAATCAGCACAATAGATACAGAGTCTATTCTTTATTCTTCGGTTCCTCTCCTCAGAAGTTAATTTGGAAAGTCCTATCTCCATGGGGATCACAGGAGATGAAGCTGGACGAAATTGAGGGGTTGAGCGAAGAGGTGCTTTAACTGAAGTTGTTTTTTCAGATTCCCTTTCACGAAACCTCATGTCTACACGATGGCAGAGGGAAATCAAATCTTCTAATGACGTAGGTAGCTCTTGGGTAGTCAGTGCATCTTTAATTTTATCGGAGAGCCCCTGCCAGAAGGCGGCAATTAATGCTTCAGTGTTCCACTGAAGTTCAGAGGCTAATATCCTAAATTGAATGACGTACTGGCCTACTGTACGAGAACCCTGACGTAAACGGAGAATGCTGGAAGCAGCGGAGGTCACACGACCTGGTTCATCGAACACACTTCGGAACATAGAAATAAATTTGGCACTATCTTGTAATACTGGATCGTTCCTCTCCCACAGAGGGGAAGCCCAAGCCAGCGCTTGTCCTGAAAACAATGAAATAAGATAGGCCACTCTGGAACGATGGGTAGAAAATTTTTAAGGTTGGAGCTCAAAATGAACTGAGCATTGGTTGAGAAAACCCCTACAAGTTTTTGGGTCTCCATCATATTTTGACGGAGTAGGCAGGTGAAGCGTGGAAGCCGTAGACACCTGGGATGGCACTGGGGAAACGGAGGAAAGCACAGGAGCTTCAACATTAGCTGTAACATTCTGTCCAGATGTTCCTTGGGAGGCTAATGTCTGGTAACATTGTAGTAACAGCTGTTGGCGAGCATCCTGTTGCTCCACACGGGTAAACAGATGCTGTAGCATCTCTTTAGCTGTAGGTTCCGAATCTGGGTCTGTCATGGCCTGATCTTACTGTCACGGGCACTAGGAGTCTTTACCCAGGGATCACCAGGTGATGGACTTACCAGAGTAGTATAGATAGTAATATGGTACTCTGGTAGCGGGGTGATCATGGAACAGGAGACAGCAGATGGTAGAGAATGCTCATGGAAAGTCTATGACTAGCAGCACTGGTAATATACAGGTAGTAGTACACGAGGAACTGAATGGACAAAGGAACGTGAGGGTAGTCAGTGGTCTGCGGTAGCAAGTTGTACCACTGCTATAGTGAGGAGGAATGTCCAGCAGCAACGAGGAGGTGATGAGAGTCAGCGGTCTGCGTTTAGCAAGTTGTACCGCTGTCTATGTGAAGGAATGGAATCCAGGTGGAGGTATCCGGGAAGTCAGTGGTCTGCGTTAGCAAGTTGTACCACTGCTATGTGAAAGGATACTAGAAACAGGTGACTCGGGAAACAGGGATCAGTGGTCTGCCACTAGCAAGTTGTACCACTGAATATATAAGTGAGGAGCACGGGGAGAGAAAGGCAATACAGAGTATACACGGGCACACTGAACTTGATCCCACGATGAAATGCACAATATAGTAATGACTGAACAGCACTGCACAATAATACAAAGTCACAGGAACTATCCGGGCAAAAGGTAACATAGTCAAATGATGGCAATAGTCTCAGCGGATAGTAAACTCCAGGGGAGAACAACTCAGTCCAGCAAGATATGCAATACACCAGCACAGTCAATGAGAAGTATGCATACCGTGGTTCAGGAGCAGGCTGTCAGACAGGAGTGCAGAGATACCTGAACGGCTGGAGGCCGGCAGGATGCAAAGTCCCAGGAGGGCAGAAGCGGTAATCAAGTAGGTGCAGCGCACAGGTAGGTAGACCAGCGGAGATGGGAACAAATACTCAGGAAGCTGTAGTATATAGGACTGGACACCTGGAGAACACTGAAGTGTAGCGATGGTCTAGACGAGATGAAAGCAGCGAGGCGTTGATCCGATGCAGACAGGCGAGTTGACACAGGCAGGAACACTGTAGAAGCACGGAGAGCGGATCAGCTGGCTGCAGACACGAATAGAACTGAAGGGTAGCGGCAAGCAGGCCACTGCAGGTACACGGAGGCAGCGGTTAGAAATCAGCTGGTGCAGTCTCAATGAAACACGGGAGAGTTGAGATGAGCTGGAACTGTTAAGCATGGAGACAGCGGATAGGAATCAGCTGGTGCAGTCTCGATGAAACACAGGAGAGTTGAAGGGAGTTGATAACTGTAGTGCACGGAGGCAGCGGATAGGAATCAGCTAATACAGTTACGATGAAACGCAGGAGAGTTGAAGTGAGTGGATAACTGTAGTGCACGGAGGCAGCAGATAGGAATCAGCTAATACAGTCACGATGAAACACAGGAGAGTTGAAGTGGTCTGGAAACCACAGGAATCAGCAGCGCTGAATACACGAGGAAACACAGGAACACCTTCAGAAGCTCATGGGAATGAGACTCCAAGATCAGGCAACGAGGTATGGAACTCAGGTGCTATAAATAGGGAGTGTTGCCTGATCAGCCAATTAACTAAAAGGAACATGAACTGAAGGTTTGAAAGGACTGCACATGCGCAGACCCTCAGGATGGTGGACGGCCACGGTTCCTAAATACACGGGAAGAAGCACTCACAGTCTGGTGAGTGACACTTATCCAGCAAAGAACTAATATGTACCAATTGGTTAACCGATGAAAGCGCTTTTCTTATAGCATCTTCCATGGTATTTCGATGCTGCCAGTCAAGGGGAAAATCAAGGACTTCCTTTATCGTCCTTTCCAATGTATCCAGTCTCCCTGCTATCCCACGTTTGCATATGTGAAAATGTGATGTATGGCACAAACGGGACAGGTTGTGATATCTGGGACACAGGTACTTGCATGGAGAGTGGACCAGAGATTTAGGCCAGTAAAAGGTAAGTCATAAAGCATAGTGCCATCACCTGTCATACTTCAAGCCCAGTTTCTAAGTTGACCAGAATCAGCATAGATGACTGGTTCACAGCTAAGCGGTACATCACCATAGCTGACAGGTTTTGAGCTGAAGGTCCATTTGCAGGGTTGGTTTTGAGCAATTGGTCCAATCATAGCAACTGTTTCTAATCATGGCAATGTCTTCAGCTGGCGCTGGGAAATTGGCAAGATCTTTTGAACTAAGTAGCTCATGTATTTATATGTTATCTGTCTCATACACTTTCTAGGAGTCTGGTTCTCCATTCTGACCTTGGCCTTAAGTTTAGTGGTCTCAACAACAGTAGGGATAATTGAACTTTCTTCCCCTTGCAGAATTTTTTGGAATGCATAACGCCAGAAATATAGTAACATTTGTAAATATGTGTTCTGTAAATAGCAAATAGCAAACATATTGTTAAAGTTTTTGTGAATCCTGTGAGTTACTGTGCATATCACCTTTACATCCAGAAATGTAACAGTTTGAAGGTGTTGGCTGTTTTGAAACCTTTTTTCAAATTAATAATTGGATTACTGATGCTTGTAGACATTTTGTAAACATATTTAACATCACAAAGTGTTTGCACATACAATACTTTGGAGTAGATAAAAGAAAGAATACAATGCACTGTATACTATATTTCTGTTTCTGTTATATAATGTTAACTCTGACAGCAGAAGACGCCCAAATGCATCTATATTTGGATCAATAAAATTTTGCTATGCCAGAACGAGCTGTCCTGTATCTCTTTCAGAAATGGTTGCATAGCTCTGGTGTTCACATGAGCAGACTGAGCAAGTGGTCAATAGACAAAAGAAAATGCTATCAAAGTGTTAACTTACTGCACCTCTGTATTTCTGCTCCAATCTACTAACTTTGTATTTCGTTCATTTGTAAAATAAAGAACCATGTCATGAGAATGATGAGCCTTGTATGGCCTAAACATAGAAAAAGTCAAGATGACATTGAAATGTCTGAAAGCAGCATGTGGAGTGTAAGGTGTCAACTCAATTGAACTTTTGGTCCCACCTGGTACTGTATAGAAGTGTAATCAGAAACAATATGAATTGTGTACGTATAATGTACATGTGTACAGCATACACATTGTTTTAATACATACAAAATATACAAATGATAAACTTATGTTTTTCCACAGAATTTACCTCATGGTACAGGATGTAAACAAAGAGAAAAAGGTAACCCAGGCCCGAGTTTGAATTGATGGTGGGGAACAATTCAATCATGTGATATTCATGGGTGAAATATTCATGGCTTTGGAGTCATTTTCAGAGATATCATTTAGGAATTGGACCCATCTCTCAAACATTTTGAAGATACTGTATACTGTGTGATACATAGGTTATTTATTTTCTGTGTAGTTTAGCAAATGTGTTGTGAAATTCTGTGGTGTGAAATTATTTGCAATCTGTTCTCATGAGATTTTTATGTTGTCTGCAAATGCTGCCTGTTTGAGGCACTGAATTGTTGATGACTGCTGATGATTTCATTCATTAGGAGTTAATAATACATTAGGTGTCACAACATGAAATCTGTGGCAATGTCAATACTAATTGTTATACTTTGACTTGGAAGCCTCCTTCCCTGCTGTAGCACTGAATACCCCAAAGTAAGTGATCAACACTACTGAAAATAGTCTTACGTACAGTACAAAATTTGGACTGCAGATTGCAAAGAAAACAATTCTAATATTGCTTTGGTTAACATCTTCCAGGAACAGATCGTGGTTAGGGAGCTTGCCCCTTACATCAAGAAAAGATGTCATTAATAAAAGAACATATTCAGAAGAGCAAAAAGCAAAGAACAGATGCTGTCAGTGATTAAAACCTTTTAGGAAAAATCAACTAAAGAAAGAAACTTGCAATAATTTGATAACCCATCTGTTTTGGCTACTGCAATTGAATGGAATGGTCTGACAACAGGGATTTGAACACTATGTTAATTAATAAAAATAAAAGCTTAATTTGAATAAAGTTCTGTTATTATACAAGTTTTACTGCTCCTGTGTCAATAAAATGTTAAGTTGACAAGCTCCAACATTGTTGCAAGTGCACAACACTTGGAGAAGAAAAGCCTTGCACTGTGTGATACATTTTCAGACAGGTATATACACCCACCCTTTCTCCCCCAAAATCATCACTGACAACAAGACCATGAAACAACTGAGTTCAATTACAGAACTGGACAAAGAGAAAGTTAATTAGTCTTATGCTATTACAGATTGTCTGTGGGTGAGGATCACAGAAAACGGGGCCATATGTCATATGCCCGACACCATGACAACACTGTCATTACACATGCGGTTTTGGGCCTTTGGGAGCAGTTTGATGGAATCCTGCAGTGAGTTTACTTCTTCAGACCACAAAATATTACAGTTTCTATAATAGCCTCAGGACCCTTTCATGACCCCCCCCCCCTAACCCCAACATTACAGGCACCCCTGTCCCCCTACACACACACATATGAATATATATATACGTACATATATATATACACACATAAGTATATATATATATATATATATATATTTATTTATTTTTATTTTTTTTATTTTATTGTTCCAATTGGACAGAGATTGTTTTAAGCTGGGTATACATTAAAGGTTTATCAACCAATTTTTGCGGCAATCACACGATAAATGTCTGTCTGTTATGTCTGATATCGCATTAGTGTGTACGCTATCATGATCATGTTTTATCATTTTGTTTGACTTGATTTTATAAACTGACTAAATATCGCTATCAACGATGGAAAGGTGTCAGGCAAATTTTGAAGAGTGTATGTACTCTCTACCAGCAGTCTAGGCAGATATCTACAGAATGTGCAGAGGTACAATCTATTCAGCAGATGGTTGTGACAGATGAAAAGCACAGATCTCAAGGTAAATTGTGTATGTGTGTACACAAAAATCTGCATGCTCATTGTGACTTTCAGTCGTTGGTAAAATTGTTACAGAAATCACATCTGAAGTAATTTTCTGTAGTCTATACCCAACTTTAGTACCCCCCACTACATTTTCCACACAATAAATGTGTGGTCAAGCTCACAGAAAAAGTAGAGAAAGTCGTCTTCAAAAGTGGATCTGTGCAGATTAAAAATATATGAGCATGTATACATATTTATATTTAAATGGCTATATCAGGTATTTTGAGAGAGTGTGTAAGAAATTTGAAGGCAGAAAAATGCGTGAACTTAGGTTAGCAGTAGCATATTGCGTTAAGTATATGTTAGGCTAACAGCTATTATATAAGCTTTTAGAACCAGGTTAAAAGAGTTTTTCACCTTTTGCAGCTGCCTTTCCCGTAGAACTTCCGTAGAACTGGACTTGTTCGGAGGTACTCTGAAGTCCCCCGAACTTAACTCTAAAGTAGATAAAGTTTATCAAAATAACAGTAGCGCAGGATGGAGGATAACAGAATACAGACAGCAGATACCAGAGACAGGCCAAAGGTTGTGGCTCAAGCAGCAAGCAGGGTAACCAGAAGACAGGCGAAAAGTCAGGGCAGGTTGCAGACAAGGGTAATCCAATAAACAGGCAGAGGTCAGGGGCAATCCGCATTCTAGCAGGATCAAGGTCAATTTCAAAGGTCACAACAGGAATAAGGTCAGAAGCAGAGTATCCACAGGCTAACAGAGGATAGAGCTGGTCAGCAATTGTGCAGTACATGGATGCTATAACCAGCAGGGAAGCTAAGCCCTCCCTGCCTTAGATTCTAAAATTGACCAATCAGGAGCCAGGCTCCAGCAACACCCTATTGAGCCCCAGCATAATAAAACACCCCTAATGCCCGGATACCACATTTGCCAGGGTGCTGCGCAATTTAACTAAGCATCCCATCCATTGCCATGGTGAGGAGGTCGGAAGTGACATCCCTGCTGTTGTTATTTCAGCCTCGTTGCAGCCCTGGGACAATGGAAGCAAGCTGCTGCATCTCATGACAGAGCCGTTGCATATTGTGACAGTATATTGGTAAGTTTATGCACTATTAGTTTTCTGTTTGTTTCTACCATTTTAGTCTTAGCAAAAGTAGTGAAAACTATCACAAAATTTACACTGCACAGTGCAAAGTTTGCTTTGGGTTTGCCACATGACTTAATTTTATAGCAAGAGTGCCTTTCTTTTATGTCACTCATTTCCACCACTACTGGCAAAATAGGAAGAGTGCGCACCAGTGGAGCAGTGCAGAAACAAGATTTGTGTTTGTGGAATGAAATTTTTTAAATGAGATAAAGTAGTGGAGATGCACAATTGTAGGGGCATTCCTTGCTGTTTGGAGGAGAACATGGCCATTTTAACTCCACAATGGAATTGAATGTTGTACCAACTGATGGTCTTCGACCCACATCATATACTTGTAATGGAACCAGTTTTGTTCCTCCATAATGCACTTTAGCAGAGTGCACTTCTTTGGCACAAACTAAGCAATGTTATATTACATATATTACATCGCAATATCGATACATTCAAAGGCCAATGCCAGTGGCCTGCACAATACAGTAAAAAAATAAATCAGCAAGCTCCCCTCCCAAACAAGCCTAGTGGTGCCAACCTAGGTTGGTAGTAGCAAAATCATGGGGTCAAAAAGAGTGGCATTCCCCCCAATTTTACAAAAGCCAACACTAGACTTTGTCAGCTAGATCTAGTGGCACTATAGCAGGGGAACCCGCAGCATGGGGTACCGCTGCCATTATGACAACCAGTCCCAGGCTGGTCAGCACCAGGCTGGATTCCCTAGAGAGATGTGGTCCAGAAAATAAAAAAAATAGAAAAACCCTCCTAAGGGCCCCTAGCCCCATGCTGAAAGCACTTGGGCTTTTCCCACACCCCTTGGGTAGTGGGTGTGGGATAATTAAAAATGATTTTATAATAAAGGCACCATTTTGCCTTGGTGTGCTACAGGTCCCAGCAAGCCAGTTTCCAGTTTATAGTACTTTAAGCAAGCCCCAGCAAACCCATGGCTGCCAGGGCATGCTGGCACTTGGGGAACCACAAGTGCCAGCATGCAATGGCACCCAGGGCCCACTGGGACCTGTAGTGCACCAAAACAAAATTTAAATAAAAAACACCGCTCGCTGTATTTTTTTTTATTGCAAATAAATAAAAAACACCAGCTACCAGGTACTTCATCTGTAATAATTCCAATGGTCTGTGGTTATCCATAAAAAAAAATAGTAAAATTAGGGTCCTTAGTTGTCAAAAAAAAAAAATCCTAGTAAAAATGTTTTGAAAAATATGTCTGCTTTTCAAGCTTAATAAATGAAAATAATCCACTGGAACATGCTTGGCAAAATAACAAAAACCTTAACAAAAGAAACACACTAGGAGCTCCCGTCGCAAAATGGAAAAATGACAGCCACTAGGTATTTAAAGCCTGGGACTTTCCCTCTGACAGCCGCCGTCAGCACTAGGGTTAATGTGTTTTTGGGGGAGGGAAGTTGGGCTAAATGTTTTGGTCTTTTTTTTTGTTAATATTAACTATTTGTGTGGGGGCTGCCAGCTGCCGGCATTGCACTTTGAATGTCGACACTGTGACTGTCGACATTACTACTGTAGACAGTCAAAATGTCACCATTTTAAGCATGTCGACAGTATGAATATGTCGACATTTACATTGTCACCATTTTGGTGTCAACAGTTGAAATGTGGACATATTCACTGTCGCCATATTACACCCAGCCCCTTCTGCTGATCTCTATAGATCCATACCCTTATGAATGCCTACTGAAAGGTTAGGAGAAGAAGAACAGGACATGCCCAACAGCCCAGATCAGCAAGACACTATCATCAGTGGCTCGTACCATATGCTGTTAGTGTTCACTTGTATGTTATGTTACAATGCGCAGTATGAAATAACCATTGCCATTTTGGTGATCATTATTGTAAAATAAGTAATACTTTTCTTTAAGTATTAGCAAGACAGAAAGTGTGTGTAACTTTGGGGCACTCCGGGATAACAATTCATAAAATTCTTATTTTTATTAGGTATGCATTAAAATTTGTAAGTGTCAGATTTCAGGAGCGAAATAGTTAAAAACATAAGTGATTAAAATGTGTTAGTTGCGAATTAAAAATACAAAATAAAGTTGCATGACTTTGCTACCTCTATTCAATTCAAAAAAATATTCCTGTAATTGGGTATGTGTGCAATCCGCTGGTAAGATTAAATTTAGTGATAATATAATGTTACTGAAAGATATATTTATCTTGCTCTCTGATGGAATTAGAGTGTTTAGATTACCGAGTAGCAAATTCTAATCACAAAATAGGTCTGTATTGAAAAACCTATATGTGAGATGCCACAGTTGAGGATAAGCAATATAAAGCTCTCCTAATTTAATCTCCTAGATAGCACTATATGTGAAGGATCCCTGCCTGATATAAGCTGGGGAGCGATCTAAATAGCAATAGGAGACTTGTGGAACCATACAAGAAGGATAAATTATCATAAACAAAATGACAGATATTCTATATTGCAGGCGCCAGAGAGGAGTTAGGCTAAATAATAGCCTCAAAATCGTATCACCTGTATCGCAGATATGTGAAAAGACCCTGCCTCTAATACACTCTGGATCAAAAAGTTTGGTGAAGTAGCATAAGCAGCGGATGAGTGTGGAGGTAGCAGAGCAAAAGACGCCAACGCGCGTTTCGTTAATAGGCTTTTTCAAGGCAAAGGTTTGAAATGTAGTGTTCATAATATAGTGTGAATAAAATAAATGTACCTCATGTCAAGGTAAGTTTCTATTTATTTTCCCATAGTGCTGTGGGGCTCATCTGGTGCATTGAAAATGGTGATAAATATATAGTGCTAGGGATCTTGTCTGGTTCTGCTGGCACAAGGTGGAATGGTGCAGTAAAGTGGTCCCAACCCAGTCCTATGGACCAGAGTCTACCTGACTGATCCTGGATGGGTGGTGAATAATAAACATATAATAAAGGAACGGAGTAAATGGCACTAGAGTCCCAAAAAATGAAAAACAAAAACAAAACAAAAACAGAAGAAACAGTTCAAAATTTAAATACCAAAACAAAGTGTTGTATTGCCATTTCTTATTTTAAAAGATGCCCGTTAGTGATCTTTTTGTTGTTCACATCAGAATGTCAGTAAGTTAATTGGAAAAATACTTTTTCATCCACAGTTTTAAATGTCTGCAAACACCATCTCGTGATCATAGTACATAGTTTATTATACCACTGTTGTGCAAGAACTCTAAACTGTATTTTTTCATTGGAACACATCGCTGAGACAAGTTTATTTCTGTCATTTTAAAACTTTGAACTGCATCACCATATCATTGGAACGCACTTCACTTTTTTTTTTTTCTTTAATGGAAGTGGTTTGCAAGCAAAAAATGTGGGATTTTATGATTGATACAAAATATCTGTTACACTTGATTTACTATCTGATTGTGGTAATCTTATTTATTTCAGCTGACATACATACAAAGCAGCGAACAAAGGAGTAATATATTACAGTATTTAACAATCAATATTTTATCGGATTAATAGACACATATTCACCAATAACTATATCCCTCTTGTGTATATTCCACCCCTTATGAACCTTTTCTTTGAAGTACTACTATTGGATTTAAATTAATTTAATGCCAGAAAATCAGCAATGGATTTTATATTGCATTGATGTCTTTTTTTGTAAAGTGGCTGTGAAGGGTTGGTAAATGATCCTCTTTTTGAATATTGTGAACATGTCCATCCCATCTTTTCTTAATTTTTAGTTCTACTTATAGGGTGGTAAATAATAGCCATCAGCATAGTGTTGAGTATCAAACTAGTCACCCTGGTTATTTTAGGGACTTTCCCACCCTACTTGACATTAAATTAAGGCTATTTTATTTAGGGATGTGCACCGGCGACTTTTGGTGTCTCGTGTTTTGTGTTTTGGATTTGGATTTTCGCGATGTTTTGGTTTCGGATTTGTTTCGCAAAACACCTGCCGAAAGGTTTTGGTTCGGATTTAAGATTTTGGATTCGGATTTTTTTTGAAAAAAGCATAAAAATTTCAAAAATCAAGTTTTTGGGCTTATTTTCACTCCTGCGCTATTATTAACCTCAATAACATTCAATAACAAGCATTTCCACTAATTTACAGTGTATTCTGAACACCTCACAATATAGTTATTAGTCCAAAACGTTGCAACGAGGTATCTTTCTGGACTGCGTAGTGGAGTGGTCCCCACAATATAATAAGAAAACCATCAACTGGTCTTAATCGCACCAAAAAATGTACCTGGACTGCGTAGAGGAGTGGGTCACCACAATATAATTTAAAAACCCTGAACTTGTATGATTCGCACCAAAAAATGTACCTGGACTGCGTAGAGGAATGGGTCACCACAATATAATTTAAAAACCCTGAATTTGTATGATTCGCACCAATAAATGTATCTGGACTGCGTAGAGGAGTGGTCACCACAATATAATTAATAAAAATCCCTCCACGGGTCTGAATTTCCCCAAAAAAAATTCTGGACTGTGTAGTGGGGTGGCCCCGGTACTAAATTTGATACCTGGCCCACAATACCTCCTCCAAGTTCCAAGTATAGTGTTTATAACATATTAACACTACACTAATTCTAGCACGTCAAACCCTCTTGTTTTAAATAATGACAGGGCATTTAACTTTTGATTAAATTTTTGTAATTTGTTGACATTTTCTTTTACTTTTTGAACATGGCAAACGACTGTTGAATGGTCACATAATGCCAAAAAAATAGTTGCAAGATGGAATTGTCCTTGGGCCCTCCCACCCACCCTTATGTTGTTCAAATAGGACATGCACACTTTAACAAACCAATCATTTCAGCGACAAGGCCTACCAAACAACTGTGGCCGAAATGATTGGTTTGTTTGGGCCCCCACACCAAAATAACAATTAATCTCTCCCTGTACAAACTAAACAGGCTCTACTGAGGAAAGATGTCGTCCTCATCCTCAACCTCTGATTCCTCTCCCCCTACAGTGTGTACTTCCTCCTCCTCACACATTATCAATTCGTCCCCGCTGGACTCCACAACCACAAGTCCCTCTGTACTATCTGGAGGGCAGTGCTGTACTTCATTGAGGAATTGATTATTCATTTTTATAAACATCATTTTTTCATCGTTGTGAGAAAGCAACCTCCTTCGCCGCTCACTGAACAGGTTCCCCGCTGCACTAAAAACTCTTTCCGAGTACACACTGGAGGGGGGACAACTCAGGTAAAATAGAGCCAGTTTGTACAGGGGCTTCCAAACTGCCTTTTTTTCTTGCCAGTAACAATATGGACTGTCTGACATGTCTATTTGGATGGTGTCAGCAAAATAATCCTCCACCATTTTTTCAATTGTGACAGCATCCAATGCAGCAACAGTAGACATGTCTGCAATGGTAGGCAGGTCCTTCAGTCCGGACCAGATGTTATCAGCATCCCCGCCAGCGGCTCTTTTAGGAAAACTGAGCTTTTTCCTCGCAGCCATAGATGTGGAAGAAAATGAGGGTGGAGCTGTTGGCATGTCACGGTCCTCTTCAGAGGACAATCTCCTGACCAGAAGGTCTTTGCACCGCTGTAGACTTGAGTCCGCCGGAAACAGAGACACAACATACGCTTTAAACTGAGGATCGAGCACGGTGGCCAGAATGTATTCCTCTGACTTTAAAAGAGTGACCACCCTCGGATCCTGGCAAAGCGTACGAAGGGCTTCATCCACAAGAGCTACATGCTTTGTTGGATCGCAATGCTTTACCAGCTCCTCCCTCACTTTCTCCAGCTGCTTCTGCAACAGCCTGATCAGGGGAATGACCTGACTCAAGCTGGCAGTGTCGGAACTGACTTCTCGTGTGGCAAGTTCAAACGGCTGGAGAACCTTGCACAACACGGAAATCAGTCTCCACTGCGCTTGACTCAGGCGCATCCCCACTCCTTTGCCTATGTCGTAGGTGGCTGTGTAGGCTTGAATGGCCGGTAGGCACTGGCTGAATGCCGAAAGTGTCCCGCAATTTTGCCGCCACCGCAAGCATCTCCTGCACACCCCTGTCACTCTTGAGGTAATGCTGCACCACCAAATTAATGGTGTGTGCAAAACATGGGACGTGCTGGAAATTGCCCATATTTAATGCCCGCACAATGTTACTGGCATTGTCTGACACCACAAATCCCCATGAGAGTCTAAGTGGGGTAAGCCACTGGGAGATAATTTCCCTCAGTTTCTCTAATATGTTGTCAGCATTGTGCCTCTTATTAAAGCCTGTAATACACAATGTTGCCTGCCTTTGCACGAGCAGCCATTTTGTAAATGCTGCTACTGATGCAGCTGTTGCTGTTGCTGCGAAAGGCGATGCATCTACCCAGTGGGCTGTCACAGTCATATAGTCCTTCGTTTGCCCAGAACCACTTGTCCACATGTCCGTGGTTAAGTGGACAGTGGGTACAACCGCATTTTTTAGAGCACTGAGGACACTTGATCGTACTTCTCTGTACATTTTTGGTATCGCCTGCCTAGTGAAGTGGAATTTCGACGGGATTTGGTACCAGGGACATAATACCTCCATCAACCCTCTAAATCCCACTCCACTGATGGCGGACACCGGGCGCACGTCTAACACCAACATTGCAGTTACAGCCGCAGTTATACGCTTTGCAATAGGGAGACTTCTATCGTATTTTGTGGTCATGGCAAACGACTGTTGGACGGTCAATTGTTTTGTGAAAGACTTAGCGGTCTTACGACTTCCCCTCTGGGAAGATGACCGACTAACAGCAGCAACAGCAGCAGTGGCAGTAGTAGGCGTACCGCTGCAGGATTCCTCGGATGAATCCCGTATTGGAGAAGACTTAATCTGGCTGCTGACATGGGCTGCAGGACTGAATCTGATGGAGAGCGTGGAGGAAGTTGACGAGGAGGGTGTTGCTGGTGTGTATCCAACTGGACCACAGGATTTAGGTGTCCCTGTACCGATGACGGTCCTAGCCCCAGTTCCTGAACTAACCACTGAACTATGAAGGTTATTCAGGTGACGTATAAGGGAGGGTGTCCCTAGGTGGGCAAGATCCTTACCCCTGCTTATTTGAGCTTTACATAAGCTACATATGGCCATACATTGGTTGTCTGGATTTGGATAAAAATAACTCCAGACCGAAGAGGTGCATTTTTTGGTCTTCTGACCAGGCATGACGATTGGCTTTTTCATCCCATGGACATCAGCTGTTTCACCCCCTGGTGCCTCATTTACAATAACCACATCACCATCCTCATCATCAAGTTCCTCCATAGCGCCAGCTACATCATCAATAGCCTCCTCCCGAGCCACCTCTTCCCGTACAGTAATGGGAAGGTCAGGCTTGACAACCACCAACACCCTTGGACTCGCCTTGGGATTTGTGATAATTTCTCTTTAGAAGGCAGAGTTGTTTGCTGTTTTGTTGCTGACAGCATAACTCTCTTCAATTTTTTGTAGGGGGGGGAGGAGGAGGAGGGCTAAGATCCTTGGGTGAAGATGGACCACTAGTCATGAACACGGGCCAGGGCCTAAGCCGTTCCTTGCCACTACGTGTCGTAAATGGCATATTGCCAACTTTACGTTTCTCCTCAGATGATTTTAAGTTTCTCTTTTTGCTTTTTTTTGAGAACTTGGGCTTTTTGGATTTTACATGCCCTGTACTAGGAGATTGGGCATCGGGCTTGGAAGACGACGTAGATGGCATTTCATCGTCTATGTCATGACTAGTGGCAGCAGCTTCAGCATTAGGAGGAAGTGGGTCTGGATCTTTCCCTACTTTATCCTCCAAATTTTTGGTCTCCATTATATGTAGCACAAGATACTGCAGAATGTGTGAACCTGGTAATATTGCAGACAGTACCAATGGACTTATACTGCAGGATTGGTTTTGCAAATTTTGTTGTAATTCATTTTTTTTTAATTATTTTTTTGTATTTTTTTTTTATAACTTTTTTTTAATTTTTTAAAGACTTGGGAATAATGGGGAAATAACTATGCCCTTAGAAGCACAGAGCACAGGACACAGGACCACTGGACCACTGGACTGAACAGGACACAGCACAGGACCCAGCAGCACCACTGAACTCAAAATTGACAGAGCACAGCACACAGCACCACTGGACTTTTACTGTTGAATGTGTAAACTTGGTAATATTGCAGTACCAATGGGCTTATACTGCAGGATTGGTTTTGCAAATTTTATTGTAATTCATTTTTTTTAATTATTTTTTTGTATTTTTTTTATAACTTTTTTTTAATTTTTTAAAGACTTGGGAATATTGGGGAAATAACTATGCCCTTAGAAGCACAGAGCACAGGACACAGGACCACTGGACCACTGGACTGAACAGGACACAGCACAGGACCCAGCAGCACCACTGAACTCAAAATTGACAGAGCACAGCACACAGCATCACTGGACTTTTACTGTTGAATGTGTGAACTTGGTAATATTGCAGTACCAATGGGCTTATACTGCAGGATTGGTTTTGCAAATTTTATTGTAATTAATTTTTTTAAAAATAATTTTTTTGTATTTTTTTTTATAACTTTTTTTTAATTTTTTAAACACTTGTGAATAATGGGGAAATAACTATGCCCTTAGAAGCACAGGACACAGGACCACTGGACCACTGGACTGAACAGGACACAGCACAGGACCCAGCAGCACCACTAAACTCAAAATTGACAGAGCACAGCACACAGCACCACTGGACTTTTACTGTTGAATGTGTGAACTTGGTAATATTGCAGTACCAATGGGCTTATACTGCAGGATTGGTTTTGTAAATTTTGTTGTAATTAAAAAAAAATTTAATTATTTTTTTGTATTGTTTTTTTATAACTTTTTTTTATTTTTTAAAACACTTGGGAATAATGGGGAAATAACTATGCCCTTAGAAGCACAGAGCACACGACATAGCACCACTGGACTGAACAGGACACAGCACAGGACCCAGCAGCACCACTGAACTCAAAATTGACAGAGCACAGCACACAGCACCACTGGACTGATACTGCAGAACACAGCACAGCACAGCACAGAACTAAACAGCACAGCACAGAACTAAACAGCACAGCACGAGATCTACCAGGACAGAGGACCACCTAACACACCCTCCCTCTACCCTGATCAATGCCCGAGTGAAGATGGCGGCGCCTAGCGGGGAATTTATAGGATCCGAGTATCGCGAGATCCGACAGCGGGATTATGACTCAGAGCCTCGGTTTCAAGTTTTCATTTGGCGCCAATACCCGGATCTGTCTCGGATCCGACTCGGATCGGAAAGGTTCGGGTGGGCTCGGATTCACAAAATCCGAGTGCGCTCATCTCTAATTTTATTATGCTCCCACCATACACAGCAGGGGTCAGTTAAGGTATTTTCCGCTTGAACCTCATTGCTGTGTTTTACTAGGATTAGAGCACCATTGTTTTATCTGTCTACAGTTTTATATCCATGTGATGTGAAATGGTTGGTATACTTATATAGTGTCACAAGTGAGGCAGTTTAGGTTGACACACCAAGATTGCAGTGGAAAGTGAAGGAGATATGTGGTGTAACACTGCATAACAATACGGAATAATATTTCAACAAACAATTCCAATCACTTGTATCAAGGTCCCAGGTGTTCTTTGTTAAATCTCAAAGTTTTGACCTAAGTTATATAATAGAAATAAGAAAAGTAATACATTTTTGTAAAATGACATAGTTTCTTTATTAATTTAGTGTAAAAGCCATATAAGGTGAGTGATACAAATGGAAAATCCTGATCACACTTTTGTATGTATGCAAAAGTGTAGTTGAGCCACTAATGGAATATCGATGCTCTCTTTAGCCAAATACTCCCCTCTGCTGTTGAGTCCCTTGGCCAGTTGCAGTACATATTGCTATGTGTCCAGGGGTTCACATCTCTTTTAAGTTAAGGTTTTGAAAATGTGATAAAAGTGTAGTCATGATTTGATAAGTCTAACATACAAACAGCTTGGGACTCATCTAGAGATGGAAAAAAAATGCACTCAGAACGTATGCAAGGAAAAGATGTACACAAAAAAAATGTAACTGCAACTGCGTCCATGTCTAACTGTGTCGCAATTACATGAACAAGTCTTTACTGCACATCCTTTTTTCCCTCTCTATGAGGAGAAGAAAGTCAATGATGCGTAAAAATGTATATATGGATGTATGTGTATACATTTTTTTGGACTGTATGTGCAAGAGTCTATTTGCTTACTGAGAAAGGGAATTATTAATGAACGTAAACCTTAATGATTATATTATTTAGAGGTTACTTTAGACTGAAGGACTGATGTCATGTGTTTCTTTTCAAATAACTTGAAAGGATAATAGAGTATTAAATATTCTCTTCCTCAAATGTATGAAGTGTGCAATAAGTGGCAATGTGAAGCCATGAATAAAAGCAGTACCTAGAGGACACTGAAGTGGATAAGCTAACATACTCTAAAAGAGATTTAAAAAGTGTTGATATTCTGATCTAAACATAGCTGGTTTATACTTCTTAATTCAGTCAAAGATAAATCCATTTAAGAAACCCCTCACTGTGATGTAAAATGTACCACTGTTGATGCCAAATAAGAGTCTTTAAAAAAATCATATCAATATTCACTCAAAATACTGTGAGACTTTCTCTTTTCTGCAGTTGCTCCACAGAACTCATTATTTCCAGATAATAATTTGTTCTGTCCTTCTTGGTACTCAATGTCATACTATTGAATCATTTCTAAATACCCTTTCCTGCCTATATTCTCTGGTTGGCATTTTTTAATTCTAAAATATCTCAGTTTTCTGCTTCAGAGGTAGCCTGTCCTTGACTCCTCCTACACACAATTTAATATCCTGGTCCATTTCCTGTTGTCCCTTATGGTCTCTCTATTATATCCTTGTGGTTTGAGCTCTATATCACCTCATATGACCTTCCTTTTCCTGTCATACCTTCTGTTCTCAGTGGACAGTTTGTAGAAAAGTATACAGAAAATGTTGTTAATACCTATGCAACAACTAATAAAACAAAAGACTTAAAACATAGATTATTCTACATATTATTCCTGAAAACTACATATTATTCCTGAAAATAGTCCTTGCCTATGAACCTGAGCATTATGACAATCCAGGAGAGATTAAAAAAAACTTTTATCATCACTAAAATGTACAGAGTAGGATCAATAGATTAAATAAATGCACATATATTACATACATACTACAGTATATATGATATATATTATATATTATTAATCTCAGGACCGGCACCACCTTTAGGCACCTTCCTAGGGCACCTGCTCTGGGGGGGAGGGGGGTGCCACTGTGGCCGCCTAACAACACTAATAATGTTTCAGCCCTTTTAGAGGGTGATGAGCGAGACTGTATTGAGAACCAAGATAATAATTGAAGATACCATGGATGAGAAGTAGCTTAATGACTGAGAGACTAAGAGGCAGTTTCCCAGGGCAAGGGTAGAGCCAATGTACTGAGAGTAAGGAGCAGCAGGAAAGTATGTCGGTTATACTGGAGACTGATAGCGGTGATCTGCGAGTAGATGTGCTTGAGACTCAGAGAACAGGTAGCAATAATCTGCAGAGCGTTACCACAGGATAGTGGAGTAGACACAGAGGCTGTGATGATCTGCGAGTAGATGTGCTTGAGACTCAGAGAACAGGTAGCAATAATCTGCAGAGCATTACCACAGGATAGTGGAGTAGACACAGAGGCTGTGATGATCTGCGAGTAGATGTGCTTGAGACTCAGAGAACAGGTAGCAATAATCTGCAGAGCGTTACCACAGGATAGTGGAGTAGACACAGAGGCTGTGATGATCTGTGGATAGATGTGCTGGAGACTCAGAGAACAGGTAGCAATAATCTGCAGAGCGTTACCACAGGATAGTGGAGTAGACACAGAGGCTGTGATGATCTGTGGATAGATGTGCTTGAGACTCAGAGAATAGGTAGCAATAATTTGCAGAGCGTTACCACAGGATAGTGGAGTAGTCACAGAGGCTGTGATGATCTGCGGATAGATGTGCTGGAGACTTCAGAGAACAGGCAGCAATAATCTGTAGAGCGTTTACCACAGGGTAGTGGAGTAGACACAGAGGCTGTGATGATCTGCAGATAGATGTGCTGGAGACTCAGAGAACAGACAGCAAACATGAGCCAGGGAACAGGACATCTGAACAGGAGAGTAATCTGAAGATCTGGCAACTTGGTAGAGAAGCAGGTGCTTTAAATAGACAGAGCTGACAGGCAATTAGCCAACATACTTGCCAAACTCTCCCAGAATGTCTGGGAGACTCCTGAAATCCGGGTCGGTCTCCCGGACACCGGAGAGAGCAGGCAAGTGTCCCGCATCCTGCAATTCCTTGGCCAAAATAGCGAGTTTTGCAGTGAGTTGCGTAATTTTGGCCCCGCCCCCGCAACAATATGTCATTTCATCGTGGGGGCGCCAAAATGACGCGATTGATCACGCTCCACCCCTCTCCTGGAACTGCACTGCCTGAAAGTAGGCAAGTATAAGCCAATCAAGAGGATGCAGGAAGTATTGAGCAAACCAGGTGTGTACATGCTCAGTTCAGACCAGCAAGTGAATGCAGGAAGAGTGAAACAGGTGAGAACAGTGACCATAATGCAGGTTTAGCTGGTGCAATGTGTGACAGTCAGTGAGAGGAGCCGAGAGAAATTAAAGCAGATATAAGAAGCAGGAAGCAGTGGGAGAGAGAAAGCTACAAAACACGAGGGAGAGAGAGAGAAAGCCACAAAAAATGAGAGGGGAGAGAAAGTTACAAAAAATGAGTGGGGGAGAGAGAAAGCTATAAAAACGGGGGGGGGGAGCTACAAAAAATGAGGGTGGGGGAGAGAAAGCTGAATAGGGGGAGAGGGAAAGCTGCAAAAAATTAGGGGGGAACAGAAAAGCTACAAAAAATGAGGGGGGAGAGAGAGAATGCTACAAAAAACAAGGAGGGAGAGAAAGCTGCAAGAAAGAGGGGGGGAAGCAACAGAAAATGAGGGGGGGAGGCTGGAAATATTGGGGTGATGTGGCAGGATAAAATAGGAAGGGTATGCTCAGAAATTTCCATGCGTTACAGCCTATGGGGACCTTTTTATTAAGCCATATACCATACAAAATGGCTTTATCCACATGGTTTAGGCATTTTTAAGTAACTTAGCTACCTAACAAAACCCTAATGCAGGATGTATAATAGATGTCTCCAGCATTAGGCTAAGTTTCTGTTTAAACCGCAATCTTCATAATTTTCAATGGGGTCTGGGGATTATTAACAAGCTCCAAGAAGCCTAGCTTTTCGCAGTTTGACCCTGATGATGCCAACCCGTTCTACCATATGGGGAGAGCATTGTGTTAGAGGGATCTTTGTTGGGCAGGGAGGCATGTGAGTGAAGCTGGTGTTATGTGGGTAGTGACAAAAGCTGATGGACAAGGGGTGGCATATGTGAGTATAGCCAGTGGGCAGATGGGCATGTGTGAGAAAAACTGGTGGGCAGCGGGAGACATGTCAGTAGGTAATAGGTGTGTGATGTCAAGTTTTTTCTTCTGGTTTTGTTCTGAAATCTAACATTTGGAGCTTCCCCTCTAGGTATCTTGCATTTGCTCCTGGGCAGCAGTGAAGCTTGGACAGCATTCTGCGACAGACATTAGTACATCTGGACATCAGTATGTCTAGCCAGCCAGGAGAAGGTAAGAGTTATTATTTTATTCAACAAATGTCAAGCGTGTGAGGGGCTTGAAAGTGGATATTGTGGGGAGGAGAGGCGTTAGGCTAAAGTTTTGCCTAGGGTGCCGAGAAACCTTGCACCGGCCCAGATTAACATTGTTATTCATGTTGCTCCTACATTGTTTTTATTGTGGAGGGATGATGTGGGCAATGATCTGCAACTTATGGATTCTCATATAGAGCCTTCCTAGAGCCTGCACATGTGCTGTATTTAGTGCAATGCACAGTGTTGAACATGGTCTCAGCAGGACTGCACACTTACAGAGTGTCCATGTGTGTGTGTGTGATGGTGTCATCATGCAAACATGGTCATAAGGTACACTGGGAGTTCGGATCTGGATTATATAAGCACTGGACTATATAACTCACACTGTATATAGATAGATAGAAAGATATTGTGACAAAGGGAATTGTTTTCCACAGGCCTCTAAGAGAGGCATCGGCTATTCAGCTGACAGTCTGCAAAAGATGCAGACCAGCTAAGGCTGTGGAAGGAGTCTCAACTCTATAAACCTCGTTTGTGCTGCTATGCATGGCGATGCTAAACAGTAGCCGGTGTCTAAACAGGAGGCTTATGTCTAGTAAATGATAGGATGGTTGGTGTCAACCTGACGGAAATGTAATGTCTTATTGTGATAGAACAATAAAAGCACTATTTTCAGCAAGAAGCATCATCATAAGGGTGCCCATGACACAAGTAGTGTCATTGTGGGATTTGTAAAGTACAGCCAATGGACAGCTGTCCACCCAGCCAACCAGATGCAATGGTGGTGAGTGAAATGTAATGAATATCACTATCACACACTAAACTGTTTAAAATCTGTCAGTTGCAGTGGGGTCTGTAGAGAAACAAATAGAAACAATGTAATTGTGAACTGTTCAGCACCTGGTTTTGTTTTACAAAGAAAACAAAAGGTTCAAAGATTGCTGGGCATTGCAGTGCCATACCTTGGTTATTCACTAACCTGTGAGTTGGGTATGGTCCATAGAAAAACCCTGTGCACAGAGTTGCTGTTTGCCTGTGTGGGATGCTAAAGCATATGTTTGTTTTGCTAATTGTCTGTAAAAAGTGCTCAATATATGTAAAGATCATTTTTTATGTTTAAAAGATGCAATAGAACAAACAGATAATTGTTACAGGTACAAAATTCCTTCACTTCAGCCAAGATAGGTAAGAGAGAGAGTAAAATGTATCATAAAGAAAGTTTACAAACAGGTGTGCCTGAAATTCAGTCCCAGCAGGAAAATTTGGAAAACCTGCAAGGGAGCTTGCAGAGTGGAGATAAAGTTGAAAAATCTCATGCTCTCTCCTTAAACCTGGTGTTATTTGCATCAGATTATGTGGTCAGGAAGATTAATGAAATCTTGAGAGAAGAGAACTGCTTTCTTGTTAAAGAAGTATGGAATTTAAAGCAACAGTGTGAAGAAAATATAAAAGCCTAAGAAGCTGTTTCTGAGTCCCTGTGAAATGAGTTGTATGCGCTGTAAGACTTATATGAAGGAAGGAGTAAAGCAGTGGAGGCTCTTAAAGAAATAGCTGCAGAGAAGGACCAATACATTTCTGTTTCAAAACAAAAGCTTGTTATGGTTCAGCAAGAGGTGCACATATCAAGAGGACCTGTAAAGTAAGTTTTGGGGTGCAAATTAGAGAGGGTTCATCTGGCTGTAGAGCATGAAAGCTTCAACAATTACTCCATGAAGAAAAGTCTCATTATCTTATGTATGCAGAGGAATGTCACATCCTCTCTGAAGGGCCTAGTAGACACTGAGGATGAGAGTGTCCAATTGTGTAAATCTGACTTCCCAGTCTCCAAGGAAATGCCTCATAGAACTGTTAAGCCCGAGGTGTCTCCCAGGACTGTTGAGCCGGAGGTATCTCCCAGCATTGTTCATCCCAAGGTGCCTCCCAGTGCTGTTTGATCAGTGGTGCCTTATAACTCTGTTTGATCAGTGGTGACTCATAGTACTGTTCACTCAGACATGCTTTATATAGTGCTATTGATAGTGCTATTACCAGACAAGGAGTCCTGGAAGTGATAATATAGCCCCCACTGTGCCCTGATCTCAACATCGAGTCTGTCTGGGATTACATGAAGAGAAAGAAGGATTTGAGTAAGCCTACATCCACAGAAGATCTTGGAGAACTAACCAACTCCTTGTTCTTCTTTACAATGACGATAGTTTTTAATGACATTGGCTGTATGTTTGGGATCTTGTCCTACTGCAAATTAAATTTGGAGCCAATCAGACGTCTCCCTGATGATATTGTATAATGGATAAGTACCTGCCTGTATTTCTCAGCATTGAGAACACCATTAATCCTGACCAAATCACCAACTCCATTTGTTGAAATGCAGCCCCAAACTTGCAAGGAACATCCACCATGCTTCAATTTTAGCTGCAGACACTCATTATTGTACCACTCTCCAGCTCATATCTCTCAGAAGGCACCCAACCTTTTCACTTTGAGAGACAGGGGAAACTGCCTAGCAGCTCTTCATCAGCACCTTGCAGATGCTACTCTCAATTAGTCTGCTGTGAGATCAGAAGACCCGGACTGGGCCTTATGTATGGAGCCCACCCTTCACTCATTCCATACATAACCCCAAGGAGCCTTATCAGCTTTTCCTGAAGCTAAATACACTCTTTGGAAAGCTCCTTCCCATAGAAAACAATCTACTTCAAGCCTGGGAGATAAATTTCCCTGGTGTTTTAGAGCACACGAGATAGAAAGACAGGGACATCTACTTCTGCCATTCACCACTTGCCCAGTGTTGTTTTAAATATATATATATATATATATATATATATATACATATATATTGACTAACTATTATATGATTACTAATGATAGTAATTAGATAGCAAGGGAAAGTAAACTGAGATATATAGAGAGGATAAAAGATAGAGATTTAATATATTGAAAATTAAGAGCAATATAAATATAAGGGAAAACAAGCAAATTTACAGTGAGAAAGGAACTGTAGTTGCCAACATGTTAATTTCAGTAGTTTATATTGCATTGCTACGGCTGGGCATGCACAGCAGCTCCATTTCGACCATCTTACTGTAACTTTAATGTAGAAAGAAGCAGCCACAGTGCTGGGCAACTGGAAGTGTGCGTATGACTTGTGGATCTTGTAAAATGTGTCAGTCAGTAATGAATACACCTTTGCTCAAGCAGGGAAATATGGAAAACATGCACTGTTAAGGCTTCCAGAGAAATGGATTTGGGAAACACTGTCATATACCTTTTTGTTGGCTGAAAGATAAATTAGATGCTTGGTGGAAAAAAATAAATGCTACAAAAATATCCATTTGACAATATAATTAAAATAATAATAAATTGAGACTCTTGTTATCTCTTCAACGTAATATTTTCCTTTTAAAATATGTAATTTTACCCTACACCATGTGCCATTATAAAACTGTCATGTGCTTTTATTGTTAAGGTATGTGGTATTTTAAAAAAGAACATGCAGATAAACTCATTATATTCCCAGTTAAAATGTACAGTCAAATAATTAACATTAAATTACAGGGTGCAATGGATAATTGTGGACGACTAAATCATTTTGGAGACTTAAAGAATATTAAGTAGACTAGTTGTATAATGAAATTCCGTGGCATCCCTAAAGACTGTCTGGAAATGCCATACAAACAATAATGTTAGCAAAATAATTACTTCAGTACAAGTATTGTAATAAGCTTGAAAATAAGTTTGGTGGGTAAAATAAAAATATAATTGTTATTTTTCCCTTTAGTGAGCTATAGCAGATTTTCTCAATTCTCTATTCATATGCCCCTATCAGGCCCAATTTATTGATACCTATCATCTATACAGTTATATACAGATGGAGTCTAATTACATTAGACAAATCATATATCATAGAGTAATGGGGCATACCAACTTCCTGGTACTAATATATAACAATTAAACAAGATGTGCAATTAATACATGTTAAACAAATCTGTTTCATTGCTTAACACAATGCTACATACCAATATACTTTCATTATATAGAATATAGACAGTTACAGAAAGAATGAATCACTGATATAAGCTGTGATCAACTTGAGTTGTGATTAGATGCACTCAGTAGTACATTGTAAATGAGTACCAAGTCATCATAAAAAGTAATAATAAGGAGATAAAGGTATACATTATTCATCACTTCCTGTGATGAAGTACAGAAGAACTATTGGATAACAATATTAAATAGCATAACCTTTACATAATGGAAATGCTTCTAATCTAGATAGGTTGCTCTCCCACAGTGCCCGGAGGCAATTTTTATGCTAATTTTATGTAATTACAGAACTCATACAAGGGGGCTATTCAGGTGTAAGACACTAGGGAAGAGCAGATTTGAGACAAGGAAGAAACAGTCAGAAAATACATGGAAAAACAAAGGGAGCACTGGATAGATATGAGACAGGAGCATTGGTGTGACAAGGGTGAAGAAACTGTGCAGAAATGACATGTGTATACACAACTGAAAGCATTGCATGCTTTTAGACCAACATGGCAGCAATAAAAAGATAATAATAAAGATAAAAATACAAGTAGAAGATTTTCAAACTGTGTGGTCGTTATAGTTACGAATCCATACACAGTTTGTCACCAGTATGTGGCTTCTTCAGGGGGTATTTTTAGCAAAAGAACCCACTATTAGTTTCATTTCTCACAATTTTCACATTACTGCTTTTATCATATATATATATATATATCTATTTACTGATATTCAGACTACTAGATAGCTTTATAAACTGTTAAAAAAAATCTGATTTGTTTTGTCTACCTTCACATTACTAGCATGTTAATTTCTTATTCTCACTCATTATTTATAGCTGGCAACAACACACATTTTGGTAATATATCTGTTTATAACCAGATTCATTAGTTTACACAAATTCAGTGTATTTGTTATCCCTACCTCGTGTCTGTCCTTCTTCATCTTTGTTCCTCCTTCCTCCCCATCATTCTGACACTCCAAGCTCTATCCCTTCATCATCCATAGACCCCTGTCATGAAACTACACCATCTCCAGCCTTCAACAAGCCTAATTACTTGTACACCTTACTCTTCTATTTTTTCTGATTAATTTTATTCTCAACCTTCACCCCGCCACTCCTCGTTCTACCTGTTTACTTTCCACCTTCTCCTTTTCCTCCTTCAGGCTCCCACTTGCTGCCAATTTGACCCCACTAGCTTCCACCACTATGCACTTCCTTCAATTACTCACACGTATTCCTCTTCCTCCTAGCTTTCAAATTCCACAACACTGAATATCTCAAATGTAAATCTACCTAAGACTTCTATCTGCAGACAAAAAGGATCACCTAAATTGCTCCACCACTACAAAGGGATAAGTCATTATATGCATTGTCAATGAATGGCGAAATCCTCAACCATTCATCAAGAATGTTTTGACTGAAGCCAATGGTTCTATCTCCATCCAACAATATAATTTAGGGAACAAAGTCCAGGGGGAAATTAAAAACATCTTACCTAACAGCTGGACTCCAGCACAATTTTCATATATTGACTCGCCTCTGAACATGGATTTGTTCATCTAATTAGTAGAGGGAACACATTTTCCCCACCATCTGCCCTGTGTCTGATTTGTTGACATTTTCAAGAAATCAGTACATGAGAACAGGTGGAAAAACAATGAATTATTTCCCCTGCAATCTGATTGGCTGAAACTATCAATATGCATAGGAGAATTTTACAAAAAGCATATACTCTTATAATGTTTATATTCATATTGTGGCAACTATTGTATTGTCAAATTGTTAAATGGTTAATTTAGGTCCAGCGTATATACTACTGTAGAGATGGTGCACAGTATTGGTGAAGATATGAAAAATTGCATAGCAGGATTGTGGCATTGCTACACAATCACTGACAACTGTGTAATGCTTGTGACCGCCTTCAATGTTGAGCAGACAATGAGTTTATGTTAGAATATGTCAAAAGCAAGTTTGTGGTTGAATAAAAGTAAAAAACAGAGAGCTCAGTCAGTGACAGGGGCGGATCTAGAAAAGTACTCTACCCGGGGCGATTTAGGCCCTGCTCCTTTCTAAAATCTTAGGCTGCCGACGGCCTGCACACTATGTGCAGGTCCGTCCAGCCGTGACAGGCAGGGACAGTGTGCTGCCCGGCTGCTCTGATTGTGTCAATCAGAGCAGCAGGGCAGCACACTGTCCCTGCCTGTCACGGCTGGACGGACCTACAGCCGTCGGCAGCAAGTGTCTGCTAGGGGGGGGCGATCGCCCCTATCGCTCCCCCCTGGATCCGCCACTGGTCAGTGACATGTGTCCAGAGCAGAATCAGCATTAAAACACAAGATTGGGGTTAAAGCTATAGTCAGCAATGTAAAACATGTAAATGCTTTGCATGCATGAAATCTAGTCACCTAAAGGTTGACTGCTGAGTTTGGAAAGCTATAATGAACTAGCTGAATCAAAGTAACCAACAGAAGCTAAATGTGCTAAAAGAGATAATAACAAATCTTCAGGTATTGAGGCTACCTTAAACACTATTGTGCGTGCATAATTAAAGCATGAATGGCTTATTGACTCTGGAGCCAGGAGTCCTAGGACTAATGATAAAAGCTTAATCTCTTACAGTGATAGTATGACATAAAAAATATTGTAGCTAATGAATAGTATGAGACCAAAGAAGAAAGTAAGAAGAAAACTAACTAATGAACAGCTCACTAATAGTATCAAAGTTTGATCAGTACAGCCAGATGATGAAATGCATTAGCTGCTTGAAAGGGAATTGATAGGAAAATTTTGCCCAAACACAAGCAGTAACAGTGCTTCTGGAATTGATAAACATGGATGTGTGTATTGAGCCCCCTAGAGGAAAAATTATTTTCATATATTTATCAATGGTCAGTCAACAGACATAATATCCTAATAAGGGTAAAGTACTGAAAAAACTTGAAGAGTGTTTTGTTCGAGTAAGCAACACACTTGGTAGAATGCCATTGATACTGCATGCAGATAAAACTCCTGTAAACACAAGTGGCAAGACACAAGCCATCTTGGAAAAGAACAGAATTGTGTTTCAGACCGCAGTACTGTTGGAGCTGAAAGAGCTAACCAAGTGATATAGCAATACTCTGCACTGTCTTGCAGGCTGTTTATTTTCTTTGGAGTGAAATGATTCTGGAAGATCTGCTCTTGTAGTAGGTGGGTATTATTAAGTGTGTGCTATCATACGGAAAACAGTCAGAAGTTCCTTTCTTATGAACCGAATAGTTTGTTTCTTTTCTTTCTCTGACAAAAGTCACATATCATTAACTAACTGTATTAGTCAGAGTTAGGGAGTATGTGTATGTATGTTGCATTCAGAGTTTGAGATGCGTCCAGTTGTGAATGAGCGCACCCCTCAAACACGTCCAATGTGCAAACATGTATGTATAAAAACCTTTTATTTTATATGTCATCAATGCAATTGCTATGAACCTACAGTATTGTAGGTTCAGTAGTGTACAATTTTTGTTAATATTTTTTTATAATTGTTAGAATACACTCATCAAATCCTAATCTATGGTCGAGCGTATACTAAAGTCTCAATAAGCATCTGCGAACCATTAATAAACATTTAATTACAAGTGGTTTGCTTGTTAAAGTATTTGTCATTATGATCATATCATTTGCTTCTTACACCTGCCCCTAACCACTACCAAATAAAATGGCTTTTTCAGCCGTATATGCGACTGTGTTACAGTCTGAATCCATAATCATTTGCTAGAACACCTTACTTTACATTGAATACATTAGAACACAAACTCACTCCCCCATCAAACCTCTTCAGGCATAAGGAGTTGTAAGTAGTAACATTTTTAAGGAGGTATTGAGAAAAATTATTTATACCAACGCACAAGTTAATCACGTACCCAGTCCGTATTATCGCTCATCAATATAGCTGTATCATATCTGGGGTGGTGCACAAAATACATGCAAAACTAATATGAATAATAATAAGAAGTGCACAGAGAAGGAAACATGTTTAATAGGGGCACTCCATGATTAATTGGTTAATATTAAAACATAAACTTTATTTTGTCAATTAAAATAATAGCGTAATGTTCCTAAAAATTTACCTGAATGTCACTACCGTGTTTCCCAGATAATAAGACCTACCCCGATAATAAGACCTACCCTTACTTCTGCACAACGGTCCAAAATAAGCATTACCTGAAAAGAAGACCTAGCTAAATTCCCATTTTGCCCGGTCCCTGCGCTACACTACAATGCCCCCAGCTCCGCCCCCCCGCATGAAATGTATGCCGCTGTTAAAGGTTTAACAGTGGCATCCAATCACAGCTGCAGCATCTCATTCTCTTACAGTGAGCGAGCACCCTCCCCTCATTTTCTGTGAATGACGCTGGCGTGCGTGCCAGCGTCATTTACAGCAGCACCGCGGAGGAGAGTACAGAAAAAGAGGAAAGTAAAGACAAAAAAAAAAACGGTAAGTAAAGTATTGTAAAGCAGGACTGAGGGGCATGACGGGGATAAAAGCAGGATTGGGGGAGCATAACGGTCATCATTTTATTTATTATCCTGTCTGTTTTGACCCCCAGACATGAGTGCAAAAAGGAAGAGCTATACCATTGAGTATAAGAAAGCAATTGTGGAGGACTCACAGGGCAAGACTCTTTCAGCTTTCTGTAAAGAAAAGATGTTGGATCTCCGAATGGTCCGAAAATGGCGAGCGGAGTACAATAACCTCAGTCAACAGGTGGATGAGGGAACAGCTAAGAAGCGCAGGTCTGGATCAGGTCGGCAACCCTTAATTTCCTGAGCTGTAAGACATCATTGGTGAATGGATTGCTGACAGGAGAGCAAAGGCGTTGGTTGTAAATGGAGTCGCAAGAAATCCAGGCCGGAATTCGGGGTATGGACACTTATGATGATATTGTTGAAGAAGATGACATGACCATTTTTGAATAATGGCAGATTTTTTTGTTCACACTTACCTGTTTATTGAAATTGCTGTCAGTGTTAATTAAAATAAGACCTACCCCGAAAATAAGCCCTATGGTGTTTTTTGGACCAAAAAAAAATAAAACAGTGTCTTATTATCGGGGAAACACGGTAGTAGTGAAATATTTAAAAAGAAAAAAAGAAATAAAGTATAGAATAGAATAATAAAATAATAATCATAAAATGGCAGAAAAACCGCCAGGCCACGGTGGTGGTTAATTGGTATCCTTAATACATTAGTATAGGTATATACCTTTTTATAAAAGGTTTATTAAAATCCTCACGCTGCAAATCACCTATCTATGTTTATAAAATTATATAAACCATTTAAATAATCCATGACACGATATTCCCAAAAATAGGAAGTGTATACTGAAATCGTCCTAAGGGAATATATAGATTGTGATTTATACCATCATAGCTCTAAGATTTATTGATCATCTGTTTGTAATAATTACAAATTCTCAATCTCATGTGGCTGCTTAGTGCTAAAATAATCAGCGATTAAATATGCCAAGCATTATTAACAAAGTAAATCCTCTATTCCCTTGATAGATGTTATTCAATGAGGTATTACCTCTCAAGCGCCTATTTAGCAATCATCTATCCTTGATACTGATAGATGTTCAGTCCCACTAAACTGCTTCATAGTGAGATGATCAAAAATTTGACTTGTTAGCGCAACAGAGCTTCTATCCCCATTGTTTTTTTATATTATTAAATATCAGTTGCAGCGTAGAGCTATCTAAAAAAGAGCACATTGAGGCAAACGCCAAAACGAGCGTCGGCATTCGCCTCGCTGTGCTCTTTAAAAAAAAAACACGTTTCATCCCTGATTCAGTGAATGCCATTATTCAGATATAGTCCTCTAAGGGCCAACAGTATAATACTATGAAAATAGAATAATATAGCAGGAATAAAGCGGGCAAAGTATTTTCCTTGATGCAGATATGCCAACCACATATTGAAATGAAGCAATCCTAGTGGCATGATATCATTTAAAAATGAAAATCTCATATAACAGTGTAAGAGTAGAAAGTCTGAGCTGCAGCATAATAGAACATTTGAAGATAAGAACCATGTACATGGTATACAAAATGGGATGCTCTTGTAAAGTAATGAATTCTGATAGGTTACAGATAAAGCCAAAAAAATACAGAATATTGCATCAAGACACCAATAAAGTAACAATTAGCAGGTGATTGACAAGTAAATCAGCTGGAGTAACAAGCTCAATTTAAACACAGGAAAATGAGCATTGTGGCATTGAAATCAAATTAGGCAATCCTAATAAATATTATGTCAATTACAGTCCATTAATACGATGAATTGTCTACTTTATTTTGTCCAATCAGAACCTCCAGAGCTATAATTATGGAATAAGATTTTAAACATCAAATGTGTAAAGCTCTCGTCTGAAGTTCCCCTAATGCAGTGGTTCCCAAACTTTTCCAGATCGCGGCAACCTTAGAGTCTCCAAATTTTTTAAAGGCACCCTCCAAAATAATTACTGAGCAGTCCTGTTTTAGAAGTAGTTCTGTCAAAAAATTGTAATAAGTATTTAGGTCATGACAGAAATACTTATTTAGTTGTATGCAAAAATGCCCCTCTGCATCCAGACACTCTGCCCCCTCTGCCCCCAGACACTCTGCCCCCAGACACTCTGCCCCCTCTGCCCCCAGACACACTGCCCCCTCTGCCCCCAGACACACTGCCCCCTCTGCCCCCAGACACACTACCCCCTCTGCATCCCGACACACTGCCCCCTCTGCATCCCGACACACTGCCCTCTGTAACGCTGCCCCCTCTGCCCTCTGTCACGCTGTCCCTCCTCTGCCCTCTCTCACGCTGTCCTCTCCTCTGCCCTCTCTCATGCTGTCCCCCTCCTCTGCCCTCTCTCACGCTGCCCCCTCCTCTGCCCTCTCTCACGCTGTCCCCTCCTTTGCCCTCTCTCACGCTGTCCCCCTCCTCTGCCCTCTCTCACGCTGTCCCCCTCTTCTGCCCTCTCTCACGCTGTCCCCTTCTCTGCCCTCTCTCATGCTGTCCCCTCCTCTGCCCTCTCTCACACAGTCCCCCTCCTCTGCCCTCTCTCACGCTGTCCCCCTCTTCTGCCCTCTCTCACGCTGTTCCCCTCCTCTGCCCTATCTCATGCTGTCCCCCTCCTCTGCACTCTCTAATGCTGTTCCCCTCCTCTGCACTCTCTAACGCTGTCCCCCCTCCTCTGCCACGCTGCCCCCCTCCTCTGCCCTCTCTCACGCTGTCCCCCTCCTCTGCCTTCTCTCACGCTGTACCCCTCCTCTGCCCTCTCTCACGCTGTCCCCTCCTCTGCCCTCTCTCATGCTGTCCTGTCCTCTGCCCTCTCTCACGCTGTCCCCTCCTCTGCCCTCTCATGCTGTCCCCTCCTCTGCCCTCTCTCATGCTGTCCCCTCCTCTGCCCTATGTCAAGCTGTCCCCTCTCCTCTGCCATGCTGTGCCCCCTCCTCTGCCACGCTGTCCCCCTCCTCTGCCCTCTCTCACGCTGTCCGCCTCCTCTGCCCTCTCTCACGCTGTCCCCTCCTCTGCCCTCTCTCACGCTGTCCTCTCCTCTGCCCTCTCTCATACTGTCCCCTCCTCTGCCCTCTCACTCTGTCCCCTCCTCTGCCCTCTCTCACGCTGTCCACTCCTCTGCCCTCTCACGCTGTCCCCTCCTCTGCCCTCTATCACACTGTCCCCCCTCCTCTGCTCTGTCACTGTCCCCCTCCTCTGCCCTCTTTCATGCTGTCCCCTCCTCTGCCCTCTCTCACGCTGTCCCCTCCTTTGCCCTCTCTCACGCTGTCCCCCTCCTCTGCCCTCTCTCACGCTGTCCCCCTCTTCTGCCCTCTCTCACGCTGTCCCCTTCTCTGCCCTCTCTCATGCTGTCCCCTCCTCTGCCCTCTCTCACACAGTCCCCCTCCTCTGCCCTCTCTCACGCTGTCCCCCTCTTCTGCCCTCTCTCACGCTGTTCCCCTCCTCCGCCCTATCTCATGCTGTCCCCCTCCTCTGCACTCTCTAATGCTGTTCCCCTCCTCTGCACTCTCTAACGCTGTCCCCCCTCCTCTGCCACGCTGCCCCCCCTCCTCTGCCCTCTCTCACGCTGTCCCCCCTCCTCTGCCCTCTCTCATGCTGTCCCCCTCCTCTGCCCTCTCTCACGCTGCCCCCTCCTCTGCCCTCTTTCACGCTGTCCCCTCCTTTGCCCTCTCTCACGCTGTCCCCCTCCTCTGCCCTCTCTCACGCTGTCCCCCTCTTCTGCCCTCTCTCACGCTGTCCCCTTCTCTGCCCTCTCTCATGCTGTCCCCTCCTCTGCCCTCTCTCACACAGTCCCCTCCTCTGCCCTCTCTCACGCTGTCCCCCTCTTCTGCCCTCTCTCACGCTGTTCCCCTCCTCTGCCCTATCTCATGCTGTCCCCCTCCTCTGCACTCTCTAATGCTGTTCCCCTCCTCTGCACTCTCTAACGCTGTCCCCCCTCCTCTGCCACGCTGCCCCCCTCCTCTGCCCTCTCTCACGCTGTCCCCCTCCTCTGCCCTCTCTCACGCTGTACCCCTCCTCTGCCCTCTCTCACGCTGTCCCCTCCTCTGCCCTCTCTCATGCTGTCCTGTCCTCTGCCCTCTCTCACGCTGTCCCCTCCTCTGCCCTCTCATGCTGTCCACTCCTCTGCCTCTCTCATGCTGTCCCCTCCTCTGCCCTCTGTCAAGCTGTCCCCTCTCCTCTGCCATGCTGTGCCCCCTCCTCTGCCACGCTGTCCCCCTCCTCTGCCCTCTCTCGCGCTGTCCGCCTCCTCTGCCCTCTCTCACGCTGTCCCCTCCTCTGCCCTCTCTCACGCTGTCCTCTCCTCTGCCCTCTCTCATGCTGTCCCCTCCTCTGCCCTCTCACGCTGTCCCCTCCTCTGCCCTATCTCACGCTGTCCAATCCTCTGCCCTCTCACGCTGTCCCCTCCTCTGCCCTCTATCACACTGTCCCCCCTCCTCTGCTCTGTCACTGTCCCCCTCCTCTGCCCTCTCTCATGCTGTCCCCTCCTCTGCCCTCTCTCACGCTGTCCCCTCCTTTGCCCTCTCTCACGCTGTCCCCCTCCTCTGCCCTCTCTCACGCTGTCCCCCTCTTCTGCCCTCTCTCATGCTGTCCCCTTCTCTGCCCTCTCTCATGCTGTCCCCTCCTCTGCCCTCTCTCACACAGTCCCCCTCCTCTGCCCTCTCTCACGCTGTCCCCCTCTTCTGCCCCCTCTTACGCTGTTCCCCTCCTCCGCCCTATCTCATGCTGTCCCCCTCCTCTGCACTCTCTAATGCTGTTCCCCTCCTCTGCACTCTCTAACGCTGTCCCCCCTCCTCTGCCACGCTGCCCCCCCTCCTCTGCCCTCTCTCACGCTGTCCCCCTCCTCTGCCCTCTCTCACGCTGTCCCCCTCCTCTGCCCTCTCTCACGCTGTACCCCTCCTCTGCCCTCTCTCACGCTGTCCCCTCCTCTGCCCTCTCTCATGCTGTCCTGTCCTGTGCCCTCTCTCATGCTGTCCCCTCCTCTGCCCTCTCATGCTGTCCCCTCCTCTGCCCTCTGTCAAGCTGTCCCCCCTCCTCTGCCATGCTGTGCCCCCTCCTCTGCCACGCTGTCCCCCTCCTCTGCCCTCTCTCACGCTGTCCGCCTCCTCTGCCCTCTCTCACGCTGTCCCCTCCTCTGCCCTCTCTCATGCTGTCCCCTCCTCTGCCCTCTCACGCTGTCCCCTCCTTTGCCCTCTCTCACGCTGTCCACTCCTCTGCCCTCTCATGCTGTCCCCTCCTCTGCCCTCTATCACACTGTCCCCCCTCCTCTGCTCTGTCACTGTCCCCCTCCTCTGCCCTCTCTCATGCTGTCCACTCCTCTGCCCTCTCACGCTGTCCCCTCCTCTGCCCTCTCTCACGCTGTCCCCCTCCTCTGCCCTATCTCAAGCTGTCCCACTCCTCTGCCCTATCTCAAGCTGTCCCACTCCTCTGCCCTCTCTCACGCTGTCCCCCTCCTCTGCCCTCTCTCACGCTGTCCCCCTCCTCTGCCCTCTCTCACGCTGCCCCCCTCCTCTGCCCTCTCTCACGCTGCCCCCCTCCTCTGCCCTCTCTCATGCTGTCCCCCTCCTCTGCACTCTCTCAAGCTGTCCCCCTCCTCTGCCCTCTGTCATGCTGTCCCCCCTCCTCTGCCCTCTCTCACACCCCCCCCTCCGCTGCCCTCTCTCATGCTGTCCCCTCCTCTGCCCTCTCTCACGCTGTCCACTCCTCTGCCCTCTCACGCTGTCCCCTCCTCTGCCCTCTCTCACACTGTCCCCCCTCCTCTGCACTGTCACTGTCCCCCTCCTCTGCCCTCTCTCATGCTGTCCCCCTCCTCTGCCCTCTCTCACGCTGCCCCCTCCTCTGCCCTCTCTCACGCTGTCCCCTCCTTTGCCCTCTCTCACGCTGTCCCCCTCCTCTGCCCTCTCTCACGCTGTCCGCCTCCTCTGCCCTCTCTCACGCTGTCCCCCTCCTCTGCCCTCTCTCATGCTGTCCCCTCCTCTGCCCTCTCACGCTGTCCCCTCCTTTGCCCTCTCTCACGCTGTCCACTCCTCTGCCCTCTCATGCTGTCCCCTCCTCTGCCCTCTATCACACTGTCCCCCCTCCTCTGCTCTGTCACTGTCCCCCTCCTCTGCCCTCTCTCATGCTGTCCACTCCTCTGCCCTCTCACGCTGTCCCCTCCTCTGCCCTCTCTCACGCTGTCCCCCTCCTCTGCCCTATCTCAAGCTGTCCCACTCCTCTGCCCTATCTCAAGCTGTCCCACTCCTCTGCCCTCTCTCACGCTGTCCCCCTCCTCTGCCCTCTCTCACGCTGTCCCCCTCCTCTGCCCTCTCTCACGCTGCCCCCCTCCTCTGCCCTCTCTCACGCTGCCCCCCTCCTCTGCCCTCTCTCATGCTGTCCCCCTCCTCTGCACTCTCTCAAGCTGTCCCCCCTCCTCTGCCCTCTGTCATGCTGTCCCCCCTCCTCTGCCCTCTCTCACACCCCCCCCTCCGCTGCCCCTCTCTCATGCTGTCCCCTCCTCTGCCCTCTCTCACGCTGTCCACTCCTCTGCCCTCTCACGCTGTCCCCTCCTCTGCCCTCTCTCACGCTGTCCCCCTCCTCTGCCCTATCTCAAGCTGTCCCACTCCTCTGCCCTATCTCAAGCTGTCCCACTCCTCTGCCCTCTCTCACGCTGTCCCCCTCCTCTGCCCTCTCTCACGCTGTCCCCCTCCTCTGCCCTCTCTCACGCTGCCCCCCTCCTCTGCCCTCTCTCACGCTGCCCCCCTCCTCTGCCCTCTCTCATGCTGTCCCCCTCCTCTGCACTCTCTCAAGCTGTCCCCCTCCTCTGCCCTCTCTCACGCTGTCCCCTCCTCTGCCCTCTCTCATGCTGTCCTGTCCTGTGCCCTCTCTCATGCTGTCCCCTCCTCTGCCCTCTCATGCTGTCCCCTCCTCTGCCCTCTGTCAAGCTGTCCCCCCTCCTCTGCCATGCTGTGCCCCCTCCTCTGCCACGCTGTCCCCCTCCTCTGCCCTCTCTCACGCTGTCCGCCTCCTCTGCCCTCTCTCACGCTGTCCCCTCCTCTGCCCTCTCTCATGCTGTCCCCTCCTCTGCCCTCTCACGCTGTCCCCTCCTTTGCCCTCTCTCACGCTGTCCACTCCTCTGCCCTCTCATGCTGTCCCCTCCTCTGCCCTCTATCACACTGTCCCCCCTCCTCTGCTCTGTCACTGTCCCCCTCCTCTGCCCTCTCTCATGCTGTCCACTCCTCTGCCCTCTCACGCTGTCCCCTCCTCTGCCCTCTCTCACGCTGTCCCCCTCCTCTGCCCTATCTCAAGCTGTCCCACTCCTCTGCCCTATCTCAAGCTGTCCCACTCCTCTGCCCTCTCTCACGCTGTCCCCCTCCTCTGCCCTCTCTCACGCTGTCCCCCTCCTCTGCCCTCTCTCACGCTGCCCCCCTCCTCTGCCCTCTCTCACGCTGCCCCCCTCCTCTGCCCTCTCTCATGCTGTCCCCCTCCTCTGCACTCTCTCAAGCTGTCCCCCTCCTCTGCCCTCTGTCATGCTGTCCCCCCTCCTCTGCCCTCTCTCACACCCCCCCCTCCGCTGCCCTCTCTCATGCTGTCCCCTCCTCTGCCCTCTCTCACGCTGTCCACTCCTCTGCCCTCTCACGCTGTCCCCTCCTCTGCCCTCTCTCACACTGTCCCCCCTCCTCTGCACTGTCACTGTCCCCCTCCTCTGCCCTCTCTCATGCTGTCCCCCTCCTCTGCCCTCTCTCACGCTGCCCCCTCCTCTGCCCTCTCTCACGCTGTCCCCTCCTTTGCCCTCTCTCACGCTGTCCCCCTCCTCTGCCCTCTCTCACGCTGTCCGCCTCCTCTGCCCTCTCTCACGCTGTCCCCTCCTCTGCCCTCTCTCATGCTGTCCCCTCCTCTGCCCTCTCACGCTGTCCCCTCCTTTGCCCTCTCTCACGCTGTCCACTCCTCTGCCCTCTCATGCTGTCCCCTCCTCTGCCCTCTATCACACTGTCCCCCCTCCTCTGCTCTGTCACTGTCCCCCTCCTCTGCCCTCTCTCATGCTGTCCACTCCTCTGCCCTCTCACGCTGTCCCCTCCTCTGCCCTCTCTCACGCTGTCCCCCTCCTCTGCCCTATCTCAAGCTGTCCCACTCCTCTGCCCTATCTCAAGCTGTCCCACTCCTCTGCCCTCTCTCACGCTGTCCCCCTCCTCTGCCCTCTCTCACGCTGTCCCCCTCCTCTGCCCTCTCTCACGCTGCCCCCCTCCTCTGCCCTCTCTCACGCTGCCCCCCTCCTCTGCCCTCTCTCATGCTGTCCCCCTCCTCTGCACTCTCTCAAGCTGTCCCCCTCCTCTGCCCTCTGTCATGCTGTCCCCCCTCCTCTGCCCTCTCTCACACCCCCCCCTCCGCTGCCCTCTCTCATGCTGTCCCCTCCTCTGCCCTCTCTCACGCTGTCCACTCCTCTGCCCTCTCACGCTGTCCCCTCCTCTGCCCTCTCTCACGCTGTCCCCCTCCTCTGCCCTATCTCAAGCTGTCCCACTCCTCTGCCCTATCTCAAGCTGTCCCACTCCTCTGCCCTCTCTCACGCTGTCCCCCTCCTCTGCCCTCTCTCACGCTGTCCCCCTCCTCTGCCCTCTCTCACGCTGCCCCCCTCCTCTGCCCTCTCTCACGCTGCCCCCCTCCTCTGCCCTCTCTCATGCTGTCCCCCTCCTCTGCACTCTCTCAAGCTGTCCCCCTCCTCTGCCCTCTGTCATGCTGTCCCCCCTCCTCTGCCCTCTCTCACACCCCCCCCTCCGCTGCCCTCTCTCATGCTGTCCCCTCCTCTGCCCTCTCTCACGCTGTCCACTCCTCTGCCCTCTCACGCTGTCCCCTCCTCTGCCCTCTCTCACACTGTCCCCCCTCCTCTGCACTGTCACTGTCCCCCTCCTCTGCCCTCTCTCATGCTGTCCCCCTCCTCTGCCCTCTCTCACGCTGCCCCCTCCTCTGCCCTCTCTCACGCTGTCCCCTCCTTTGCCCTCTCTCATGCTGTCCCCCTCCTCTGCCCTCTCTCACGCTGTCCCCCTCTTCTGCCCTCTCTCACGCTGTCCCCTTCTCTGCCCGCTGTCCCCTCCTCTGCCCTCTCTCACACAGTCCCCCTCCTCTGCCCTCTCTCACGCTGTCCCCCTCTTCTGCCCTCTCTCACGCTGTTCCCCTCCTCCGCCCTATCTCATGCTGTCCCCCTCCTCTGCACTCTCTAATGCTGTTCCCCTCCTCTGCACTCTCTAACGCTGTCCCCCCTCCTCTGCCACGCTGCCCCCCCTCCTCTGCCCTCTCTCACGCTGTCCCCCTCCTCTGCCCTCTCTCATGCTGTCCCCCTCCTCTGCCCTCTCTCACGCTGCCCCCTCCTCTGCCCTCTTTCACGCTGTCCCCTCCTTTGCCCTCTCTCACGCTGTCCCCCTCCTCTGCCCTCTCTCACGCTGTCCCCCTCTTCTGCCCTCTCTCACGCTGTCCCCTTCTCTGCCCTCTCTCATGCTGTCCCCTCCTCTGCCCTCTCTCACACAGTCCCCCTCCTCTGCCCTCTCTCACGCTGTCCCCCTCTTCTGCCCTCTCTCACGCTGTTCCCCTCCTCTGCCCTATCTCATGCTGTCCCCCTTCTCTGCACTCTCTAATGCTGTTCCCCTCCTCTGCACTCTCTAACGCTGTCCCCCCTCCTCTGCCACGCTGCCCCCCTCCTCTGCCCTCTCTCACGCTGTCCCCCTCCTCTGCCTTCTCTCACGCTGTACCCCTCCTCTGCCCTCTCTCACGCTGTCCCCTCTTCTGCCCTCTCTCATGCTGTCCTGTCCTCTGCCCTCTCTCATGCTGTCCCCTCCTCTGCCCTCTCTCACGCTGTCCTCTCCTCTGCCCTCTCTCATGCTGTCCCCTCCTCTGCCCTCTCCCGCTGTCCCCTCCTCTGCCCTCTCTCACGCTGTCCACTCCTCTGCCCTCTCACGCTGTCCCCTCCTCTGCCCTCTATCACACTGTCCCCCCTCCTCTGCACTGTCACTGTCCCCCTCCTCTGCCCTCTCTCACGCTGTCCCCTTCTCTGCCCTCTCTCATGCTGTCCCCTCCTCTGCCCTCTCTCACACAGTCCCCCTCCTCTGCCCTCTCTCACGCTGTCCCCCTCTTCTGCCCTCTCTCACGCTGTTCCCCTCCTCCGCCCTATCTCATGCTGTCCCCCTCCTCTGCACTCTCTAATGCTGTTCCCCTCCTCTGCACTCTCTAACGCTGTCCCCCCTCCTCTGCCACGCTGCCCCCCCTCCTCTGCCCTCTCTCACGCTGTCCCCCTCCTCTGCCCTCTCTCACGCTGTCCCCCTCCTCTGCCCTCTCTCACGCTGTACCCCTCCTCTGCCCTCTCTCACGCTGTCCCCTCCTCTGCCCTCTCTCATGCTGTCCTGTCCTCTGCCCTCTCTCATGCTGTCCCCTCCTCTGCCCTCTCATGCTGTCCCCTCCTCTGCCCTCTGTCAAGCTGTCCCCCCTCCTCTGCCATGCTGTGCCCCCTCCTCTGCCACGCTGTCCCCCTCCTCTGCCCTCTCTCACGCTGTCCGCCTCCTCTGCCCTCTCTCACGCTGTCCCCTCCTCTGCCCTCTCTCATGCTGTCTCCTCCTCTGCCCTCTCACGCTGTCCCCTCCTTTGCCCTCTCTCACGCTGTCCACTCCTCTGCCCTCTCATGCTGTCCCCTCCTCTGCCCTCTATCACACTGTCCCCCCTCCTCTGCTCTGTCACTGTCCCCCTCCTCTGCCCTCTCTCATGCTGTCCACTCCTCTGCCCTCTCACGCTGTCCCCTCCTCTGCCCTCTCTCACGCTGTCCCCCTCCTCTGCCCTATCTCAAGCTGTCCCACTCCTCTGCCCTATCTCAAGCTGTCCCACTCCTCTGCCCTCTCTCACGCTGTCCCCCTCCTCTGCCCTCTCTCACGCTGTCCCCCTCCTCTGCCCTCTCTCACGCTGCCCCCCTCCTCTGCCCTCTCTCACGCTGCCCCCCTCCTCTGCCCTCTCTCATGCTGTCCCCCTCCTCTGCACTCTCTCAAGCTGTCCCCCTCCTCTGCCCTCTGTCATGCTGTCCCCCCTCCTCTGCCCTCTCTCACACCCCCCCTCCGCTGCCCTCTCTCATGCTGTCCCCTCCTCTGCCCTCTCTCACGCTGTCCACTCCTCTGCCCTCTCACGCTGTCCCCTCCTCTGCCCTCTCTCACACTGTCCCCCCTCCTCTGCACTGTCACTGTCCCCCTCCTCTGCCCTCTCTCATGCTGTCCCCCTCCTCTGCCCTCTCTCACGCTGTCCCCTCCTTTGCCCTCTCTCACGCTGTCCCCCTCCTCTGCCCTCTCTCACGCTGTCCCCCTCTTCTGCCCTCTCTCACGCTGTCCCCTTCTCTGCCCTCTCTCATGCTGTCCCCTCCTCTGCCCTCTCTCACACAGTCCCCCTCCTCTGCCCTCTCTCACGCTGTCCCCCTCTTCTGCCCTCTCTCACGCTGTTTTTCCACTGATTTTCTATCAATCCTCAAGGATTTAAAATAAAAAAGGAAGGAGGAATACATAGTGCATTATCATAATTTTATTTATAAACTACTTTTTCTTAAAAAAAAATGGAGTGAAATATAAAACAGGTATAACACTTCCCAAAGAAGACAGTAAAGTCTATCTACCAACCAGAAACATAAGATGAAAAAGTTTTTAAGCAATATCCTATAGGGCCCCAAGGATGCTGCAATGAAGCTGGAATTGCAGAAGTCCAGTGTCCTTTAGGGAACGACAGAAAGCTGCCAACACATTGCAACCATTAGGTCTTTCTCAAGGCAATATGTATCCTGGTGGTCCATGTTCTCTACTTATAGTACACAAGTTAATTTGGGAATACTCCCAAAAATGTAACGTTATTTAGAAATACCTATTTTTTAATATATAAAAATTTAAATTATTGCATAAACCATAAAAACATACTATGTTTGTATATATATATATATATATATATATATATATATATATAGTATAACAAAATATAAACATGATAAACGCATAATACATACATAGGAACAAATCGCGTGACATCCAATAGTATATATACACTGTATAACAAATGGAAATCAAGATATAAATTATTTACTTGTAAATAAATGGTCAACCACAGGAAGATGGTTATAGTGATACATATTACCTAAAACAAGCTCATTGTTTTTTACCAATTCAAAAGCGAAGGTGTCACGAAATCCGAGGATGTTTAAAGGATTCCATGAATCTGCCAGGTTTTGATGCGACTCACTCAAGGGTGCATAGTCTAACGGGTAGGTGGTATTCACCAGAAACCCCCGCATGGAGGCATGGTCTTAGCAGCCCCTATTCTACAGGTTGCGGTCCCCTGAGAGAGTACTGGGCAGAGTGGTAGGAGGAGCCAGAAGTGGAGGAGACAGGTGATAGCTGGACACTAGGTGGTAACTCATGATAATAGCAATAGAGTCACTGGAGCAGCGGAAGTCCAACATAGGCAGTGGAGAGGAGATGTAGAACTATAGCTGACACGATAATAGTAACTCAGAATAATAGCAATAGAGTCACTGGAGCAGCGGTAGTTCAATATAGGCAATAGAGTGGAGATGTAGAACTATAGCTGACACGATGATGGTAACTCAGGTAACAGCAATAGTGTCACTAGAGCAGGAGTAGTTTAATATAGGCAATGAAGTGGAAATGTAGAACTATAGCTGACATGATGATGGTAACTCAGGGCAATGGCAGTAGAGTCACTGGAACAGCGATAGTTAACTATAGGCAACGGAGTAGAGATGTAGAACGTAGAACTATAGCTGACCTGATGATGGCAATTCAGGATAATAGCAATAGAGTCACTGGAGCAGCGGTAGTTCAATATAGGCTGCGGCAGGGAGAGGCAGAACTTAGGCTGACACGATGGTAAGTAATTCAGGAGCAGTAATGGAGTCACTGGAACAGCGGTAGTTCAATATAGGCCGTGGCGTGGAAAAGTAGACTCGAGGCTGACACAATGATGGTAACTCAGATAACAGTAATAGAGTCACTGGAGCAGCAAAAGTTCTATAAACGGCAAAAGTGAGCCAGGTCCTTCTAACAACGGGAGTGAGCACAAAGAACAGGCATCTGACAGGAGCAACCGGGAGGTTTAAATACCCCTCCAATATACTGTGGCCAATGAGAAGCGAGTGGGAGGATAGAAGAAGGAAGAGCAGATCTGTACATGCGCAAACCCGTTGGCAAGATAGCGGCCACCATCCGAGGATGTGGCTGAAACGCCAGAATCACCACCTGCAGGAAGGAGGCAAAGGCGCTGGGGCCCGTTTTCAGGGTCGGCATCTGACAGAAGGTAACATGACCGTAATGATAGCGGTCCACGTAGTATGTGTCACGGGCACTAGGATTCTTTGCCCAGGATATCACCAGATGATGTTCTTACCAGAGTAATATAGCTGGTACTATGGTCCTCTGGTAGCAGGGTGACAACAGAACAGGAGAATCAGCAGATGGTGAGAGAATGCTCAAGGAAAGTCTATGACTAGCAGCAACTGGTAATGACTGTAAACGAGGAACCAGATGGACAAGTAAACGTGAGGAGAGTCAGTGGTCTGCGTACAGCAAGTTGTACCACTGCTAAAGTGAGGAGGAATGTCCAGGAGTAGAGAGGTGGTAGTGAAAGTCAGTGGTCTGCGTATAGCAAGTTGTTCCACTGTCTATAGTGAAGGAATGGATTCCAGGTGCAAGTAGGTAACGGGGAAGTCAGTGGTCTGCGTACAGCAAGTTGTACCACTGCTTATGTGAGAGGATACTTGAAACTGGTGCCAATGGGAAACAGGAGTCAGTGGTCTGCGTTCAGCAAGTTGTACCACTGCTATATATATGTGAGGAGGGACACGAGGAGATGAATTTAATGCAGAGGATACACGGGCACACGGAACTTGATCCCACGATGATAACCACAATATAATAATAACTGACAAGCGCTGCTTGAAGTATACAAAGTCACTATAGAGATCCAGGTAATAGGAAACAAAGTCAATAGTAACAATAGCTTCAGTAGATGGAAGACTCCGGAGGTGAATACAACACAGTCCAGACGGATATGCAATACAATAGCAAAGTCAATGGAAAGTATGCATACCGCGGTTCAGGAGAGCAGGCTGTCAAGGAGACGTGCAGGGATACCTGAACGGCTGAACGCCGGCAGGAGGAGAGACCACTGGAGGATGGAAGCGGTAATCAGGTTGGTGCAGCGCACGGAAGGTAACCGATAACCAACGGAGCAATACTCAGGAAGCAGTAGTAAGTAAAACTGGAAACATGATGAACACGGGAGAGTTGAGGCTGTCTGGTATCCGGCAGTAGCAGCGGAGGCAGCGGAGGGAAGGCACACTGAACACAGGAGAGTAGAGGAGGTCTGGAATCCGGCAGTAGTAGCGAAGGCAGTGGGGGGGAGACACGCTGAACACAGGAGAGTAGAGACTGTCTGGAATCCGGCAGCAGTCGCAGATAGGAATCCGTGGAGAGCTGACACGATAAACACAGGAGAGTTGACACGGTCTGGAAACCGGCAGGAGTAACGGAGGCAGCGGAGAGCAGACACGCTGAACACAGGAGAGTTGAGGCGGACTGGAATCCGGCAGCAATAGCAGATAGGAATCAGCTGAGTGCAGACACGATGAACACAGTAGAGTTGAAGTGGTCTGGAAACCACAATCGTAGTAGACAGGAATCAGCTGGAGCTGAATACACGAGGAAACACAGGAACACCTTCAGAGGCTCATGGGGAATGAGACTCCAAGATCAGGCAACCAGGTAATGATCACAGGTGGTTTAAATAGGGAGGGTTGCCTGATCATCCAATCAATTAAAAGCAACAGGTACTGAAGGTTTCATAAGGGCTGCACATGCGCAGACCCTCAGGATGGCGGACGGCCACGGTTCCTGAACACAGGAGAAATGGCACTCACAGTCCGGTGAGTGACAGTATTATCAAAAAGATTTGTGGTCACATGATTGTAAAGCTCCAACCAAAATCTAATAATATTGATCTCAAAACATTTGTAAATAGTTATATACACATAAATGTAAAATTACCTGTAAAGATCAACCAGCTTCATTTATGCACTGGAAATAAATCCGTCCAGGTGGAGTTCATAAAAAAATGAGCTAATTCAGGATTAGGAACATGTGACCAAATTGTCCAATCATATGAAAGAATTATCAATCCAAAAATTGGAACAAAGGACATGTGACTAATAATCACCAATAATAGGTGGTAATCTGGCAACTAAATTTTTTTTTTTTAGAAATAAAAACATACACGGGAAAATATAAATCAGAGACAAAAATTGCTGTAAATTATAATAATCAAACCCAATCACATGATCTAATTTTAATAGCCAAGTGATTAAGAGTATTTTTAGAACTATAATAATTAGAAAAAAATATATAAAACCAGTATGCTTCCATATTTAAATAAAATAAATAACATAAATTACAAAAAAGATATAATGATATTATAAAAAGAGCATTCAAAAACATATCATAAAATCTATAGCAACTATTTAAACTCAAAGTCAGAATTTAACCCATAGCGGACCGGAGAATTAAGTCTAAAAATCCATTCCATCTCTGACTTGACTAAACATGTAACAATATCTTTATTTCTTAAGTGGGTTTCAATTCTTTCAATCCCACAAAAGAAAATTAAGGACTTTTCTGAACATGAATGAATTTCTTAAATTAGGAAGTAGATGGGTCAGAAGACCTTTTTGTCTATCCCTACGGTGCTTGGACATAGTCATTTTTAATGATCTAAAGGTCCGTCCTATATAACATTTGCCACAAGCACACTTCATAAGATACACAACATTTGCAAAGTGACAGGTAATGAATTAGATAATTCAATATTTATGGTTTTGTATATCAAATTCAAACACTTTTTTCTCTCCCTTAGTGGAAAAAATATTTTTACATATGGAACATAAGCCACATCTATGAAACCCTCTAATTCCAATATACCCCCCCAATAATTTCTTTGGTAAAGCACCTCTAACTATAGTATCTTTCAGATTTTTTTATTTCCTGAAAACAAATATAGGTTTTACTGGATGTGGGACCCTATGATATTGTCCTTCTTTCAAATGTTCCAATATTTATTAGCAACTTTTTCAACATCCTTATTCTGAGAGTTACACCTTGTAATAAATGCCCATTGAAGAGTAGCCAATTTTCTCTTACTATTCTTATTTTATTCTTCCTCCCATCAAGAATGAAGGATTTTTCTATTTTTAAAACCTGATTCCTAGGCTTATTGATGACTGTCTCAGAAAAACCTGTCTTTATAAATTGCAGGGACATACTATTAATCTGTATCGATAAAAAGGAATCTTGTGTGCAAATTCTTCTCAAGCATATAAATTGGCCCAATGGTGTATTGTTGAAACAAATGTAATGGTGTTCACTTGTATTAGGTATAAAAGAACTTGAATCAGTGGGTTTATGAAAGGTCTTAGTCTGCATTTTACCATCCTGAAAATAAATGGTAAGGTTAGGAAAATTAATATTAACAGAACTAATATCAAACTACAATTCTATATTATAGATATTCTGGTTTAGATAGACACAGACGGAATTCAAGGATTCCACATAACCTCTCCATATAAACAAAAATATCTTAAATAAAACTGTACCAGCAAACCAGGTATGCCCCAAACAAATTATTACTCCAAATTGCCAGATTTTCCCAATAAAACATAAATAAGTTGTCATAGCTTGGGGTGAACCTGGTTCCCATTGCTGTACCCATTATCTGTAGTAAAAACGTATAATCAAATCAAACGCAAATATTGATTAGGAAGAATGAAATGCCCTCCAATAAAAATATAAGGAAGATGAAAGTGAACGTCGTGACATCAAAAATCTTCCATCAATAGGAGCTATATATGTCACTGATATGTCAGAAAAGGAGAAACTTATCTTGTTTACAAGTTAGAAGGATTACTGTACAGACATAAGCAATCAATCAGAGCATGGAACACTAAAATAAACAGGGTTTTACTTGTAATGCTGATCCAAGTTTGTAAAAAAAATTAGATTTACCTGCTGCTCAATGCGGATGGTCTGATTTTAGCTCACAAGGAAGACAAAGAAACCTCAAAGTTGAGTAAAGTTGGACACAAACTCTTTGAAACTAAGGACATGGAAGATGTGACACTACCTGGGAACCCAGATTCATAGATAAAAAGATGGGAGTTTTCTTCTCAAACACAGTGCTAAAATCATCACAATCCTCAATTTGGGATGACAGAAACGAAAGGTTTATCAACATCGAGAGATGTAGCCTATCTGAAGTTGGAAGTAGAAGATGATCTTGTGTAGACTGCTGGGTAAGACACAAAGAGATTGCAATGCAGTAAAGAAAGACATCAATATCTTAAACAGACTCAAGACCTGAATATGAAGATATCTGCAAAACATTTTTAGTGTTGAGTGTAATTAGCCTTTAAATTGATACATTAATCTTCTCCAAACTCCTCAATAACAAACAGACAATATTTTTGAGCAATATAGTTGAAATTGTAGAAGGAAGATTTGATTTGTTTCCAAAAGTTGATCAATCACATTAATGTAAATATGAGGAAAACAGATTACACATTTATTATTTCAAATGAATTGTAAGACAAAACAGGGATTGCTTCACACATGACAATTTTGATTTGACAGAGCAGAAACACATTTTCAGTGTATGTACAATGTAGGACAGTTGAAGGATTGTTGGACTTCAATTTGACAATTGCACACATCATCATCATCACCAACATTTATTTATATAATGGCAGCAAATTCCCTAGTGCTTTACAATTGGGGACAACCACAATAATTTACAATACTGGGTAATACAGACAAAGAGGTAAGAAGGCCCTGCTTGCAAGCTTACAATCTACGGGATGATGGATATCTGATACATAAGGTTAAGTCTACATATTGCACTTTGGGCCAGCCAGATTGCAAAGGTAAATGGGATTTGTATGCTATATGATCCAGTCACCCAGCAATCTTGGTCAGAGGGTTGTTGTTGTCATGTGGGAATTGTGCAAAGGGTGGTAATAGGGTGACCTAGAGAGGTTAAGCGGGTGGTTAAGGAATATTATAAGATTGCTTGAGTAGATGGGTTTTCAGAGAACGCTTGAAGGTTTGTAGACTAGAAGGAAGTTTCATTGTGCGAGGGAGGGGATTCCATAGAGTGGGTGCAGCTCGAAAAAAGTCCTATAAACGGGAATGGGAGAATGTAATGAGAGTGGATGAGAGATGCAGAACGGAGTTGTCGAGTTGGGAGATATTTTGAGACAAGTGAGGAGATGTATGTTGGTGCAGTTTTGTTGATGGATTTGGTAAAAAAAAACAGACAACCAGTGTAAAGATACACTTCATTTCAATGAAAATAACTAGATTATAAACCAATTTGATCTTGTAAAAATGCTCATATTTGACCTATTGTCACCCAGCCCAGGGTGGATTCCTTAACAATTTGTATTGAACGATCAGAATCCAAGATATGTTGGCATCTTTAATCTGGAGCATTTGCTTTACTTAATTGAACTCTTGCTCTGATTTGGGCACAGAGTTGGCCTTTATTATTTATTCTGTTTACAAATAGTGCCTCATGTACAAAGCTCATTATTTGTATCAATGTGTTTTTTTTATTGCACAATTAAATGCAGTTGGTGCAAGAAATTTGTAAGCAAACAAAACCAGGACAGGAAGTCCGCCATGGCATCTCATCCAGGACAAAATTTAACCTGGACAGTCATCATAGCCTTTGTTTCCACAAGAGTCAATTATCTGTCTGTTGGATTTCCCTGAGTGATAAAAGGCATGTCTGCACCATGTAATTATGAAGATGGGTAAAATTATTTTCTTCTTTTCTCAACTTTCATTAGCAACATGGTTTGTTTGTTTTTAAATGTGCATTTGTATGTTAGTGTGAGTGAAACAGGAATCCCTCTGGAAGCCCTGCATTAAATTTGCCTTTCACTCAGCAAAACAATAAATGGCATAGTCAAAAAAGACTGGCTGTAGTCACAGACTGGATGACATGTATGCAATATTGCATATATAAAGTAATGCTTTTGTGTTCTGTTTACTGTTTTGTTCTGATGCTTTATTATCACTGGATACATCTGTGCAAGATGTTTCGAAAAGTGCAGAGGGGTTGGAATATAGTATGAGCTCCATACTCTTGTGGGTTAAGCATGAACCTTGCCTAGATGTAGTATAATAGATCATTAGATACATCACCCTGACATCTAGGGAAATCGTATGTGATAGCCAGACTGTAAGAAATGGGCTATGTCATAAATCTACAAAAATAGCTCTCAGACTGGGGAGGACCAAATGTCAAACATATAACAGTATTTAGCTTGTTGTCATAATCCCCTCATTGAGTGCTGATGGGCTCATAATAGTTTGTTGGATGTTCTTGGTATAGATCTTGTTTCTCTGCTGTCAGTGTGTGAGTTTGTCCTCAGCAGTTAAAGACATATGTTCGGTCATGATTTATAGAAAGAGATGGGTGGGTAAAGATGAAAATTGAAATATGATAAGTGAAAGTGAAATGAAATAACCATGAAATTGCATTAGTTTTATTTGCACTGAGAGAATGAGATGTATATGTAATGAATAAGATAGAAGTGGTAGGTTGGAATTCTAATAAAGGATATGTGTGCAGAAAAGGAGAATATGATTGAAAGAATGGAAATGAAAGCAATAGTTATGAGAGTACTGATAACTGAACCCGAGCTCAGACAGGCTTCTTTTAGATTGGTGAAACATGGATCTAAAATCTCAGACTGAGGAGGACCAGATATGGAGAAATCTATAATAGGTATTAGCCCTATATAATAGTCAGCCCTATTATAATTTAGAGTTCCACCTCTGCCACTCTTAGGTGATTGGGTCCACATACTTACAGAAATATACAGGAAGCCACCACCCTCTAAGCACAATTAAGAATCTAGATGATAACAAACCAAAACTTTAGAGCAACAGAAACACAGAAACTGAGCAAAAGCGAGAATAAATAAATAAAGATGTAGGTAGACATATTCATGGCACGGCTCCACAAGTTAGAAATTTATGGGATTCTGACAGCAGATTTAATGTAAAAAGATGATGAAGTTTCATCAGGCTGGGGGAGGTGATGAAAAACAAAAGCCCCCACCACACAACCCATAGAACACCCAACCTATTTATCCTTTAAAAAAGTTAGAGAAACATATTATGGTGGATTGGGAAAATACCACTCCTCTGTGATGAGATTCGCAGGTTCCATGCCAGTAAGGATGTCCCTATCCATGTTTGTTCGGATCATACAAACCTCACAATATCACTGGACTGGTGGATACTGGTGCGGAAGTAGCACTATTGCCGGGAAGTCCTTCATCTCATAGAGAAGAGCACTTACATTTGTAAGGGATGCAGGAACAGCAATTGGCACTGTAGGTATACAAGACAATATAACTATTTTTAATATCTTTAAACCCTGCCCCAGAAATACCCTGATATGTCATGGTCTAGAACTTTGCATATAATTATGAAAAAAGTGGTATAAACTGTGCAGGGGCTGAAAGTCCATTAGTTCAAAAAATGAGGCCAAACACTTAATTGGAGCAATGATGCGCTTGAGAGCATTTATATGCTATGTAAGACTAATTTTGAGACTTATTTACTAGAAGTCAGACTGGTCACTTTCACTGCTAATCAAAGTGACCAACTCCATGAAAAAATGAATGTGGACAAATAAAAGGCATTGGGAACTGTTGTGTCAGACATGATTACATATGAAGGTTTTCAATGAAATGCTGAGGCTTCCTGTCTGGCATCAGATACTGTGATGCAAGATCCTGGTCTAGTAGCATCCAACCAACATGCTGATCTATATGACATATTGGTGGATCTTCAAGAAACACAAGAATACCCCAACCTCTTACATTTATACAGTTGGACTGTGTTTAATGACTTTGCTGTGTGGATTCCAACCTCTAAAACAGTACACATCAAGTAAATTTGCATTGGCCTACGTATACGGAATTTAGTCTGGAAAATGACATACAATTAGGAATTATAGGTGGGTCATGTTGATGTATTTTTAACTGGATGTAGATAACCATAATGTAGCTAATCAACTGACAAAAGTGAATGTGGCTACATTAATAGTCCCAGTGTTGTCAAATCTAGCCAATTAGGCTCACATTTACAGCAACATAATTTTCATGGGTGGGCACAGCAACATGGGATTCCGTTGAAAATGGACATTATAAAGACTGTAACCACAAATTACAACCATGGAAATGCTGCAGAAGCTGGCAGTTGCTTATGGGATTCAACAGGAGATACTGACATAAAATGGAACACACTTCTCCAGAAGCAATGTTCATCAGGGAGACAAAAACTCTAGAGTGCACTAGATCCTGGGTCCTGAACATTGTATGCCATTCTCAAACTTTTGGTTCTGTTGAGCAAAACTATGGATTCGGGAAGGATCAGATCTGAATTTACACCAGTACACATACTAAGGGGGATAATACTAGTGCAGACAATCATGCTTTTGAACAATAGATCATTGATAAGAACAAACCTTATCAGCTGATAATGGGGCTAACATACAAAATTCCTATATACAATACACTAGGGAAAACCCAAGGAAGGTGGGTAACCTTCAATGAAAGTTACTAGAAACAAGAGACACTTTCTTAGAGAAGGACCACCACAATAAGTATAGGTGGGTACATCAGCACAGTTCGCATTCTGTGGTGATTATGGTGAATGTATTTTTTGAATTAGCAATTGGCACAGGCATGTTTTGAAGTGTAGGATCTAATGGGAATCCTGGTCTTCATCAAATACCATCAAAAGGGAGTAATAGGCGTTGCCTTGAGGAAACAAAAGGAAGCAGGCCCTTACTGTACATTGACCATGTACATACGCCCAGTCCCTTTCCTTGTTCGGCCCTTGACATCCTAACCTGTAGTAAAGGCCCTTTGTGCTCAAAGATGAATTGGATGTTGCTGAATGCGTATGGTCAGGTTGTGGGCATGGACAGAGTGATTTTATGCAAAATATAGCACCTATCGGCCTTTATGTTCCTTAATGAGTCAGGCCCTATATATGCATTATATAAATGATAGATGATGAAATTGCATTGCCTTTCATGCAGAACATTGGAGTTCCATACAGCAAACTCGTTTCTTCATGATTTTGCACCAACAATATTTGTAAATACCAGTATTTGATGCTATAAGTGTAAACCCTTTGCTTTTTTCTAAAAAGTTTAACATGCACAAATATAAACTGTAAAACCCTAATCTCATATTCCATTGACAATCATTGAGTTGTCTTTTATTTCACACTAAAATATTTATATTACACAGTTATATTGTTTATCTATACTGTCATATTCATAAAACTGTGCTCAGGTAAAAAATATAATGTAATATTGATCTACATTGTATTATAGCTGCTAACATATGGCTGCGTTTAATGCAAACATGCATTGTATATGTTACATTACATTACCACTTTACATGCATATGGCTTCTCTGGCTCAATTCAGTCCAATGTTGTTTAGCTATCAGGTCCAGTAAATATGGTATGAAAGTATGCCATGAATGGCATGAAAACATTCCATGAATGACATTAAAGTATGGCATGAAAACATAATACACATAACATAGTGCACTTAGGTAAGAACCATACTATAATATTGTACTATATTGTATTGCTGGAGAATGGTGGGGGTGCATTTTTTCCAGGGCCTGATTTTTCCTATGGGAGTTCCACATTGTGATGACCAGCTGGTACATGTTCACATTAATGCAGACTTACTCCATACTTTGGGTCCCTGTTATAGTGTGGCAAACCCAGCCTGACATTGCCTTGTGCTGGTTGCCATTTTTGCAGGGGCAACCGTCTTTGCAGTAACTAGCCCAAGCTTCTTATTCAATGGGAGAAGAGAATGCTATCCTATTTATTTGCTTTTTTTAAACAGGGAATTGGAGGTAATGCATGAAGGACTATGGCAATTTGCGTTTCACATTGCAACAAAGCAAAATCCAGCGCTATGACATTGGATGGTAGGAAACAGTATTGCGTGTAACAAAAATGCAATTTAGAATTTAAAACTTGCTAATGCAATGCAATGTGTTTGCTGAAAACGCTGCAGTGCATTACATGAATGACAACGTGAGACAATGGCTGACAATTTTATTTACTACAGCTATATGTAAAATGAAGGTGATAGGACTAGAAAGAAATATATAGACTTTCTTTTTGCACTTGAAGATAGTGGGCAACTTTTCATTAATGATGATCCAGTACATTGAAAAAGAATATTTTAAAAATATAATTTTCTGTAACAAACACATAAGTTATATAATTAAGCGAATATGATTTCTTTAAATATGTTAGTAAAACTTTTTTTTACTTAGCTCTGTGGTATAAGGAAACATCTAAAGATACAGTTGCTGTTTTGTTAAAGTGTATTATATGTGTATTATAATTGATTTGCATACAGTGTCTTGTGCATATTGATACCAGATTTTTATAGATACTAAATACAATATAGAAAAAAAGGCAAAACAAAAAATATACATAGTGTGATACTGTAATACCAATCTATGGCTTAAAAGAATAAAATGTTGTTCAAGCTTCAAAAAACTGTATTCTTCTAATTTTCAGAGGCTTCAAAGCTACCGCTATACGAATGCAATTACAATATGAATAAAATGTCATCAGCATATATAAAAATCATATACATATACTAAAAGCATATACAAAAATCGTGTTTCGACCAGATGGTCTTGAGAAAGACCATTGGGTCGAAACACACTGGTAAGGAGCTATATGGGCATTCATCTGAAAGTTACCAATGGAACCAGACAGGGGAGCCCACTGTGTTCGTTAATTATCATGCTCTGTAAGGAAACAGTGGCAAGGGTTTTATCCTAACCATAATATAATGATCTGAAGCTTGGCAAGGAGGAAAGCACTCTGACATTATTCACCAGTGACGTATAAGCTATAATTACAAACCTTGTTACAACACTACCTATTTTAAGATTTAAATTTTTTACCCCTGTTGGCAGTGGTTCCCAAACTTTTGCAGTTCGCGGCACCCTTAGAGTCTCCAAATTTTTTTCAAGGCACCCCTCCAAAATAATTATTGAGCAGTCCTGTTTTAGAAGTAGTTGGGTCAAAAAAATGTAATAAGTATTTAGGTCAGGACAAAAATACTTATTTAGTTGTATGCAAAAATGCCCCCTCTGCATCCAGACACTCTGCCCTCTCTGTCACGCTGTCCCCCCTCCTCTGCTCTCTGTCACGCTGTCCCCCCTCCTCTGCCCTCTCTCACGCTGTCCCCCCTCCTCTGCCCTCTCTCACGATGTCCCCCCTACTCTGCCCTCTCTCACGATGTTCCCCCTCCTCTGCACTCTGTTACACTGTCCCCTCCTCTGCCCTCTCTCATGCTGTCCCCCTCCACTGCCCCTCTCACGCTGTGTCCCCCTCCACTGCCCCTCTCACGCTGTGTCCCCCTCCACTGCCCCTCTCACGCTGTGTCCCCCTCCACTGCCCCTCTCATGCTGTGTCCCCCTCCACTGCCCCTTTCACGCTGTACTCCTCCTCTGCCCCTGTCACGCTGTGTCCCCCTCCACTGCCCCTCTCACGATGTCCCCCCTCCTCTGCCCCTCTGTCTGCCCCTCTGTCACACTCCTCTGCCCCTCTGTCACACTCCTCTGTCCCTCTGTCTGCCCCTATGTCACACTACCTCTCACTCCTCTGTCTGCCCCGCTGTCACACTCCTCTGTCCCTCTGTCACACTCCTCTGTCTGCCCCGCTGTCTTCCCCGCTGTCACACTCCTCTGTCCCTCTGTCTGCCCCGCTGTCTGCCCCACTGTCACACTCCTCTGTCCCTCTGTCTGCCCCTCTGTCACACTACCTCTCACTCCTCTGTCTGCCCTGCTGTCACACTCCTCTGTCCCTCTGTCTGCCCCGCTGTCACACTCCTCTGTCTGCCCCGCTGTCATACTCCTCTGTCTGCCCCGCTGTCACACTCCTCTGTCTGCCCCGCTGTCTGCCCCGCTGTCACACTACCTCTCACTCCTCTGCCGCGAACCAGCCATAGGATAAAAGAAAGAGCACATAAACTTACCAATCCGTCGCGCCGGGACACAGCAGCCTCCTCTCTCCCGCAGCAGCTTGTTACTGACGTCTATATTCAGTGACAACTGCGGCACCCCAGTGACAGAACCGCCGGTCTAAGGTATGCAGGGACTTGAAAGGTTGAATCAAAATATTACTGTTGGAATAATTAATATAATAAAAATGATTACAGTCTCACATATTTTAAATATTCTCCAGACAATCCTGACAAAGCTACCCTTTAGTTCTTCTCTGAGCTCCAAAGAATCATCTGGAACATTGTCTGGGAAAAAAAACCTTGGTAGAAACATGAGTTGCTGTACAGATGTAAATCCAAGGAGGGGTTGCAATTATTACTTTTCCTAGGAAAATATTATACAACAATCCTGAGCAAAATAATGGAGTGGAAATGTTCAGATGGTGCAAAGCAATGGACAAAAGTGGAAATTCACTTTCCTCATAAGCCGAAAAATATTTTATCCCAGCTTCTAAAGATCCCTAGATTTACTTAGTCACTCAAATTTCCCGCTCGGCTCTAGCCAAACACTATGGGAGGCATTTACTCAGGCAGGAGTGTAGCATGTGAAGAGAAGGAAGACATGCGTTCCCTCATGAAGAGACAAGGGTAATGTTCTCTCTCAGCATTGGAGATACTTACAACTTAAACACTTTTTTCTCAGGTTTTGACCATCTATACAAAATTGGGAGAGAGCTCTCATGATTTGAGACACTGCAGACTTTTATATGGTAATGGATAAGATAATGTTGGCGACAACAGATAATAATACAGAGTTCACCATCACATGGCTTAGATGGTTAGACTTCAAAGAATCACCTACATTTAGTTTGTACCTGATGTCTCCTGCCATTAAGCATCAGAGATGATAATAAGTAATAGGTAGTAAATGCCTACCTCTTGCCACCACCCAAGGTAAGTACTCCCTGAGGATACTGCTTTTCAAACTGTTTTTTTTCTACCTGTAAAAGGCTTTATTTCTACATATCCTTGGATGTGGTGGGAATCAGGTCTTATCGTAAACTTTCAATTACCTTTTGCACATTCCAGTAACACATTTTATTATTATTATTATTATTATTATTATTATTATTAATAATGTATTTATTTATAAGGGTCTGCAACAGTACAATAGGGGAGAGCAATCAACATCAAGTAGCACAATGAACAAATGGCATACATAGTTCATACATAGTACAAAGCATATGATAGCTACATAGTGGGGCACAAGAACTGCCAGTAAAACGACAAAACAGAAACAAGATGCATAGTACCGGGTGAGTGAATACAGAGGAGGGAATGAAGCAATCAAGGACAATACAAGTGTAGGAGGCCATTACAGAGAACAAACAGGGCCAGAGATGCTGAAGGTGGCGACTAAGAGACCAAGTAGAAGGTGCTATACATGGGTGCGCTAATGAAAGTATAGTGAAGCCAGAAAAACACAAGGAAAGAGGGCAAATATCATATGTCATAAAAACAGTTAAATGCCCCATAGAGACACTGGTAGTAAATACAACACCACCCTCCTCTCATTCTAATAATTTAAGACTAAAATGGGACTTACACAAGCAGATTTGTTTAGGAGAAAAATGGAAATTCAATGGGATTGCAATGAATACAGAAGTACTTTCCAAATGGCTTGAAAAATCAATTTGCTTACTGTAGTTTTCAATGTAGTAATTCCTTTGTTATGACCTGATATCAAAGCAAGGATAACTATCAGTTTTTTGATAATCTCTGTACTCAAAGTACAGAGAAGAAGATATTTGACTGATGAGATTAAAAGAATAACAGACAAATTCTGGAAGAGGAAAAAGTAAAGTGCTTAGCCTATGTAACACCAGAGTCAAAATCCAGCAGTACACAATGTCTTTAAAAGTAACAATATTAAAGCCATAAGCTTAGAAGTTGGTTAATATATTTGGATAAGAAAGAGACCAATGCTAAACTTTAACCAAATGCAGACAATAGCAGCAGCACTACAATAAGGATTTGCCAGGATCCCCACCCCCCTGCGTTACACTGATGTATACAATATAAAGTTCTAAAATAAAATTTAAACTTTCCATTAATCAAATAGTATAAAGTAGGAGTGTGTTGTTTGTAAAAGAGGTAACTCCATTAGATTAAGTGAATTACTTTAATTAATTAAGGAGGGTAAAATTGAACTTACTATTTGTAGTAGCCAATTCGCTTAGGAACAATCTACATGTATCCACCATCTCTTCAATAATATACCAAGTTAACCATGTTTATAGTGTCCCTTATACACACTTTAAAGCTAAGTAGATCCTTATTTAGCAGGCAATTGAACACACTGATATACTGAGAGTGGTGGGCAGTTTATATAGTTAACATCAATTACTAATTAGCATTTCCTGACAAACGCAGTTAAATAACATGAGTGCAAAACATGATAATAAAAAAGAAGAGGGAAGAAGGCCCCCGACCCTCTGCATCTGCCATGCAGCGGGCCCCATTATCCATGGGCCCCGGTGCACTGCACCTGCAGAGCTAATGCTAGTTCCGCCACTAGTGACATGGTTACGTCCCAGTTCCACTGGCGGAAAGACAAATGTACAATCCACTTAACAAAACAAATGTTAATAATTTAATTTAAGAGAACATGTACTATGTTACGCTGTTTATGAACAGTAATAAGAGAACTATACAAGTTCAATACAATTATTTTAAAACATGAAACCAAATACATTAGTGTATCGAGAGGTGCCTAACTGACAAATACAAAATTAAAAATAAGAAATTTCCGATCACTATTTCAACATTTTGTAAAGTCTCTTAAGATAGAGTGGGTCTTAGAATTTAACTTCATAAAAGATTCCGTTGCAGTAATCAATACTTTTGAACAGATATTAATGGCAACATGAATTTATACTGGTTAGCTGCTATATAAAATCTTTATATATAGCAATCAATCATGACCAATTTATCACTGCAGTTAATTTGTTCTTCAATAAGGAATCTGATATTCCATAGATACAAATAATTTTCCTAAGTCTATGGAATTTATACGATTTCACACCTACTTTACACATGTGGATCTTTTTTTATTTACAGCATGTGTTACTTGTTATTGATGATGCAAGATAACCGTTAACAGTAAGCTTGTAGTAAAATTAAACAAGTAACCCAAAGTTGTATTATGTCTATAATTGTATTTTGAATGATGTAGTTATACTTGCAGAATATGTTCTCACCAAAGCCTGATATATCTTTGGAAAGGTGGAGGACAGCTGTAAAAAAAAGCACTTTGACTACAAAAAAAATCATTAATTAACAGATATTATTTGTCTATTGAAGTTATCTCCTTTTTGTACAGTTCAATCCAGCTTGGATTTTGGGATCAAGAGATTACATATGCTTTGATACTATATTGTGTTTCCAAGTTCTGGGTATTCCAAATCACATAAATTTATAGAATTCCATTACTCTGGATCATCTGAATTAACAATGATCATAAAACTCTGAGATAGTATTTGTAATCAACATGATAGTCATGATTCATGGGCTTAATGCTTCTGTGAAGTTTGAAAACCTCTCCATCCCATACCTCCCATATTAATCTACAGCACTACCATTGCTATAGGTAACTCTTTTCCGGTAGCCATCTGTATCTTGCTCCTTTTTTGTAGTGCAACAGTAGTATTCTCTTACCACCTAGTGCCTTGCTGCTAATGACATATGCATTTACCAATATTATTTGACCTTCAAGTGATAAATTACAGAGGGTATTTTTGATACAAATATCTCCAGGCCATACATTTGGCCTCACAATATCCACAACCACCTCAGAAGAAAAGAGGTAGCCAATACCAAGAGACCATTAATGTTCCTTCCTCCAATTAAACATACAGTCAGAGCCGTAATGACGGCAGTGCGGGCGGTGCGACCGCCCCGGACACAAGCCCAAGCGGGCGCAGCCGCCCGATACCCAAGCAACAATCGATTCCTCAATACCTGGAATAGCTTGGCTCTTCTGCCCACAGTGGAATGCACCGAAAGCAGGAAGTTCGGCATTCAAATGCCGGACTTCTTGTCAGTGGAACGCACATGCGTTCCACTGACAGGAAGTCCGGAATTTGAATGCCGAACTTCCTGCTTGTTCCACTGAGGGCAGAAGCGCCAAGGTATTCCAGGTATTGAGGAATCGATTGTCAGTAACATCTGTTAATATAACGACTTGTGTCATGTCTTGTGCCCAGATAAACACGTAGCACACCCCCTGTGTGATGTCCCCCCCCCTCTGGAGAATATAATATGTATCACAGTTGTATTTAGCCCTCCTTTGTATCTCTCCTACACCAAAGGTAGTTATACTTCACTGCGGTCCAGAGATACAGGCATAATGACCAGCTTTAAATTATTTAATTAATTCCTTTAAATACATTATAGTAGAATTAAATTACTGACGATTGGCAAATTTTTTATATGACACCTACAGGATTATTTCAGTATCTTTTTGATGGCATAGTTAATTTTAACAAAATGGCAATTTGTCTCAGTTTATAGATTCACTTTTGATTTGACCAAAATACATAGAGCCCAGATAAGCAGAAGTGTGCCGTAAAACATCACAACTGCTGTGGAGCAAGTCACATAGCTTCTTAGGTTGGTTGGTTAAAATAGCAGCAATAACTGCAATATGCCCTGATATAGTCATGTGTGTGACCCCAAAATGAGCTTGATTTCCCCCATAATCACATAAAAGTCAATCTGCTCATTGTGTACATGTTAGTTCTTTGCTCGGCTAGTACCACATGGAGAGGTTTTAGGCTGCCTGAATTACTAAACTAAAGCTAACATTTGATTTGATGCCAAAAGCACTAGTTAAAGAGAGGTGAATGTTGTGACTTCCCCAAAAGTTGACTATCCTTTAAAATTTGTTGCACTAACTTACCTAGGTTCAAAGTACTATCCCTAATTTACAGAGACAATTCCAGATCTTGAAAAAGTTTGTCCCTTAAGCAGCAAACATTGGCCAAATTTACAGTACAATTGCTGTTATTCTGCAATGCTAACCACTGTGCCGCCCAGTAATGATAGTCTCTCTCTCTCTGTAAAGTGCTAGCCACACCCACACATTAGGTTGGCCACACCCACTTGTCAAATGCCACTCCCTCTTAGATGGGGGGCGCCAGTGCCCTGTCTCGCCCAGGGCACCAAAATGTCTAGTTACGGCACTGCATACAGTCATTGTAAGGCCATGAAAAGTTGAACCATGAAACAATAACAAAAAAACAACATAAAACAACAAAAGGTTTGTAATAAAATATCCACCATATTTACAAACCTGCGCAAACCATGATCACTTGACAGAGATTTGGCAGGTGGTAGGAGATGCGAATAGTGGGCTTGCCATAGCTCTTACCCAATGACGTGCTATCTCTCCTATAATTTCATACTCATTTAGATATATCTCAAGGATCAATCTCTTTGAAATCCTGCAATATGGATAGTAAAATAAATCCTTACTAATAACAAAAATCATATAAACTAACTCATACAGCATAAGTAGTTCAGTTTATGTGATGTACTTATAACAGGAAATATTTTGTACATTTTACTAATCTTAAGGACCAAACATAGGTTAGAAGAAATATCAGTACGCATTAGCCAAAATAATTGTTAACATTAATATTCAATTCAGTCAATAATTGTACTTTGCCATATGTAAATTAAAAAAAAACAAAAAAAACAGGTGTTACACAAGGATATTTTCTTGTGTTACATCATGCGTTTACCACAAACACATGACACCTTAGCAATTTCCTTCACCCTATAGCAACTATTCTAGGAGGTAATGCCTTAATGAGAGAAACCATAGATGACTTTGGTAGTCTCAGTTTTGCCTATCTTCCTGCTTTCCATAAGAAAGCAAATATTTTAAGAAAACATGTCTGTTTGGAAATACCCTATCTGAAACCTGAAACCATATACTGCTTCACTTTTTAAAACTATTCCGGATGTTTGAGTAGTCAGTATTAAAAATGGTGTAAGGAATTCAAAATGGTCAACTTCTAGTGGAAGATCATGTATCAATCACTCCACACCAGTTTGTCATATGACTCTGGTAACTCCACAGAATCAGGGGGTAAATTTATCAAGCTGCGGGTTTGAAAAAGTGGAGATGTTGTCTATAGCAACCAATCATATTCTAGCTATAATTTATTACATTCTACAAAATGACAGCTAGAATCTGATTGGTTGCAATAGGCAACATCTCCATGTTTTTAAACCTGCAGCTTGATAAATTTACCCCTGGGTATCAGATGTAAAATAAGGAAGAGTATATAGGTTAAAATCATGTAGATATGACACAAAAACAATGAGCAATAGAATGGTCAGAAAGCTGAATCAGTGGCAGTTCAATAAAAAACAATAATTCAATACCTAGAAATCTTAAAAATCACAGCATGAAGATACTTAAAGTACACCTGTAATAGTCAATGCATATGAATAAGTCCATTCCTCAAAAGACAATTCCTTCTAAAACTAAGAATATAGATTTAGCTTCAGCTTGATGAGATAGAATAAAAGACAGACACCTTGAACTCTTCCTTTGACAGATATTCAGGAGTCCCTAAAGGATTTAATGAATTCAAGCTGGATTCCACTCTCTTCTTCTTGTTCCACCTGAAGTCAAAAACAAGTCAAAAGGGTGTTAATGTTGCCCCATGAATCAGGTGAGGTTTTTTTTTATCAATGAACTCCAGCCAGAACTATACATTTATTTTTTGGTGTAGTTATATTTTAACCCCTTCACTGCTAAGAACAAATGGTCCCCAGGTCTACTGTGAGGGATGAATCACACTCATCCTCCAGTCATTGGGCTATAGGAAAATCCACTGATCACTTCCCATCATGATCGGTGGGTTTTCTTGTAATATTGGAAAGAAGAACCCTCATTTAGAGCATCTATCTCCCTATCTCTGGTACTTAGAAACTTGGGGGGTGTCCTTATTTGAAAGAGGGTACCCATGTTTATTTATTGCCTACTGATTTTATTTAATCAGCAGACAATAAATAACATTACTATAGGGGTCTGCAAGAGCTCAGATCTCCCCTCCCCCATTAAATAGTAATGAAGAGCACCCACATTTAAAAAAGGGGAGTCCCCTATTTAATATAATGATGCACCCTGTTTTAATAGTTTGAAAAATAATAATATAAAAGATAATAAAATAAATTTTAACTGAAGGGATAAAACATGATTCTGGCATAGCATTGCTTGAATAGGTTAAACAGGCAAAACATAAAGTACACATTTTGATTTACCAAAGAACTATCAAGAGCAGAGATAAGTGAAGCTGTGGCACATTTTTGTGTGAGTCAAGTTTTTCCATGGAAAAAAACATTTTGCAGTGGTACAAAGTTCTGTAGAAATGCCATTTTACACTGTGAACTTCATTTAGATTTACACCTAAGTGCATTTGCACATTGTAACTTTGAATTTTGCATGAAATTTGTCATGAACACTACCTGCACTGATATTTAGAGTTACATGTATCTTGCACTTGTGTCCCCTAACATCTGCAGAAGTGGATCAGGAACGATCACAAATGCTGCCCTGTAATAGTATGCACACACACATTAGCACATCTTTAGTGATGCAACCTAGTTTGAATTACAACCATCTTAAAAGGTGCATCTTTTGCAGATCCATATTACTGTTTGCATGTTGATGATGATGACATGCTTATCTTTGCTGCAGATGTATCTGTGTACTCTGTTTTAGGTTGTGTGTATCTTAAGATACACAATTCAAAATGGAGTAAAGGTCAGGAGTGAAAAGTGTGTAGATGCATTTGTGCATGTGCAAAGGTTTAGAATTTTTACATGTAACTGTAAATTAAGTTTTGTATCTGTAAATTCCCATTTTGTGTAATTTATAGTCTATTAGGAGAGTGGGAATGATGATGGACATTGTATCATTTTCCACTGAGTGGTCAGTGTAGGACAGGGAGCCCTTAAGATCAAATTTCGCTGATTAATTTTTGTAAAAATGTGGATGGAGGAAAGTATTTCATGGAACAGGTTTCTACTAATTATCTAACCTACAGTGATGTCAACTTTAGCAAATTTCCGATGTCAATTTCAAATAGAAAAATATGTATTACAGTGAAATTCCATCCAAAGCTACAGGATTTCCCATTAGCACCTACTATTTCTGACACCATCTGATTTTTTATTCACACCTCACTTAAAAATTCATTTAATTTCATTGTTCATTACTTTTCTCTCCAATTTTAAATCTCTGCTGAAAATGCAACTGTTAAAGAAATAATTTTACTAAATTATTTATGTCTGCTGTATAAACGTGGGATTCACTAAAGTTCTAAGACAATACGATTAGCCCGGTAGACTCTTTTGTCCTACTTTATATGTACAGCTACCATTACATCACATGTATGTTATATGTATTATTGCCTCACAGTGCGGGTCACTTCATTGCATGGTTGAGCCTCTATCTAGAAATATGCAAATTAATAGCAGCTCTGGCAGGTTGTAGACAAGCTTGCTAGTTCTCAAAAGTTTAAAAATGCACATCCACATACTTCACTTAAAATAGTGCATGTGGATATATAAACAGTTGTTAACACCAATATTAATGGTTTACAGTACACTGTTTCTCATATAATAATGCAATAATACTATAGAATATATACAGATCTCTGAAGTAGTACAAGCATCAATAAACAAAAATGCGTTGGAAATATTATTCCACAACACCTCAGACCCACCACAAGACTACAGACCCCTCTGTATAGAACCCCCCACTGAAAGACATTCAGAATCAGAGCGTGTATTTCACTGCACGCAATCTGTGTTCCATGGTGGTCATCTTGGATTCAAAAGAAAGCCACACAACAGAACACACTAAATTGTGCTTCCCTAACCAAATACACTGCTCTTCTGAGAACAAAATAAAGACTGTGTCCTAATTTTAAACACCCTAAATCTTCCAGGGCTGACACTATAACTCAGAGTTATAACATCCTCTGAACTTAAACATTTCTCGTCTCCCCACAGGACCCACTATTTTTCTTTGTGCTTATTTTTTTCTTAGCTTAATTGTTTTCTAAACTACTTTTGAGCTATAACCTGGAACCTAGCTATATACTTTCAAGAGCATTAAACATTTATAGATCTATTTCCTTATAGGGTTCTTTCTCTTCCCTACACACAGTATCCAGTTATCTTATCCTAACCCTCTCACTACCACAACCCCTCCACTGCTCCAACCTTGCTTCACACCTCCTTCTTTCCCACATCACTGTTCCCCCTCATCAGAGCTAATACTCTCCCTATCACTCTTTAACAGCTATCTTTGGGTAGATTATTCTTACTCATACAGTCCTGACTACTTATCGTGCCACCACCCACCTTCACATACCAGCACTCTGTCTCCCCTCACACACAATCTCTACACCTCTGCTTCGCCTATCCTTTCCCCACCCCCGGCCAGGCCCGGCGCTCCCATTAGGCAACCTTAGGCAGTTGCCTGGGGCGCCGGGTCCTGCAGGGCGCCGCTGCCGCTGACTAGATTTGAAAATCTAGTCAGCGGAGAGAAGTGGGCGAGAGGTGCAGAGGCGGCGGGGTGCCGCCGCTGTTTTTTCAATGGCCGCCGCGACTGTCAAGTTTTTTTTTTAAGAGGCGCCCGGGCTGCACACCTGATCGTTAGTGATCAGGTGACATGTGTTTACCCGGCGGCGCCTGCTGTGCTGTAGTATCACACTGTCTGTCACAGACAGACAGTGTGAATAAAGTTTACCCAGCGCCCCCTCCCTTCCCAGCATGCACCCGGCTGCTCCACCCCTCTCCTTTGCTGTAAAGAAGACGAGGAGCGGTGGGCAGCCATTAAGGAAGAGGCTCCCTGCATCTGACCAGTCTTCAGCATCAAAAATGGTAAGTATATTTAATTATTATTTTTTTTGGGTATTATTAATTTTATTTTCTAAAAAATGGGGTACCCAAAGCCCAAGTGTGGAGTAAAAAAAAATGTTGGGGGTGGTATTTGATTTTTTTTGCACTTTATGCCTTATGTTTGATTTAAAAACTATGGTGCATAAAATAATTATTTTATTGCACCTCATGCTCTATATTTTACTTGCTTCAAGTCAATAATAGAGCATGACGTGCCAATAAAATAATTATTTTATCCACCATAGTTTTTAAATCAAAGATAGAGCATGAAGTTACAAATAATATTCATTTTTCTCCCACATAGCTTGAAAATTAAATATAGAGCATGAGGTGGAAAATAGTATTTTTTCAATGGTATAAAAATTACTATTTTCCACGTCATACTCTATATTTGATTTGCAAAATATGCGGTGGAAGAATTATTTTGTACTTCATGCTCTATCTTTGATTTAAACACTTTGGTGGATAAAATAATTATTTTATTGGCACCTCATTCTCTATTATTGACTTGCTGAAAGTCAAATATAAAGCATGACGTGCCAATAAAATCACGGTGCTGCAGGGGGGGGGGGAGGACAGAGGACATGGTGCTGCAGGGGGGGCGGGACAGAGGACATGGTGCTGCGGGGGGGGGGGGGGGGCAGAGGACATGGTGCTGCAGGGGACGATGACAGAGAACATGGTGCTGCAGGGGGATGACGACAGAGAACATGGTGCTGCAGGGGGATGACGACAGAGAACATGGTGCTGCAGGGGGGGGGCAGAGGACATGGTGCTGCAGGGGGGATGGGACAGAGGACATGGTGCTGCAGGGGGGGGGGCAGAGGACATGGTGCTGCAGGGGGGGGACAGAGGACATGGTGCTGCAGGGGGGGCGGGACAGAGGACATGGTGCTGCAGGGGGATGACGGAGGACATGGTCAAGCAGTGGGGGGGCAGTATGCTGCAGGGGGAGCAGTGTGATGGGTCATTCTCACAAGTTTTTGTTCCCATATCTAATACTTGGATACTTCCCCTCTAGGAATCCTGTGATTGCCCCTGGACAGCAGTGGAGTCTGGACAACATTCGCTATGAAACATCACGGCAACCAGACCGCTGTAGGAGGTAAGGCTTATCTTTTTTTTTTTTTTTTTAACCAAAAGTGAAGTGTGTGAGGGTCTGGGAAGTGGGTATTTGGCGTGTCTTGGGGTGGGGGGGGGGGGGGCGGTATTTTGAAATTTTGCCTAGGGCGCTGAGAACCCTAGCACCGGCCCTGCCCCCGGCACTTACTTTCTTTACCCCCACCATACACTCTTCCCTCTTATTCCCTCCACAGGATAACAAGGAAAGACTTAGAAACCAAGAGAACTACAACACTCTCTCTCATATATATATATATATATATATATATATATATATATATATATATATATATATTAGAGATGTGCGCTGACCCTCGTGTGTTTTGGTTTTCGATGTGGTTCTAAAATGCATTAGTTTTCTGGTGTTGTGACAGGTTGTGCCAAAAAGTCGTGATGACTTTTTGTTTTTGTTTTGGATCTGGATTTATTTAAACATTTTTTTAAAACAGGAAAAATAATGTAATTTTGTGCTGTTTTTACTCTAGTATTATTATTTATAGCATTAACATTAATTTCCAGTCATTTCCAGTTTATTTTCTAATGATGTCAACACAACTGTCCCAACTTCCTCTAAAATGTAAGCTCGTATGAGCAGGGCCCTCTTCCCTCTTGCTTCTCTACCTATTCTTCTGCTCTTACTTCACTATGCAAGCTATGTTTGGAGTGTTTGAAGTCCTGGTAGTATTTGTTTTAATGTTCGGTAATGTTTTTACCCTGTATGGTCTAATGTCTATCTCTGTACGGCGCTGCAGAAATTTTGTAGCTCCCTATAAATAAAGGCTAATAATAATAATTTTTCAAATTTTTCCCAAAGTCTGCAGTGAACTGTCTTAATGAAGGATTTTGTAACTTTTCCATGTTTGCATTTGTTTACTCAGAATCTATTTTAAAAAAAATTAAACTGCATAGGGCTGATATCTCCCTTTCATTGCACCCAATCCTTTACAATTTGTCATAAGCTTTTAGAACAAGTGGGAGAGGTCTTCACCTACAGCAGCTACCGTTCCTGTAGTGTTGGATGCACTCACAGTTACTCAGATTCCCCCAGGACTTAAGTCAACATAGTAAAAGCTTATGTGCAGGAACTGGTAGCATGGAGATAGGAGGCAGAAAGTCAGGCATAGGATAGAGTCAGGCCATTTGGGGTCACAAATAGGCCAATTGGCTGGGGATAGCAGCATATAAGGATATTCAAGAAGAATGAGCCAAGAGGTGAGGGGCAATAAGCAGGGTCCAGAAAACAAGCCAAGGGTCACAACAGGAATCAATCAGAGGTATTCAGGTTTCACAGCACAGAGAGCAGGCTAGTTATTGCAGGGCAAAGCGCTATAACTAAGACTAAGCCCTCCCTGCCTTTTAAACTGATAGGGACCAATCAGAAACAGGGCCAACAGCACACCCCCCATGTCTACTCAGGAGGCAGCAATAATTTAATTACAGCCACATGCCCCGGCTGCCTGTTACTAGCTGGGATGCAGCGACAGTGTGAGAGACATCCCGGTTGCCGTAGCACCAGGCGGGATGCGAAAGTTCAGAAGTGACATCTCGACTGCCAGGGCAATGGCCCGACGCGGATGCAATCCGGACATACAAAAGCCATCGTGGCTAGCCCGGCAGTTCGTGACATATGATTGGCCAGTGCAAAATCTAGCATCAGATTGACTACACCCCTTCTTGGGGAACATCTCTACTGCAAGTCTCAGGCAGTCCGCTTTACCCTGGAGATGGACGAAGCTTAGCCCCGGGGAATGATTTGTCTGCCCTCCCTCCCCATAAATATATACATTACCCCTGGTTTGATTTAAAAGGGCAGCATTATGGCACAGATCTACCTCATTCCAGTGACAATGTCATATTGACTTGTACCATTTAACATTGTGCTCTCTCATACTCTTGTAAATGTCTATTAATGCCACTGTCTGTAGTTGAGGTATTGTTTTCTCTGTCATCTTAATTAAGGATTTTGTAAATCTGCCACCAGAGCATGTGCTTTCGCCCATTCAATTCCAAAAATAATTAGCTAGTCTATACGGTTCTCTAACTCTATCACATAGCGTAAATCATCAGCCATCACATCTCCATCTATACATGTATTCTTTGCCAGTGCTAAATTCTGTCCTCCCGATTTCTCAGAATATGGACTTTCAATTGCAGATGTTTTTTGCAACCAAATCTGAATCAATGTCAGTTGTACACACTGTGTAGGAAAGGCAAAATATTATCCTGAACGGATGTATCTATTTTACATATTTCTTACACAGCACTAATAGGACATTTAGATATTATTCATATGCATTTCATATTTAAATACATGGGTCTTGGGGACCACCTCTGCTGCAAGTCTCTGGCAGTCCCCTTTACTCTGTGGTGGACAAAGCTTTCCCCGGGGAATGATTATTCAGCCCTCCCATAAATATATACAAGTCCCCTGCTTTGATTCAGAAGGGCAGCATTGCAGCACAGAGCATATAAGTAAAAACAAGGTATTATTGTTCTGCTCTTGGGATGCTGATGAATGCATTCCCCATAGAGATATGTATTGTGTGCATAGTCTATGAATTTTTGTAGTATGGATGCAGGTCACCTTCGCCTATCATTATGAACATTCATTTATATAGAGGTAAGGTAAGGAAAATCCTGCTCTTGGCTACTGATGAATGCTCTGACCATTGTAAAATGTATTGTGTGTGTAATCTTTAAAGGTTTATTCAATAGATGCAGGCCACCTTCATCTATTTACTTTTATAAATGCTTAATTCTATTCATACCAATGTTCATCCAATGACCTCTACCTGTTACTGTAGCTTCTCTCTCTATAATGTATGCCCTGTAATATTCAAAACATATTGTGTGCGTAGTCTTTTAAGTTTTTTAATGTGGGTGCAGGCCACCTTCATCTATCAGCAACATCATTTATTTATATAGCGGCAAAGTAAGTAAAGCCCTTCTCTTGGCTACCGTTGAATGCTATGGCAATGTATTGTATGTGAAGAAAAATAAAATGAATATAAAAACGGTGCTAATGACTGGTATGTATCAATAAAATATATGGAGAAACAAGAAATGTTCATAGATGAAACATTTTCCTTATTTAAAAACGTCTCTAATGTATGATTTCTTTCTCACAGCATAATTGATACGTTTGAAAAGTCAATCTCTGATGATGCGTTGTTCCCCTTCTTATATATATGTTCAAGATGGTATACTAAAAAAAACAAAAAAGAAAAAGACTTGCATAAATACACTTGTCCAATCCAGACTTCTTGTGTACTTAACATGCAACACCAAACATCACCAAGTGACTTCTTCCAATATGTCCCCCTAAGGGTATGCACTTACAAGAACTCTTTCAATATCGAACATATATATCTTTATCTTCTCTGATATTCTCAGTCCCGTCCTTCTCTGTTAACACAGCTCTGCCTTGTACTCATCTGGATGTTGTAGTTAAATATGAATAAGTTGAAGCTTTAACTTATTCATATTTAATAACAACATCCAGGACATGTACAAGGCAGAACTGTGTTAACCGAGAAGGAGGGGACTGAGAATATCAGAGAAGATAAAGATATATATTATATGCTGGATAATGATATTGAATTTGCTATCACTATTGATATAGTGATAGCAAATTACTTAGTTATTTACAATTGGCTATCAATTTGTCTAAATATCTACTGATGCCTCTATCCATCTAATGACATCTGACTACTACTGCCTCTTCACTCTCCATGATGCATGATGTATAACATTCCAAATTTAGTGTGTGCATAGCGTTTTAATATTTTTATCTCTTGCATCTTACACTAAAGTTTTTTTGTTGTTTAATTTATCTAATGGGCTTGCTTCAGATGGTAGCATGGGAGATGATCTTTTTTTCAAGCCACTACAGTGTTCTACATTTGGTTGCTGAATGTCGAAAATGCCCATTAAAAACCCTCAGACTCACACACTCTTTTTTAAATATATATGCCACTGAATGATCCTTTCAAAATTGACAAGTATTGAAAAATAGAAAAGATTAGAATATATATATAGTTTTATTTGGGGTGTAAAGCTGCATTGGCCCTCAAACGCAAACACCCTTTTTTAAATATAGATGTTACTGAATGACCCTTTCAAAATTGACAAGTGTTGAAAAGTAGAAAATATTAGAATATATAGGTGTATATGTACTAAACTGCAGGTTTGAAAAAGTTGAGATGTTCCTGTTCCGAAGACAGTGGCAGGTGGGGAGTTTGACTGGGACGGTACACCTGTCAAACCGTAATGCAGGTGTCCTAAGGCGAGCTCAGAGAAGACAGAAACCTCCCGTGGAGTAGAAGGGCAATATATATATAGCTCATACTATAGGAATTATCATGTTATATTGTATATATATTACCCTTGCTGGAAAGAAATGCTTTCATATAGTATCTGCATATTATTACTTCCACTGCTGATGGTTTTTAAACATTATTACAATATCCACCAATTTCCTTTTCTGATCTCTTCTTACACATATTTTCTCTAAACAGCACATGTTAAGCTCTTGAATAGAGAGGTGAAAAGCGATTTGGCAGAAATTCAGAGATTCACCACCACCGAATAATTAATTCCCACTGGAGAATCAGGTCAATCACAGTGTACATCATGAAAAAGCCAGTCAGTAAATGTAATACCCCTGAGAGTTAGTTGTTTGTTCCAACTATTACAGTGCATAATACAATGTCTAGGTGCACTACTACTACTGAATATATTAATAATTTTGCACATATTATTACCGAACAAATTACTGCTGCTACGTAAGTGCTATGTATTGAGCTATAGTTTGTTTAACGTACCCCTGAGGATTAATTGTGACGCTGTTGCTACTGTAGTTTTGCAGCTCTGTGATTGTGCAAGTCGCCCTGTAGTAAAAGAAAAACTACATTTCCTGAGAGCCATTGGAGCTGCTTGGAATTGTAAGAAAAAGGCGATGGAGTTCGGTCGCGAGCGGAGTGAGCATGCAAACAAGAGCAATTTTGACACTGTGGCCAAAGCAAGAGAGATGTGAGGAAGGCAAGGAGTGTGGGGGAGAAGAAAGTGTGGTTGGTGTGAGTCAAGTGCCAAGGAGAGATGAGGGGCAGCAAGCAGCAGTGAGCAGAGAGAGAGAGAGGGAGAAAGAGAGAGAGGTATGGTAAATAAGGCAATAGAAATGGACTGAAGGAGAAATTTAAAGTAATAGGGTGATGCAGAGAGAGGGGAACTGGACATGTGAAGAGATCTGGGACTGAGAAGGAAAACAGCGGTGAGTCACAAGGAGTCCCGAACAGTGTGAGGTGTTCAAAGGTATCAAACCAAATCAAAAGTGAGAGATGAACAAAGAGGAATATTGTCATTTTGGGCAGCATACAGCAGTGTATTAATCCACCAGAGAGAGATGGATAATATGTCAGCAATGTGAAGTGTTTTAAACTGAGATGTGAGTTCCATTATATTATACAAATATTGTGTAAATTGGTCAATAAAAAAAAACTACGTAATAAATAGACAACAGGACTTTCAGAGAGAAGTACTATTTTGCCAACATACATCAGCCTGTCTTATAAATGAATAATTGGACACTTTGAACTGTAATTTTAGTGTAGCACCATTTAATAAGAAAAACTGTCAATTAAACATACTGTCATGTGTGAGGATAAAACTGCTCCTATCATACAGTAAGGCCTGTGAAGTCAAAGCAAAGGCTTTGGTATTGTGTGAAATACAGGTAACTGTCATTTTGTTTTCGAACTACTGTCAACAATCTTAGAATCTTACTTTCTGCTGCTGCCTGAGTCTTCTATCATAACAACGTCTGCTGTCCCTGATCAGAGCCTATTTACATAAATATCTGGCAGAGCACTAATGCCATAGGGGAACACTGTTTCCTTTTTTTTCATTGCAAACTGGACTCAAGACCACATTTTGATAATAAATTCCTAAAGGATTTGGCTGCTGCAATACTCCAACCAGAAACCAAAATTAAAATGAGCAAGTACCTAGTAGCACATTTGCACCTGGACAAACCATGTTACAATGCAAGGATTACAAATGAAATCCTTTTTTTTGCATGCAAGGAAAATACTGGATGCTTTTTCATGTAGCACACAAATACTTGATAGTTTTATTTTAATACTGAAATGAAACTTGATCTATGACATCCCATATCCCAAATATAAATCTGTCCATACATTTTAAATTTACCATCTGTGATTTCTGATTTATTTCTACTGACTAAAAAAAAATTTCTTTAATATTCCTGCTTTATTGACCTTTTCCTGATCACTACTACATTGACCTCGTAACCGGGATTGCCTGACTCTTCTACGCCTATTCATACTCTATTTCTGTTCCTGTACTGTCTGCCTTGAACAACTTTGAACCTTTGCCTTTATTCAAAGATGGGTCATCGGAAGTGTTCCAAATTATTGAAAGGCACACATACAGTAAATGACACGAGTGGATTGAATAACTAATATTCAATAGATCATCTTGATCATGATTACTTTTTAAATATACAGAGAAATATTAAGAAACTTTTAATTAGTTTCACTTTCTGAAACGAAAACTGTCCCGACCTCACAGTTTTTATAAAATGTTCTGACTTTCTTTGTTTTCACCTTTTCTTGTTTTCTCCGCTTAAGTAATTTTAACACTGTTATTTTATCATATTATGCAGCTGTTCAGCATACTGACACATTTTAGACGCATTGACTAAATTGATACATGATATGAGTAGCAGATAAATAATTGCACATATTAATCATCTTGCAACATAACTGCCAACTTGGTGCTCTAGATCAAGTCTTTCTTTTTCAAAATCAATTTTTTTCTCCATAGTTCTTGTACCTTGATTTTTTTACAGTAGCATATTAGACTAAAAATCTGTTTTACATAAATTAATTGAATTGATGTTTCACATAAAGAAATTTGCGATTTAAATTGTAGTTTTGCTTCTTAAATGGAAACAGTTCATATGAATAGCTGTATACAGTACTTTAACAAAATAAGGCATAGCCCTTGGAAATTACATTATTAAGCAGTTATAAATGGTGGCAAATATAATATTGACAGGGAACAGTACTACCTTTTCTGTATAGTATCATAGAGTACTATGTATAGAGACACAGCATGATTCAAAACAAAGCACAGAAGATAGAGCAACAGGTACATCTTTAACATTAGGATTTTATACTACAGGCTACACATGCTCTGCCTCCCTATTGTTGTATTCTCATGATTTGCATAAGGTATGAAAATGAAAGGCAGTTTGTGTGTAGTGTGTTTTGGCTTATTTTTGTATAATGTTGTGATTGCTGTGTCAACAAATCAGGCTTACACACTTTTGTCCATTACATGGAGATCTTGTGATTGTGTCCTCTTTATTTCCTTAGCGACCAGGATGGCTTTTTGGCCCTTCCCTCTACAAAAGTCAACCAATCCTTTGCTGGCCAACCAATAGCTCAATAGCATGACCATTACCTCACTACACAAGAAGAGGAGTATACTCTCAAATATTTTTAATAATTTGCCACTGATTAGTCACCTGGGCTTGTTAGTATGATTTCTGCAAAATGGGGCGTTCAACGTGGTAACCAGATGACTGGGTGCAGTTTGAATTCAGTAGATGACAAACTAGAACTAAACTAATTACAACCAACTATGAAGCATAGGTATTCTTCCTGGTGGTGGGCAGAGAATCATAAGACGCTCCACTCCATTCTAAGACAAATCCCTCCTCATTCTCCTCATTCTCCGCCTGCCTATTCCATGAGTTTCCTTCTACCCCCATTGTCTTTTTGCTTCCTTGCTCCTCTAGTATGTTAGCTCTTGTGTGCAGGCCCCTCTGTACCTTCCAGATATTTATTTATATTATGTTCTGTTTGTCTATTGCTCACTGTACCACACTGCAGAATCTGTGGCACCTCAAAAATAAAATGTGTTGATGATGATGATGACCCATGTCCTTTCACCCCTTGAGTGCTAAGGATGAGTGAGATTCATCCTCTACATTAGCCCCTAAAGTGCTAAGGATGTGTCCCACTCATTCCATTTTAATGTGTGGGTTTTCTGATGCTGCCAGAGGAAAGGAATCTTTCCTCCATTACAAATATGCGTGCACAAGGATGAAATGTTGTTGCCTATATCAAGAGTTCATTTGCTTTATTTATTTTTTTTGCATGTGCTCTGATGGGACATTATATTGCATATATGTATGTGCGCATCCTGTACTTTGTTCTGTGTGTCTACATATGGTAATTAACTTTTAGCCAGAGCATACTTATACCAACATTTAAATGGAAATGAATATTGAGATCTGCTTGAATTTGAATATGGTCAGAAATAGGCTCAAGCTCCATGCACGTTTTTTAAACAGAAGTTATGTGCAGGTAGTGTCTGAAGACGAATCAGGCACCAAGTGATCGTCACAGTTTAATTTGTAATCCTGTTTGGGTACACCCATCATTGCATTCTTTGTTTAGTTCATGTACATGATTTGTTTGCACTATGACCAGCTCGAGGTACAACTCTGTTCGTATTTCTATTGGAGATGCTCACTGACCCCTGTGTTTTGGTTTTGGATCTCTATTACCTTTGTGTTTTGGTTTTGCCAAAACCGCCCTTGCTTGTTTTGGTTTTATTTGGGTTTGTTTTGCCATTTTTTACAAAATTCCATTTTTTGGGCTAAATTCACATAATTTAGGCATTATTTTGTACCTACATTATTATTAACCCTACTAAGACTAATTTCCAGTTATTTCAATTCAATTTTGACCATCTCACAGGTCACAATATGCTTTTCATACACTTTCAGCCAAATAGTGCAGCGATCTGTCTGGATGGTAAGCGACAGAGCAATGACTCAAACACACGGCAGTTCCTACCACATCTAGAAAACATTGCAATGAGCGCTTCACGTGTTTCTTGGATAAGTGAGGTAATTTTACAGTTAATAAATGTCAATGAGCGCTGACCACCCCGGGATGTGTGCTTTTATCAGACACACACCAATCCAGGGTACCAAACAACGCAGTAAAAAGAGCTATTGAAATCCATAGCAAAAAGGCAGTTGGGTGTCTAACTGTATTTTACACCCTACACTTATAGTGAAATAGAAAAAAAATCAGCCTGAAAAGACTGTACGATAAATAGAAATGCCTAAAGCAGCTTTTCTGTTTGTGTGTATATTATTCCCAAACCTTATTAGTGCAAATTATGAAAAATACAGTTTAATCCCTGCTAGGCCCTCCTTAATTCTACAGCTAATAAATGTCAACGAGAGCTGCCCCTCCCACCCCCCCTCCGGGATGTGTGCTTTTATCAGACACACACCAATCCAGGGCGCCAGGCAACGCACTAAAAAGAGCTATTGAAATTCATAGCAAAGAAGGCAGTTGGGTGTCTAAGTGTATTTTACACCCTACACTTATAGTTAAATAGAAAAAAAAATCAGCCTGCAAAGACTGCATGATAAATAGAAATGCCCAAAGCAACTTTTCTGTTTGGGGCTAGATTACAACCTACACTTATAGTGAATTAGAAAATAAAAATCAGAAATATATAGTGCTGGTATATTAGAATTTCCACACTAGAAAATAGATTTTTTACAAGAGGGGAATATGTGACACCCCAAACACTTGTAGTGAAAATTCAGAAATATATAGAGCTGGTATATTAGAATTTCAGCACCAGAAAATAGCTTTTCTACAAGAGGGGAATATATGACACCCCAAACACTTGTAGTGTAAATTAGGAAAAATACCTCCTACTACTCTCTTCCTGCTCTATTACTGCTCTCTTCCTACTCTATTCCTGCAACCTAGCCCTCCTCTCTCCCTCTCTCAAATGGCGCTGGATTGCTGTGGAGGCATCTATTTATTCAGTCTAAAAATCACAAGATCCGACGATGTCACAATGAAATTTTGCCTCGTTTTGGAATCCGAATAGGCGGGAGAGTACTGAGTCGAGTCGGCTCAGGACTCGGATTCCGGAAGTTCGGGCGGGTTCAGTTCTCGGGAAATCAAGCCCGCCCATCTCTAATTTCTATAAACTTTATAGTTCAGATGATTGTTCCCATGCACTTAAACCATACACATAAGGTAATTCTTACCACTTTACTGCGTGTAAAGTGGTAAGCACGACCTTTTTGCCGTATGTAACTTGGCAAAAAGGTCAGATTTTATTTATTATTATTAATGAATTAAATCTCCTAATAAACTGGCGGCGAGAGCAGAGCAGTCAGCAATTGCAGGACAAAGCCAACAGTGTACGGTGATACCATTACCCACTAGTCCCAGGATAAACTCCTTTAGGATTGACTTGTGTCAAATTGGGATAACGAGGTGACTGCGCCCCCTGGACTCGACATTGGCGCTCGCTCAAAGCCTACCAAGAGGTCCTTCACTCGGAAGGACCAAGAGTCGTGATTCTTCGGAAGGGACAGTGACCCCAGCCATACCGGAAACACCATATGCTTACTAACCACTGACTGCCTGCTCTCCTACTCTTAAGTTGGGTGGGAGGGAGGAAAACGATCCAGGAATCAAGAGTCCAGCACCGCCCACCTAAGAAAGTTAAGTAAACTCTGCGGCCCCTCCTTGCGCCCCTCATTGGCTGGCCAATGAGGGGCGCAATCAGACCACACCTGTCCCTGTTACGGCCCTGTCTCACAGTTCATGCGTTTAAGCTTGTTCAGCCTATGACTTCACTTGGCATTAAAAGGATAATAATAATAATAATAAATAGATCAGCACAATGAGGCATTGCAAGTCATTTATTTAGTACATTCTGCAAAATGACAGCTACAATCTGACTGGTTGCTATGCGCAATCATCCTGTCATAGTGGCAACTGGTGACTAAGAAGCTGCAGTGCAGATCCAAAAACCAGTTAAAACAACTTGTGGGACTGCCATAGAAGCACTTCCCTCTGCACACCTGCAAATGGCATTGTTGCATATGCCAATGTCAATGCTCAATTTAAATTCTGTGTTATGAATGGCTATTTTTTGGTGGGAAAAGAGTTTTGGACTATTTTAATCCTTTTTTAACATTGTCTTTGCTTTAGGGTATCTATTCTCCTTACATCTTTTTCCCTCTGTCTTTCCATCATTTTCTCTCCTATTAACACATGGGGGTATATTTACTAAACTTCGAGTTTGAAAAAGTGGAGACGTTGCCTATAGCACCAATTAGATTCTAGTTATCATTTATTTAGTACATTCTACAAAATGACAGTTAGAATCTTATTGGTTACTTACATCTTCATTTTTTGATACCCACAGTTTAGTAAATATACCCCATTGTCTCTCTCTTTTAAGTCATCTTTTCATTTTTTTCACTCCTTTTTAACATTCTTATTCACTATTTTGGCAATCTTCTTTTTCACTTTTCTTTTCAATCTTCTTTCTCCTTGTTAACTCATTTTTCCCTTCTATAAATCTGTCAATTATGTAACCACAGTACAGCGCTAATTTAAATAGTTTAAATAACATTTAATCAAATAGTTTCCCGCCGTGTACACTCACTTGGTGGTCTAGTTGAAGCTGCCACAGTGACCCAGGGAGGAAAAGGTGGTGTTAAGTTGCTGCTTTAGTGCTATAGAATCTGAGGATAAGCAGACAGAATCCTCTGAACTGCACCAGAAGGATTCTAACTCAATGTCCAGGTTGATGTTTGAGGTCAGATAAGGAAGTCTTTATGGACTGATTAAGGAGGTGGAGGCTTTTCTATTCATGGTCAAAGCTAGGACTGTGCAAGAGAGGCAACAGCCCAGGGCACAAAGCTGAACGGAGACATAGGTAAATTATTATTTTAGGTTACTTTAGTTAAACTTGAGGTCAAGTGCGTGTCAGTTTTCTCTATTGCCCTAGGCACTAACATTTCTAGTTACGGCTCTTGGTCTACTCACCAAGCATCAAGGAAGCAATTTGTATGGACAGTTAGTTAAATTAATTTTGAATGAAGCAGATATATCTTAAAGATGGATAAGTCAAGTAGTAAAGGGTTGTAGTAAATAACGCAGGATATATGAAATCATATTTTAGCAGTATGTTTCCTAAGGTGATGACAGATGAGGTGGAATTAACAGGATTTTAAGTGTGACAAGAGTTGGACAGGACTAAATCTTCAATAAACACCTGTCTTTGGCTACTGTTCAAATACTGTATTTGGTTGCGAGGGCATCACCAATCAGAATTCCCACTAGGACCCACTGGCCTGTAATACATTTTATTATATGCATTTCACTCAATGCAGTAATTCAAACAGAGATATACTTTGTTAGGGTAATTTATGTATTTGTGAAATTGTCCCAATATTTCTTTTTTTGGTGAATATTTTCTCTATTTGAAACACAGTTTTTTTTAAGGTTAAAAAAGTAATTTCAACATAAATCTGTTTGACTTGTGATAAATGTTAAAGTTTATTGTAACCATTGTTATAAAAAATGAAATGCAACTAAAATAGAAATTGCTTGAATCATAATCTTCTCCTAGACTTCTTCTACAATGGTACTCATCAAGACAAGGGGTTCTTTATAGAATTCCTTAGTTCAGTCAACCCCAAACCAGACCCATTACAAAAATCATTGTCTAATATTGTGTTAAACATAAATTTGAGATATTTACTAAAATTCTAGCAATTGGTTTTCTGTGGTAATGATGACCCTTGTATTACCTGCCCAAGCAAGATTTATACAGACAATGTCAAGATATCAATACATTTCATTCTAACGTCTGAAAACTCTGGTTCATGTCTAGATATAGAAAAGGTGTTTAACGTCTTAGGATTTAAGTATTTATGGCTGTTGCATAGGTTGGGCTTTAAAAGTAATTTTATCAAGTCCTTTTAACTGTTACAGATGTGTCTTCCTCTAGTTATCCAACAAGGACCCCTCTGATACATGATACAGAGATTGATAAATACCGCTTCAGCTGTCATCAACATCAACAATATACAATACACAGTGATTGGCCTATATACTACTGTAGTTTCATATCTTGATATCAATGTTGGGTCGATGTGAGCAACTTGAGAAATGTGATAATTATTGTAATGAGTTATATGTATGTGCTAATATTTATGTATTAATAATAAACAATTAATCTTTCTATAAAATGTTGTGTGATGTTATTTTTATGAAAGTTCCGAAGTGTATTATTGTAAATATCAGCCCTGGGCTGGACAGCACAAGCCTGTTTGAGGATTTGGGGAGGGAAAAATGCTGCCCTTTTTTTTTTTTTAATTATAAACATTTTTATTAGGCAATACAACATCTGACACCTGGTTAGTGGTAACTGGACTCTATTTTGTAATCCAGAATGATTGTTCAAACAATTCTATCTCAGTGTCAAAAATAATATAATTTAGGTAGCACACATATTTGTACTATGAATACACCATTATCTACATTGTTGACTCATATGGTTAATTATTTACAGTACATTCTGTCATCATTTTTGGAAATGCGACACATAGGTGAGCCAGACATGGACAAGACAAGGTTAGCACAGAACATTAAAATGTTAGCAGCACGTTGTATTTTAGCTCACATAGCTTCTAGATGTTAACAGCAGCACATAGAAGTAAGGAATCTGTCAAACTGCTGAAGGAAGATTATGATGCCAAACTCACCGCCATATGAAGAAAGTTCATACATCAAACTTGCTTTGATCAGGGGGCAATTTACCTATAGTTTCCTCATATTAAACACTGTATGCTCTAGGGATTCAGCTAGTCTTGACATCGCACGAAGGCTCTATAAGGTAGTGCTCAAGTTTGTAATTAAACATTTTCATAAATATTATGATAATAATAGTAATGAATATCAGATAAATAACATCTGACCAACGCTTGTCTAAATGTGTTGCCAAGTAATATTTAGGAGCATACTTATTGTTAGGCTCACGCACTACTCTGCTGCAAATGAAAGGTCACTGACACCCTTAAATTGTCAGATTTAAAAATATATTTCCTGTGCATTTCAATAAGTGCTCTTTTGAAAAGGTCAAAAGCCCATCATAATAATTTCTTGACAATAAGTATTTGAATATACAGTACTTCATTTTTTTTTCTTAATTTTTGCACCTAACTAATTGAATGTGGAATAGGAAATTATTCCACCTTTTTCGCCCTAAATATATCTGTCATTGTAGGAAAGCTAAGGAAGCTATTCTCATTTACATATTCAATAGCCAAAATATCTACCAGTAGACACTTAGGACCTAGAACGCAATTTGCTCGTAACTTGCATTTTTCAAAAGAGCAAGGAACTTGGGCTTACAAACACCTTTATTCAATTCCAGATGTTACCTCGGATATGGTATGATGTGAATACAGTAGTAAACAACTTATGAAACGTAGATCATCCATAAGCGTTATTGCTCTGTTTTATTGTGTTTGGTACAACTGCACTTTTTTCCTACTTGCTTATTTACCATTAAGTCACATCTGCATGCACATGCGTGCATTTTCTAAATTGCCCTTATTAATACTAAAACACTGATATATTCCTTAATTAATATTAACCCTTTCACTGCATTACCTCATACACCTGTACTGTTCCATGCTAGCAATTACCCCTTTATCACATCCTTTGTTTTCAAAGGTGTCTCATTTGCTGTTCAAGACTAAAATACACACACAAATATTTTTTAACAACATTTAACTGCTATAATAAGAAATATAATTTACAACTTACACAAATGTAGCAAAAAACTAAATTCTAAATGCTATTTTTCAATGATTACAATGTTTGAAGTTAGTAGAGGTTGGACAATATAATAAAATATCCTAAAGATTAATCTTATTGTTAACACAGTCCTAGCAAAAGGACTGCATTTTGGAGGCACATGCAGATACATTGTGGTGGGGTTGTTTTACTTAAGGACAAACAGTTATAAGGCCATTAATTCATACAGCTGTATAACACAAGTATTTACCTAGACCTAATACAATATTATTAAATCAAGATAGTTACGTTCAACTTCAGGGGCCTTGGATGGGCACCCTGCCTCCCCCTGGCCCTCCAGCTGGGCCTGCTGAGGCTCCTCCAGGGGGTCCTCATGCTCCTCCCTTGCCTTCTTCAGGGACTCCTGCAGGCCCACCATCTGGTGGTCCTCCTTGTCCTCCTCGCTGGCCTGCTCCTGTCTGCGGCGATGGAAACGTTCTGGAAAAGAAGTTACAAATCTTCCGATAAATATTTTATTTCTCATATAAAGATAAATAGATTTTTTTATGTTTTCCCTTTTTAAGTATTAGTATTTTTAACCAAGCTGTTTTGTTGCACCAATTTACCTTTCATTACAAACAAACACCACACGTGGAGCCTTACTTCACCATTGTACACTATTTTATAAATACTTTACACCACCCATTCTGCGGTGCAAACAGTACTTTGCAGCTTGATAGGCTGAATGTTTGTCCAAATTTTGGACATATTGCAGTGCTGGACCCAAAAATGGTCCATTATTTTTGTAAGGGTCCACAGCTCCATTTAGAGGACACTGGCTGACTGCAAGTTTGCAAATGAATAAGACTTTTCAGCATTTTCCTCAGGACAAATGTGGGTGTAGGTATGTAGTAGAGTTCCTGTCATATCCTCTTTGATGATGGAGTGACACTATGCCTCAGTAGACCCTATATAAAGCAGAATTGGTGGATTTCACCTTTCCATTTTTGTTAGAGATCAGATTCAACATGGTATTTTGTTGAATTTACATATATGTGGGTTTTGCCATGTAAAAATGTCCTGAGGATGAGGTGCCTGGGCATAGCCAAGTGTCCGTAAAGTGTCGCCAGTCCAACTTCAGTCATCAGGAAGTGGAGTTACTGGTGCAGCTAATGATACAGAAGATGTGCCACACTATCCAACAGCTATCCGCAGGGGCTAAACACCACATCTGGGAAGAAATAACCAAGCAGGAGTAATGCTGTGGCTTCTATATGCAGATGTGTGGCCGAAAAGAAAAAGAGGTTTTCACGACTGAAGATCTGTCTGTACCCAGACAGGGTTGTGCTTTTGGAGCTGGACTGATGACTACATAGCTGGGTGGCCTGATAATGTCCCTCTGCATGTAGTGAATGGACTGGTGCAGATGGTGGTTAGACTAGCAGGGGGGAGCAAACAGGAACTGAATGGCTGGACTGGACAGGAACCAGAATGATAAACCGGACTGTAAATGGACTGCTGTAACCGGGATGCTGGAAAAGGATTGCTGTAACCGGAATGCTGTGACTGGAATGCTGTAACCGGAATGCTGGAAGATGATTGCTGGAACTAGAATGGAACTGGAATGCTGGAAGAGGACTGGAGCCAGAATGCAGACTGCACTGTCAGAGCTGGGTTAGTAGCAAAACTGTAGCAAGATAGTGAGACTGCAAACTGCTGAGAACCAGGTTGGCGTCTGGAATACAACGTTGCACTGGCAACAGGTAAAGGCTCCAGGAAGTCCCTTTATAGTTTTTGTTGATTCCTGATTGGAGACTGCAGTCAGCTGGGCAGAAGCAACACTCTGAGTTGCTGAGATGGATCAGGTGACTATATCCAAGATGGCAGCTCCCATGAACTGGATTTGGAGGGAATCTGAAATGGAGGCTGTCATCACCTGATTGGCTGAGAAGAATCATGTGACTGAATCCAAGATGGCCATGCCCATTCTCTGATTCTGGAGGGATCTCTGGAGTGGAGTCAGACTGGTCAGCAACTTACAGAGAGGTCTGAAACCAGCAGAGCCTGAGAACCGCAGGGACAACTTGGAAAGGCAGCGAAGAGGTAAGTGACAGAAACCAAGAGTCTGGTGTGTGACAGTACCCCCCACCTTTTGAGGGTGGACACTGGACACCACTTGGGCTTCAAAGGGAATTTTGCATGGAAGATATGGACCAGGGGTGGAGCATATACATCAGTGGCTTTAATCCAGGCTTGTTCTTCTGGGCCGTAATCCCTCTAATCAATAAGGTACCGAAGATGACCATGACGAGTCCATGAATCGAGTATCCTTTCCAAATCATACTCGACTCCTTGTTGAGTTTGGATTTTAGGAGTCTTAGGGAGTGCAGAATGAAACCTATTCAGGACCAAAGGTTTCAGCAAGGATATGTGGAAGGAATTTGGAATTCATAGATATGGAGGAAGTTTTTACAATTTCTCCACTCATGTGGCTCCTATCACAGTTCTTACCAAAAAGAGGTTCGATCTCTCCAATTGGTCTTAAGAAGCTAAAGCAACATTCCATTGCATTAAACAACTCTTCATTTCCACGCCAGTTCATCGCCAGCCTGATTTATCCCGACCTTTCATCCTGGAAGTGGATGCCTCTGCAGTAGGTGTAGGAGCTGTTTTATCCCAACATTTTGAAGATGGATATCTTTACCTCTGTGGCCATTTTTCTTGCAAAATTTCTGCCGGCAGAGAAAAACTATTCTATAGGAGATCAAGAATTATTTACCATTAAGTTGGCCTTGGGAGAAGGGAGACATTTTTTGGAGGGTGCCAAATATTCAGTCTCTGTCGTCACAGATTATAAAAACCTTCTGTACCTAAAGTCTGCCCAGTGTCTCAATCCAAGACAAGCTAGATGGGCCTTGTCCTTTTCCAGATTTGACTTCAAAGTAACCTACTGGCCAGGATCCCAGAATTGTAAGGCCGATGCTCTTTCTCTTTCCTTTGTTCAAGATGAGGATCTTCTCCTCACTCAAAAAGTCCCATCATCGATCCTGTGACCTTTTCTGCCACCAATATTGTTGCTACCCCGCCTCTGGGAAACATTTTCGTAGCTCCACACTTCGCAAAAATTGCTTCAATGGGCTAATCCCTCCCGATCCTCTGGAAAATCTGGAGTTCAGAAGACTTTGATATTTCTCCAGAGATCCTATTGGTAGCCTACTCTCAAGCAGGACAACAAAGAATTCATAGCTTTCTGTTCCAGGTGTGCCCAACATAAACTATCTCCCCAGACACCTGCCGTCCAACTTCAACTATTGTCAATCTCTCACCAACCCTGGACTCAAATGTCTATGGACTTCATTACTGATCTACCAGTTTTTAATGAATTCAACACCATCTGGGTTGTAGCTGACAGGTTCTCCTAGATGACCCATTTTGTCCCTCTCACTGGTCTACCCTCTGATTCAATGCTGGCTCAATTGTTTATTCAGGAGATTTTCAGGCTTCATGGCTTGCCTTCAGAAATAAGCTCTGATCGTGGGGTACAGCTCGTGGTCTTTGTGTTCAGCTCTTTAAGTGAAGCTCAAATTTTCGTCTGCCTATCACCCCCAAACAAATGGCCAAACTGAAAGGGTGAATCAGGATTTAGAAACTTTTCTTCGCATATTTATCTCATCTTCACAAGACAACTGGAAAGAACTCTTACCCTGAGCAGAATTCTCCCACAATAATCCTCCTCTGGGTCTACACCCTTTTTACAGTCTATGGTCCTCACCCTAGAATACCTGAGTTCCAGCCTCTTCATTCTGCCATTGTACCTGCTGCTGATAACATAGCCGATGTCCGTGTGTTTTTAACCAAAAGCATGTTGCCCTTAGAATGCATGTCTTGATAAATAAGGCCCACTGAGCGCAGTCAATATGCAATCATCCAATCAGAAGTGACTATATAGTGTTTCTGTTACTTATCACCATCATTGCATGTTGTTGTTCTACTTCACCAGCACCCGCAGGTGAAATGCCTCCTAAAAGGTATATATGTGGATGCACCCTTGTCTAATAATAATAATAATAATAATAATAATAATAATAATAATAATAATAATTGTCTCACAATTATATTAATACACCATTCTTGACCTTAACCTATGCTTGCCTGGTCCTGCTCACACTTTCCACTTCTCCAGGCGTAGGGGAATGCAAGTCAACGATATGCAAAAGTCTACTTTGGTGCACATGTTCAGTACAGAAAGTCATATTTTACGTAAAAAAACAGTCGTACATCCAACTCTAAATAAGACCACTCATCTACTGAACTTCTCACGCCTGTGAAACTTTCTCCACTGTGATATCCAATTCATGAAAAATGTTGACTCAAATGTGATTGTCTCTAACATCTAAACTATATCGTGCAAAAGAAGGCAGCCATCTCAAGTCTCAACTGCAACTGACTACCATGATTAAACTTACAGAAGAAATATCACATGTTGACAAGAGTGTCATATTGAGGACTCTGTCCCTGCTTAAGTTAATCAGACATGTTTTTTCAAGACATGGGTTTTATCCCTCTATGCTGTAATTATCTGTCCCAAAAACCCTATTTCTTCTTTCCAGAAAACACACTTTTCCTCATTCAGTTTTAGACTTGAGAACTCAATTATCTTGAGGATTTTACAAGTATAACATTGTGATCTTCCAATATCTTACCGAATATGAGGATACCATTTATAAAAACAAATACTTGCTTTTCATTTTTTTGTAACTCAGTTACTCTTTCTTTGAACAAATTCTGAATTCCAAAGAGTAATGTGTAAAAATAGAATATCCCAAAGGGTGTAATAATCATGGTGACCTGAGCACTCTGCTCTTTTATAGGAATTTGACTGAATCCACTTGATACATATACTTTCGAAAATATAGTTGTTTTTTTTCAAAGTCTTGAAATGTTTGAATTAAGAACTTTTTCCTTATCACTGCTTCATTCAACTGTGTAAAATCTATGCATATACATATATTTCCATTTTCTTGATAACTCAGCTTGGACCTCTGCAGCATAAAAAAAATATATTTAAATAAATGAGCATGTCCCTCTTCCCCCCAAGTAAGCCAAGCACCAATGCTCACAGCCCAGCCTGTCCTAGCCTGGTGATGGTTGCATATTTTTTGGGGGGATCCCTCTTTGTTCATCCCCCTGCATTAGCAGCAACCAGACCAGTCTATGAGCACTTGTTCTTAGATATTTAAGGGGCAATGCTCTTTTTTTAATACACATTAAAACCCATTAATCATCAAGTTGATGATGATGATGATGTCTCAAGCGTGTCACGGAATAATGATACGCTTAAAGCTATCTTGATGTACTTTAGAACTTCTTCATGGGGTTACCTTTTGGGTGAGCCAACCCAGAACCCTCCCATCCCACTTTTCTGCCTACTAAGAATCCTTCATGCCACATCTAATATCGGATAATTGGTCCAACCTAAACCCAATCCATAACTCACTATAGGCTAAAATGAAAAACTGTTAAAATTATATTATATTGTCATTTTTATTATGTTTATGGTTTCGAAAGCTTACCCTGCCCTTATTCATTTTATTGTATCCTTTTACCTCAAAAATATATTTATTTTGGACAATGCTCCAGCAAATTCTGTAGCATTATATAATTGGGGACAAACGTATTAGTAAACAATACTGGGTAATACAGATAAAGAGGTAAGAAGGCCCTGCTTGTATGAGTTGGCATGAAGACATCCAAGATGGAATGTCAGAAGGTCAGTCAGTACTGCGGGCAAGACAGATGGTGAGACATCAGGAGAAGATAGATAAAGATGGGTATCATCCGCATAGAGATGATACTGAAATCCAAAGAAGCTCATCAGTTTTTATAGAGATGTGGAATGGATAGAGAACAGTAGAAGATCTAGTACTGAGCCTTGTGATACTCCAACTGATCGAGGAAGGGGAGCAGAGGTGGATCAAGAGAAAGTAACACTGAAAGATCGAATAGTATAGTAGGATGAGAACCAGTGTAGGACAGTGTCTTGAAGACCTTGGATTTGTTGTGTTTGTATGAGAAACAAGTGATTAACAGTGTCAAATGCAGAAGAAAGATCCATAATTAGAAGAGAGTAATGGCCTTTACTTTTAGCAGTGATGAAATCATTGGCAACCTTAGTCAAAGCAGTCTCTGAGGAGTGTTGCAAACGAAAGTCTGACCGAAGAGGATGTAATAGGTTGTTTGCAGAAAACAAGCATGTGAGGCATGGGAGCTGAGAGATGGGACGATAATTTAAAAGAGAGTTTGGGTCAGAATTTAGTTTTTTTCATATTAGGAGTAATCACTGTGTGCTTGTATAATGACGGAAAGTTACCAGTAGAGAGAGAGAGATTTTAGTTAGCGGTGAAATGAGCACGGGAGACAGGGATCTACCAATTTGTGAAAGTATAAGATCAAGAGTACTTGAGGAAGATAAGAATAGAGTAGATATTTCATCATCATTTGTGGAATCAAATGAAGAGAGGGTGTCAGAGAGTGCTGGAAAGTATTTGAGCGGATTGCTTGCTGAGGAAGATAATACCATTTCTAGTCTGATCTTATCAATCTTGTCCTTAAAGTAGGACTCAAGATCCTGGGCACTGATAGTAGGCAGAGGGTTTTTGCGAGGAAGCGTTAAAAAGAAATTTAAATGTGTTAAAATGGCATTTGGGGTTAGAAGACTGAGCAGAGATGAGTGAATGAAAGTATATTTTATTTGCAGTGTCCAGGGATTGGTCACTCACTTTGTGCAAGCTGTGACCCGCAGCCAGAGCCGAGCCAAAGCCACAGCAGCACAAGCCGTCGCAACACCAAGGAGACCACCAAGACTAACCCCGGAAACCAGAGCCAAGGAGCCAGAGGCAGCACCGTTGGTGAGTAACCCAAAATATCTGATGTTGTACCAGAAACTGATTTGGGGGAGGAGGACAGAAGGGAATTTAGGAAGGCCTACCGATATAGGCTCACCAATTTGTGAGCCTATATCGGTAGGGAGACTAATACCCAGGGTCCCACCAAGCCCGGTGGAGAGTTGGCCAAGCGGCTGGGATCAGCAAGATACACCGACCCACCTTACGGATCAGAAACCCTGGCTCCTTTGGATTGTCAACTGTGGATTTTATTACCAGGAGTTTGGGCCTGCTAGGACTCTGTGCTTGGAGGTAACCTGCTGGGGACTTTGTTGGGGAGTTTTTACTTGCACTGGTGATTTTCTGACACTTGATATATTTGATGGGGGAACAAGTTTCTCCTTGGGGAGTACTGTTGTATTTTACTAAGTGTGTGCACTTTGTTTAATAAAAGGGATTATTATTTCTTTCCTGTCTCCTTACCTGTGTGACCTATGAACCTAGAGGACCGGGTATCTAGTGAGCTTTGGTTCCAAACCCGGTGTCCTCACATATGGTCAGTGCTGTCCCCTCCTGAAGAGCATCTGAGGGGGAGTTGGTCGCCTATGTCAGACCTCTCTTTTCCTGCCACTCCATAATCCAAGCGCCATATTGCCTGAGGCTGAGAAGCGCCACACTGGGCCACTTGGTGAAGGAGAGGAATCTCCCCGCTTTGACACTAAATAACAGCTTGGGCACACAATTGTTTACACTCCAGACACCTGTCCAATTTATGCCAAGCTTTGGGACTGGTGTTCAGCTATACACAAGAATGTAGGATAAACACCCTTCAGCATCCTGATGAGTACCATTTGTTGCTCTTTCTTGTTCTCGGGACATGTTAGTGCTGAATCTTCCTATCCATCATGTGTTGGAGCCGTCAGTCATAATGTAACCTCTAATGTTAATTTTCTCAATGCTGTTTAATATGTGTTGATAAGATATATTGATATATCAATGCCACTATAAGATGTACTGGGCTGGAGGGCCCATGGCCTTAATACCGATCTAGGTCTCAGTTTGCCCCTTCCCTTTCCCTTCCTTCTTATTTCTAGCTTTTTCTTCTGTTTCTCTCCTTCTGGTCTTCCCTTTGGGATCTTACCTTTTTGTTCTACTGTTTGGCGGGCGACTTGACATGTCAGACTCTGGCTGTTTTGAACACTGCAGGCTCGGCTGGTGGTCGTGTGCTGGTTTGTTGAGTAGCCTAAGTTAAGTGTAGTTAGGGATTAAGGTATACTTTAGTTTTGGGTGGCATATACAGGGTGGGGGTGTGAGGATCCTGTACAATGGTATGTGGATTATGTATGTAAACTGGTGCATCTGACAGGAAGTTGAGACTTGTCTCCTGAAATGTGAGGGGTTTAAATAATAGTGTGAAACGCTCTCTGGATATTGGTCAAATTAGAAAAAACAACACTGACATTATTTGCCTGCTTGAGACTTATTTTCATGGTGAAAGAGTACTCTCCTTAAAATAGTCATGGTTGGGAAAGGCGTGTCACTCTACTCACACCACCAACTCTCGAGGGGTCTCTGTGCTTGTGCATAGGCATCTTGGTTTCTCCCTAGAGAAATTTCAGGTAGATTCTGGAGGGAGGTAAGTCCTAATGAAAGCTATCATTAGTTGGGTTCCAGTACTTCTTCTTGTGGTATATATATATATATATATATATATATATATATATATACCCATCCCTCCCGTACAATAGTGAGGTACTAAATAAAAGTAGTGAATTCATAGCAATGTTTCCGGTGGTGCCTATAATATGTCTGGGGGAATTTAATTATGTGATAAATAAGACTGTTGCTAGGTGGCGGGAGCAAAGAACTGTAGTTAATCAATCAACCTCAGCCTTATCTGCCTTAATAGACGAGATGGGCCTGGTGGATATCTGGTGCCTGAGGCATCCAGAAGCTGTCCAATTCTCCTGTTTCTCCACATAATATAATGCATTCTCAAGAACTGATCTAGCTCTGTTGTCCCGCTCTCTAGTGCCGGCAGTGCGTGTAATAGAATAAGGCCAGAGGGATCTCCGACCATTAGCCTCTCCTCCAGTCTATTGACTTTGCTATTACTAGGGCTCAGTTCTTCTGGAAACTGAATCCTTTTGGCTTTCCCTGATGGGCATGGGAGCAACATTGGTGACTCAGTGGGAGTAATTTTTTGCGGATAACTCTGGGACAGCAAGGCCTCTGATAGTCTGGTATGCCTTTATGGCCTTTTTGAGAGGAACACTGATTATTGGTGTGGCAGAAATTAAAAAGTCATCTAGACATAGAGAAAAGGAATTGGAGAAACCCTGTAGGTTGCTAGAAGTTCAATATATAAATGTTAGAACCGAATATACAAGGCAAGCACAGAGGGAGTGGGTCGAATGTGATTTTGCCAAATACAAACGTAAGCCTCTCTTCTGAAAACATATGCAATATACTCAAGGTAACAGGAATCGCAGTTTCTTGGCATACCTGGCGATGGTGGAGAAGACTGACGTGGCCATACACGTGATAATAGTGGAGTTAAGTGGTTTCTGATGCCAGATATTGTTACAATTATTATGCTGATACATATAAGTCCCGGGTTCAGTTTAATTTGGCTGCCTTGCAAGCATACTTGGATACTGTCTCTCTCCCCATGCTCTCCACAGGTGGTAAGGAGTATCTAGATTAGTCTTTCACTGTAGAGGTAATTGACACGGCTATCATGTCATTCACCAATGGTAAGACCAAGGGAGTGGATGGCATACCTATAGAACTGTATAAAAAAACATTGACCCTTTTATGTATCCAGGTTGTTGGACACTTTCAGCGACCTTTGTGAAGCCGGTTCCCTCTCTCCTTATATAGTGGAAGCAATATTGGTTGTGCTGCCTAAATCAGGGAAAGATTCATTATATCCAGAGTCTTATCACCCTAGCTCATTGTTGACAACTGGTGTAATAATTTTGGCTAAATTACTGGCTCTGAGGTTGAACAAAGTGGTGTTGGAACTGACACATCCTGATCAAATGGGATTCATGCCAGGCAAGTCCAAATCTATTAATCTTAGGAGACTGACTCTCCTGCAGGTGCGGTCGCCTCCTTCAGAGACCGAAGTTGTGGTGTCCTTGGACACGGCCAAGGTGTTCGACTCAGTGGAGTGGCTGTACCTGTGGGATCCGAAATGTACAAATTTGGTTAAACTCCTGTACTCTCTGTTAGGAGCCGCGGCGGCCACGGGCACGGCCGCGACCCGTCTATTACCCCACTGAGCGTCATCTCCTTGGCGACCGGGACGTCACTTCCGCCAGCAGGTCTGACTGTTGCCAAGGCAACTGCCGGACGCCGATTCCCTGCACAGCACGCCCCGGCAAATAGGAAAGCCGGGCGCAGGCGCTGAAATCTCCTCAGCCTGTGGGCTGATTATGTGGCCTTGTTTAATTAGTCCTAGCATGTGTATTGTTACCTGATTGGTTTCTCTGTGTATTTAAGGCTTAGCCTCCCTGCCGGTTATAGCGTTTCTGACCCAGTCTTGCTGAACTGCTCCTGTTTGTTGTACCCTGTCCTGTGGATACTCTGTTGGATTCTCTGTGTATGACCCCTGCCTGGACTTTGGACTTTGCCTGTTTGCTAATGACCCTGACCCTTTTGGCCTGTACCTTGGACTCTGCTATTTTACCTGTGACCCCGACCTTTGGTGTGTTTATTGACTACCCTGCTTGCCTGTGACCCTTGACCTCGGCTACCGTTTGACTATCCGCTGCTTTCTACCCAGCCTCCTGGCCTGCCGCTGTGGACCTGCATTACCAACCCACACAACACCTGGAGCTAAGTCCTGGGGGCATCTGAGTACCGGTGAGCACATGAAGCTCTAAGGGAAAGGAGGCTGCTATAGGCTAAGACCTCTGCCATCTAGTTCTGTGGGTTGGTGATCAGACCAGCAGCTTAACATTATAACCGGCCTAAACAAGTATTCCAGGAGAAGAAACTTTGGAATGAATGAAAGCGGACCCAACTTGTTTACAGCTCAAGTTCTGGCTGGTCAAATTCAGACCCTGTCAGAAATGGTCCAGAGATTGTCCCAGCGTTTGTCCGCTCAAGAGGAGACCTCTAGAACTACACAAGCAATGTCAGGTCCTGCATGTGAACCCAAATTAAATTTGCTGGACCGGGATTGTTCCGGAATTTTAAGGAGAACTGTAAACTCTAATTTTGGCTGAGACCTCGGTCTTCTGGTTCGGAACAACAGAGGGTCGGGATTGTCATCTCCCTCCTTCAGGGTGACCCCCAGTCTTGGGCTTTCACTCTGCCTCAAACGAGACCTACCATGCAGTCTGTGGAAGCCTTCTTTAATGCATTGGGTCTGCTCTACGATGATCCAGATTGAGTGGCCTCCGCTGAGGCTCATCTACGGGCTTTGAAGCAAGCCTGGCGTTCTGCAGAGGAATACTGTGCTGAGTTCCGCCGATGACAGCAAATGGAATGATCCAGCATTACGCAGCCAGTTTCGCTTAGGGCTGTCAGAACAGATCAAAGATTCACTGGTGCAGTATCCTTCTCCAACCTCGTTGGAAACCCTCATGCAGCTCGCCATCAAGATTGACAGGAGAACTAAGGAGGGGAAGGCAAAAAAAGAGACTCCTTCCTTTTCTTCTGCATGTATTCCTGTTCATGCAGATATTGAGGAGCCTATGCAGCTAGGGGCATATGGCCTCTCTCCTGAGGAAAAAGACAGAAGGCGGTCACAAGGTCTTTGTCTCTATTGTGGTACTAGAGGCCACTTCTCCCGCTCTTGCCCCAGCAAACCGGGAAAAGAGCATGCCAAGGGAACGAGGGGAAGGTTCACCTAGGTCTGCAAATTGTTTCCCCAAAAAATGCTGTCCTGATCACCGCACAAGTCACCTTCAGTGCCTGTTCCGTGGCCCTGTCGGCCTTCATTGATAGTGGAGCTGGAGGCAACTTTCTTGACATCGGGTTCGCCCGCTCTACTGGAATTCTGGCAGTAAAGCTCAATTTTGCTATTACCGTCTGTGGCCTAGATGGAAGTCCATTGCCTGATGGCAAGATTATCTGGGAGACCTCTTTGCTGCAGTTAAACATAGGAGCTCTCCATTCTGAGTCCTTGACCTTCTTCCTTATCGAGTGCCCATCTGTTCCCTTAGTTCTGGGCCATCCCTGGCTTTCCCCTCATAACCCTGTTGTGGATTGGGTTAAAGGAGAAATTATCCAGTGGAGCTCTTATTGTGCACAGTCCTGCTTAACCTTACCTCTTCGGATTTTACAATCAATTCCTAAACAGCTTCCCTCACAATATCATGAGTTCTGGGATGTGTTCTCTAAAAAAGCTGCTGACGCTTTACCACCTCATCAAGACTTCGACTGTGCCTTCAAGCTTATTCCTATATCCAGATTACCTAAGGGATGCTTGTATTTTTTTTCCAGTCCTGAGACCAAGGCCATGCAGAGTTTTATTGAAGAGAAACTAGAGATAGGGTTCATCAGGCCATCTAAATCTCCGGTAGGAGCCGGATGCTTCTTCGTATCCAGAGATTAGTCCACCATCCAGAAAGATGGTGGACTAAGACCCTGTATCGACCATAGAGGATTAAATTTAATCACGGTCAAGAACACCTATCCTCTTCCCCTCAACTCTGTATTATTGTTACGAGCCGTGGCGGCTCCGGGCACCTCTGCGACTCACTTCCTGTTCTGTCTCTGAGTCCCGGCCGTCGTCATGACGATCAGGACGTCATTTCCTCCCGGCCATTGCCTAGGCAATGGTCCGGACGCCAGCAATGATTAGCGCCACGTCCCGGCATCTAGGGCAGCCGGGCAGGGGCGCATGTGCAATATAATTATAGCCCAGCTGGGCTAAGTATTCCCTGCTGTGCAGGGCACTGTTCATTGGCCCCTGCATGTTTATAAGGCAAGCCCTTCCTGACGGTTATAGTTCCTGCTTTGCTGCTGACTAGCCTGCTGTATTCCTGGTTTCTGTTACCATTGGATTTGATTACTTGTAGATGACCTTTGCCTGATACCCGACTTCGTTTGATAGCCTGTGCCCCTAGACCTCTTTGCCTGGACTCCTACGCTGCTGCTTTGCCTGTAACTTCTGACCCCGGGTTGTGTACTGGATATTCTGTCTGCTGCCGGCCCTCGACCCTTGGCTGGACCTCACTCTGCTATTGCTCCTGCACGCTATCGCTGGGTTCTCCCCAGTCAGTGCACAATTCACGATCCTCAGCTGTCTGCAGCCAAGTCTGTCCCCACCACTAGGGGCTCCAGCGAAAACCAGACTTCTGAGTAGACTCCGGGTTTTGTGTTGCTGGCTGTTGGGGTTCCTAACAATTATTCAACCAATTAAGAAGCACTACTGTCTTCACTAAAATCAATCTCCATGGAGCATATAACCTTATTCGCATCCGAGAAGGAGATGAATGGAAGACAGCGTTCAATACGCACTCTGGCCACTATGAATATCTGGTCATGCCATTTGGTGTTAGCAACGCACCTGCAGTATTTCAGGATTTGATTAACAAAATTCTTCGTGAATTCCTTGACATCTTCGTGGTTGTTTACTTAGAAGGTATCCTCATATACTCTCAGTCGCTATCCATACATCGGGGTCACGTCAAGCAGGTTCTACAAAAACTTCGGGAACACCATCTCTTTGCCAAAATGGAAAAGTGTGAGTTTGAGGTTCAGAAGGTATCATTCCTGGGATACATAATCTCTTCTGCTGGGTTCTCCATGGATCCAACCATTTGAGACCTTAAAAAAGGCCTTTGTGTCTGCTCAAGTCCTTAGACATCCAAGTCCAGAAATACCTTTTGTACTAGAGGTCAGTGCCTCTGACGCCGGTGCTGGTGCTATCCTGTCCCAGAAGGACCCCCATACACACCGTTTACATCCATGTGCCTACTTTTCTCGTAAGTTCTCTTCTGCAGAAGCCAACTATGATGTGGGCAATCAGGAGCTGTTGGCAATTAAATGGGCCTTTGAGGAGTGGCGTCACTGGCTGGAAGGTGCTATACATGTAATCTCCGTTATAACGGATCATAAGAATTTACAGTATATCCAGTCGGCCAAAGGCTTGAATCCCAGACTGGCCCTCTTGTCACTGTTCTGTACCTGCTTCAAGTTCTTGATCACCTACAGACCAGGTTCTAAAAATGTCTGGGCAGATGCTCTATCTAGGTACTTTTTGTCACATTACGTTCCAGTTACGGATCCTATGCTTATCATTCCCTCATCTATTATTCATGCTGGGTTAACCTAAGACATAAGTTCCACACTTTGTAGGTTTCAAAGGTTAGCTCCTGACAACACTCCAGAGGGTCGCCTATTTGTTCCAGTACACTTAAGGAAGGCGGTTCTTTCAGAGGCATACAACAGTAAGACTGCTGGACATCCTGGAATCCATAAAACTTCGGAAATCCTCTCCCGTACAGTATGGTGGGCGTCATTATCCGCTGACGTCAAAAGTTTTGCCCTCTCCTGTAAAGGCTGTGCCTGGAATAAGGTCCTCAGGAACCATCCTTCAGGCCAGTTGGTTCCATTGCCCATTCCTTCAAAACCCTGGAAACATTTGTCAATGGACTTTATTGTCGATCTCCCACCTTTTGCAGGACATAACACCATATGGGTGGTTGTAGACCGCTTTAGCAAGATGTCACACTTCATTCCGCTAACCAGGCTTCCTAGTGCTCGAGATTTGGCTATACTGTTCATTCAACATATATTCCGTCTCCATGGACTTCCTACTGATATTGTTTCCAATCGTGTCTCTCAATTTCTGGAAATCCTTCTGTATCCTTCTTGAAATCAAGATCAGTCTGTCATCCGCATACCACCCTCAGTCTAATGGCCAAATGGGAAGATTTAACCAGTCCCGGAAGCAGTTCCTGCGATGTTATGCCACAGAAATCCACGATAACTGGTCCTCCTTGTTACCCTGGCCCGAATTCGCCTATAATAATTCATGTCATTCATCCACTCAAGTTTCTCCGTTCTAGTGTAACTTTGGTTTCCATCCCAGGTCCAATTCCTTGTATTCTCTCAAATCCACTGGTATTCCGTAGATTCATTCCACAGCTACTGATCTTAAGGCTATCTGGAAGAAAGTGCAGTTCTCTTTAAGATGAGCCTCATTCTTTGCTAAAAAAAATTCAGATCGCCACCGTCCAATCTGTTCCTTCAAAGTGGGGCAAAAAGTTTGGCTTTCGACACGCAACATCAGGCTCAGACAGCCCTGCAGGAAACTGGGGCCTAAGTTCATTGGTCCATTTACCATTGTTAAGCAGATTAATTCTGTATCTTTCAGGTTGAAAATCCCTGGCTCATTGAGTATCCCTAACACATTTCATTGTTCTCTTCTTAAGCCTGTGTTATGCCCAAACCAATCTCAGTCTTCAAGTACTCGTGTACCGGATTGGAATGAATCTCGGAAGTATGTCATCCAGAAAATTCTTGACTCTAAGAGAGTGCAGGGTCAAGTGCACTTCCCAGTTCAGTGGAACAATCGCGGTTTGGAAGAGTTGTCCTGGGTTCCGTGAAGACGACTCCATGCTAAGCAGCACTTAAAGGAATTCTTCAAAAATTCCCTGAGAAACCTGGGTGTCGGGGTTCTTTGACCCCTCCTCAAGCGGAGGGTACTGTTAGGAGCCGAGTTCGCCACGGGCACCACCGCAACCCGTTTATTACCCGGCTGAGCCTTCCGGCTGTCTCCTTGGCGACTGGAATGTCACTTCCGCCAGCAGGTCCGACCGTTGCCAAGGCAACGGCCAGACGCCGATTCCCTGCACAGCGTGCCCCGTCAAATAGGACAGCTGGGCACAGGCGCTGAAATATCCTCAGCCTGTGGGCTGTTTATGTGGCCTTGTTTAACTAGTCTTGGCATGCATATTATTACAGGGCTTAGCCCTGATTGGTTGCTCTGTGTATTTAAGGCAGGGAGGGCTTAGCCTCCCTGCCGGTTATAGCGCTTCTGACCCAGTCTTGCTGACATGCTCCCAGTTTGTTGTACCCTGTCCTGTGGATACTCTGTTGGATTCTCTGTGTATGACCCCTGCCTGGACTTTGGACTTTGCCTGTTTGCTCGTGACCCTGACCGTTTTGGCCTGTACCTTGGACTCTGTTATTTTGCCTGTGACCCCGACCTTTGGTGTGTTTATTGACTACCCTGCTTGCCTGTGACCCCTTACCTCGGCTACCATTTGACTATCTGCTGCTTTCTACCCAGCCTCCTAGCCTGTCGCTGTGGACCCACACTACACCTGGAGCTAAGTCCTGGGGGCATCTGAGTACCGGTGAGCACATCAAGCTCTAAGGGAAAGGTGGCTGCTTTAGGTGAAGACCTCCATCATCTAGCTGTGTGGGTTGGTGATCAGACAAGCAGCCTAACACTCTCACAGATTAGCATGCGTGTGCGTTAATGATTATCTCTCTCAGCCATTCCAATTTGAGCGGGGCACTAGACAGCCCATTGTTTCCGACGGTGTTTGCACTAGCAATAGAGCCTCTTGCCTGTCTGATCTGTCATGATAAACAAACTAAAGAACTTAAATCAGCACACAGGGAAGACAAGATGGTGTTATACGCTAACGATATGATGCTGTTCCTTTCAGACCATGTCATCTCCTTAAGTGCTCTCTTGCAGGTAGTTGACAGGTTTGGGGGGCTTCTCTTGGTTAAAAATCAATTGGGACAAATCCATTGTGTTTCCATTGAGTGAGGAATGTCCCATAACACCATTGAAAGATCTCAAATTAAAATGGACACCCAAATTTAAATATTTGAGAATATGGATAACCAATACCTCTTCATAATATGTATGAACTTGCAACCTCAAATTGAATATCTTAAATTGAAAATTCATGTTTGGAGGAAACTTCCGCTCTCTGTCTCTGGCAAGATAAATTTAATTAAGATGGTGCTACAGCCAAAATATTTATATGTACTCCAGCAATCACCCATATATATCCCACCTTCCATCTTTTGTAGCATTGACTAATTCTTGGTCTCTCTGGTTTTGGGAGGGGGGAGGGCTACGGTCAAGCTTAGTTGACTGAGCAGGTCTAGATCCTTTGGTGGCCTTGCGCTTCCTATCCTGAAATTATATTCCCTCTCATTTACCCCATCTCAAAACATGGGTCTCTGATCCCGATTACCACGACCTAAATTGTGAATTAGTGCGCCAATGTAATGCTAACCATATGCCTGTACAGTCATTGCTGTCAGGACAGCTTAATTCACAGGCTTCCCAGCTGCTGATACAAGCAATTAAGATTTAGACAATTAGTAATAAAATGGTGGGATATACTGACACTGACCCATGCACACCCATTTGCAGGACAAAGAAGTTAAAGAAATTGGATACAGTGGAAGGGTTCAGGCGGTGGTCCTGATACAGTGTAAAGGTTCTTGGTAATTATATGAGACGAATGCTCTCAAATCCTTTGATCAGTTGTATAGGGAATTATCCATACCCAGAACAATGTTCTTCTCTAACCTCCAAATGCAACTTGATATAACATCACAATTTACTTGAAACCACAGGTAATTGTTATAGCCCCACTCAAAAAGCAATTACAGTACCTTGGTCACAAGGGTTTGATTTCATATATGCATGCACATCTCCTATATGAATCTACGGTGGGTGATTTGGATAGCTTGAGAAACCATTGGGAAACAGATATAGGTCGTCTAAATGATAACGCTGGGGGATTGTCCTGGACAGCTCTAGTGGTTACACAGAGTCCTTAAAGTAAGAACAAATACAAGTTTTCATTTTACATAGGGTTTACCTGGCCCCTATTAGATTGACAAAATTCTGCCCTGATAATACTTCCAATTGATGAAATGTAACTTAGAAGTGCCCCCACATGCAAACTTTCTGCCGCCGGGTTACTCACTGTATTCAAAAAACTGGAATTGATGTTCCTCTTTGGTCACCGGCCACAAGTCTATTTGGGCTGCGCCTAAAGGGTAAGGTCAACAAGGTGACACAACTCTATATTTCTCAATTGATAGCTAACGTCAGCATAGTGAGACTCTGGTTGGCTCCAGCAAGTCCCACAATAAAAAAATTGGAAAGGGGACATCTGGTGGGCAGTACACCAAGATGGCCAAGATGGCCACATTTTAACATGACTGTTCGTGGAATCTGCCACCATCAATTACTTTAATTCAAGAAGAAGCAGATTAAATTCCTCCCAAGACTTAAAGACACAGTGGGGGACTGTGTTGGATCGAATTGGAGAGCATCTGTAACCCGAGGAGGTTTTCTTCTTTTCCCCGGAGTCCGGCCATGCACGTGGGCCTATGGTACACAGTAAGTTGATATCAACAACATTCTATTCCATTGCAACCTTCTAATTGCTACCTATCAGACTGAGACTCTGTGAAACTATCATAGTTGGCGAGAAGTGGTATGGATCACTTACCCTTGGTTGCCATTCCGGTGGAGATAAGGCTCTGTCAGGCGACTTTCTCTCCTGCGGCCCGTTGACGATTGGAGGATACGGTGGAAATACAACTAGTCCATGTAGCTGGACTGAAAAACTCACTGCCACTAATACGTCTGCGAGAACCATCTTCCCTCTGAGGCTGACCTGGTGGAGGGTATACATAGTCAGCGAGAAGTATTGTGAATCATCTACCCCTGGTCGTCGTTCCAGCGGGGATTAAGTTCCATGAGGTGGCCTCCCATCTTGCAACCCCTTTGAATGTTTGATCAGCATCATCTTGCAGCAGTGATGGTTGGGAGACGGTGGAGATACGATTAGTCCACATTGCTGCACGGCACACACCATTGGTACACCTTTATTAGAGCTTTACCAGAAGTAATTTTCTGGACATCATAGTCGCTGGTAAGATCTGACCTTCAGAGTGGTAGATTGCTCACTTTTTTACAGCACCACACCATTGCGAATAATCTATCCAGCACAGAAAAATACTGCTTGTATATAGTAAATGCTGGCAGCCCGGATAGACACCGCGGGGCTTTTCTTTTGGACCTGTATTGTTGACCAAGGTGTGTGGTGAGTACCATTGCATCAAAGAGCACATTTTGCCTATCAATGCTCACCCTGGTCTCTCGTCACAAACATTAACCTTTATTGAAGATCCGTCAAGGCATTTGAACTTTCTTGCATTACCCCATTGACTCACCCTAAGTAGTTCAATCACTGTAGTTTGAAGCCTCCAGAGATTCTGTTTGCATTGCTTCATATCGTTCAATTTTATTAACACCAATTTTTGTAGGGTCCGGACCTTGAATATATTTGTGACTTCTGATGTGCTAGGTTTTTCTTCTTGGGATTGCTACTTAAAAGTTTGTCTAGTATAATTCAGACAGCCTTTGCCTTGCCACTTTTTGTTCTACATCTCTCACTGGACTTCCCTATCCTTAGAGCTTGCTCTCCTGATTTGTTTACTTTCCTGTATTGAGCGGGAGGGGGGGAAAGCAAAAAAACAAAATACAACACAAAATAAAAACAAAACAAAACAAAAAAAAACACCAAAGTGAACCAGTGCCTCAAGTGTTGAGACCAATAGATTACACAGTTGCTATAACTTTTGTATTTTCTATAAAGCTAAATGAGTTGAGAATTTGCTGATTCTAATGTACTTCTGATATATTTGTTACTCTGACAATAACTTTGCTAACAGAATACCCTTGAATATTATCGGATTTTTGATTCACTTCTCTGTACGCAAATGATGATCTAGTCCCAATTTCCTTATGTGATTTGTTGATTATAGTGTGAGAGAGTTCACAACATAACCTCAGTCACGTGTTTCTGGAATCTTTGATATTATGTATCTCAATAGGTGTCTAGATTGTTATCTCGCAAAACTGTCCTGCTTGGTACAGCATGGACAAATATTGTAGCAAAAACACATCTAAACGCACAAATAACAAGCCAGACTAGGTCAAAATGGGCAGAAACAAACCTAGGACAGGCAGAGGGGCTTTCTCTCCTGCTTCGCCTCTCTCTACGGAGTACACTGAGGAGGGGGACCAAACTTCTCTCCCATGGTCTACCATTACACCAAGCTCAGACTGGGCCCAAAGCATACTAAATATTCTACTTCCCATTATAGATAAAAAAATTAGAGTCCATATAGGTCACTCTAGATGCAGCTGTTGCTTAGATCTCAGAGAATGCAGCCCGAATAAATATGCTAGAGCAATGTACTAGCGACGCAGAAGATGATATTTTGGCGCTGCAGAATGATGTGAACAACATTCACGTCAATGGTCTCAGATGCAAGAAAAACTAGATGATCTGGGAAACTGCAGCCGCAGAAATAATCTTTGGATTATCAGCATTCCGGAATCGGTAAAAGGCCCTGACCTATTTTCTTACCATAGCCAAGATTTAATAGTTGCCCTTAATCTACATTATGAAATTCACAACCCACACTTGGGAAGATTTAGAGAGGGCACCTCTGCCAGACCCCGTCCTGTGGTGGATAGTTTTCTAGACTTCAGAGATAAGGAGAAAATATTGATAGCCTTTAGACAATTGGTGATTAACAGAAAACTAATTTTTCAAGATTGCTTGGCCATGTTATCACAAAAACGAAAGGAGTTTGCGCCAATTTGTAAATTCCTGGCTGGTAGCGACAAGAGATTCTGCCTTTCAATATACGGTTTTGGACACAGTTAAAGACCCTGAAGGTCGATATTTGCTAGTCCACCTACCAATTAATTATTCAAAATTTACTTTCTTTAACATATACGTCCCTAATGTTGCATAACACGATTTTTATCGATCCTTGATCAAGCTTGTCTTGCAATGTGATATCCCTAATTACGTGATTGCAGGCAATTTTAACTTTGTTACTGACCCACGACTTGATAGGTCAGGTGCTCCTACTACAGCTAGATCACTTGACCCCGAGTGCTTCTTTGGCCTGATGTCCAGGCATGGTATTTTTGATCTGTGGTGCCTTCTAAACCCTACAGATAGGTCATACTCTTTTTATTCTAGCGCACATAGATCTTTCTCACAAATAGATTGCATACTGATAGCTGACCCACTAATGTTGGTCCGCATGGTGGATATAACTGATATAGTCATATCAGACCATGCCATGGTCTCGCTCTCTATTTAATTTCCACATTCAAGTCAAAGACCCCAACACTGGAGATTCCCCTCCTTTTTGCATAATACTGATCATTTTCAACAATTGCTAAGACACAGATGGGCTGAGTACCTAGATGATAACCAGGGCCGCCGAGAGGGGGGGGGAGTGGGTACAGTTTACCCGGGCCCGGCCATGCCAGGGGGCCCGGGCCGGGCCCTCGCTGCTAATTAATTTTTTTATTATTTTATTTTATTTTTCTCTCTTGCGCTATTTTTTTTTATTTTTTTTCCCACGGGGGGGGGGGGGGGGGGGTCTTGGGTTTCTTGGGAGCTGGAAGAAAAAGAAAATAAAAAAAAAATACTCATGTGATCGCGCGGCACCGTGTCCCTCCTCTCCTCCATTCACACTGACTGCCGGGCGTGATGTCATCAAGTCACGCCTGTCAGTCAGTGAGGAGCGCCGCAGCCAGCATGAAGAAAGAAGACAGAAGAGGAGACAGAAGAGCAGAAAAGAAAAGAATGAAGTTGACAAAAGGTAAGTAAAGAAACGGAGAGGCAAGGGGAGGAAAACAGAGAGGGACAGTACTATAAAGAAAGGGGACAGAGAAACAGAGGAGGAAAAAAAAGTGGACGAGAGGAACAGAGGAGGAAAAAAAGGAGAGAGCCACAGGGGAATAAAAAAAAATTGGGGAGAGAGGAACAGAGGAGGAAAAAAAAGGAGAGAGCCACAGGGGAATAAAAAAAAATTGGGGAGAGAGGAACAGAGGAGGAAAAAAAGGAGAGAGCCACAGGGGAATAAAAAAAAAAGTGGGAGAGAGGAACAGAGGAGGAAAAAAAGGAGAGAGCCACAAAGGAATAAAAAAAAATTGGGGAGAGAGGAACAGAGGAGGAAAAAAAGGAGAGAGCCACAGGGGAATAAAAAAAAAAGTGGGAGAGAGGAACAGAAGAGGAAAAAAAGGAGAGAGCCACAGGGGAATAAAAAAAAATTGGGGAGAGAGGAACAGACGAGGGAAAAAAAGTGGGAGAGAGGAACAGAGGAGGAAAAAAAGGAGAGAGCCACAGAGGAATAAAAAAAAAATTGGGGAGAGAGGAACAGAGGAGGGAAAAAAAGTGGGAGAGAGGAACAGAGGAGGAAAAAAAATGGGAGAGAGGAACAGAGGAATAAAAAAAGTGGGAGAGAGGCACAAAGTAAAAAAGAAGGGGGAAAAGCAACATGGAGGTCGCAGTGTGAGCATAAGGGGGTACAGTATAGTTGTGATGAAGGGGCACAGTATTGTGTGTGTGATGGCACAGGGGGCTTGTTGCAATGTAGTGTGTGTGAGGTAGGTGGCGGCTAATTAATGGGCGCTATTTTGTTTGTAGGGTGATGGTGAGGCAATTTAATAGTAGGGACTATTAATTTAAGATGGGGTGGTTTGGGGGCTATTGAATCTTGGGGTGAGTTTAGGGAGAATGAGGTCTATTTATTAAATGTGACTATGAATTATTTAATGGCAGTGATGGTTGCGGGAAATAGGTATTGCTGGGGCTGTTTGCAGGAAGGGAAATAGGTTTATTTATTAAATGTGAATAGTATTATTTTAATGTTGGGGCTGGAGGAAGGCCTAATTATTAATCGTGAGTGCTATTGATTTAACGCCGGGGCTGGCTGTAATTTTCTAAATGTAGCCATTTTTTTTTCAAAATAGGTCCTTCAACATTTCTGGATCCGGACAAGCCACAACTAAAGAAACCAGCAGCCACAGGTGGAGAAAGTGAGAAGAACAGGTAGGAGAGAGCAGCACAGTGTGTGAAATGTTGTGATTCTAGTAGGGACAATACCAATTTTTGGTGAATGTTGTGCCCAATGTAAGGTGTAGGCCAAGACTGAACTGTTTGTGTACACACTGCATTGTTTGTATACTACACTGTGGTGGTAGATGTCCTGAAAGTCAGGAGTGCTTGAACATATGTGACGCTCCGGCGAATTGAGAGCCTAGTGGTTTTTATGTGTAGCCACGCCCCAATGGCACGTTTGCCACACCCCCAAATGCATGACCACACCTCCCAAAATTTTTGCACCGCCGTTTGGCTAGCCACGCCCATGAATGTATGACCATACACCTAAATTTTTTTGCACCAAAAATTTTGGGGCTTACTTGACTATGAGGGGGGCCCCATGAATTTGTTGTACCCGGGCCCTGAATTCTTCTTGGCAGCCCTGATGATAACTAGAGATGCTCAGGCTCGGTTCCCCGAGCACCGAACACACCCGAACTTAGCAGATCCGAGTACCGGTACAGATCCGGCTCTGTACTTTCGCACGCCCTCGGAACTGAAAACAAGGCAAAATGTCATTGTTACGTCGTCGGATCCCGCAAGCTTTGGATTCTATTAGTACAGCCCTCCATGGCGATCTAGCGCCATTTCACATAGGGACACAGAAGGGGTAGCACAGTTCTTGGCAGTCTCTAGTGCAGTTGGGCAGCGTCATAGGTAGAGAAGAAAGAGGAGGGGTAGGAGTGTTCTTCAAAGTCTCCAGTGACATTCAGGAGAGCTCCATTGCTAATTGTCATTGCTGAAATAGAAAAAATAGGTCTGGCAGGCTTGGTCTTCTAAACTTGCAGTCATATTGTACTGTGTTATATAGGGAACATACAAAGAGGAGAGCTCCATTGCTCCATTGCTAATTGCACCACTTTTCTTTACTGACACTGCTGTGTGGCAATGTTTCCTATATGTGCTAGGAACTGCCGGGTGTTTGTGTCATTGCTCTGTTGCTTAGCATGCAACCAGGTCACTGCAGTCTTTGTTTGAAAATGTATGAAAATAATATTGTGACCTGTGAGGTGGTAAAAATTGACTGCAAATTACTTGAAATTAGTGTTATTGAGGCTAATAATAATGTAGGGGAAAAAAACCCAAAAAATATGTGATTTTAGAAAAATGAAATCGGAATTTTAGAAAAAAAATCAGGATCCAAAACCAAAACCAAAACACGCAAAGACGGTTTTGCCAAATCCAAACCCCAAAGTTAATCCAGATCCAAAACCAAAACATGGGGGTCAGTAAACATCTCTAGTTATAAGATGTCTGAAGTGACTATCAATAACTGAAGTTACTAGCAATGCATATATCAAAGTTTAATGGTCATAAGGTTTGCAGGCTAGGACAGAGACAAAAGAATAGGGGGTAAATGTATCAATTATGGATTGTAGTCATTTTTAAAAAAAAGGGTTATTAAAGGCTAAGCCCACCCAAGAAATGGTGGTTTAAAGTAACTACAATTGATACATTTACCCCTAAAAGTCAAGAGCAGATTTTTATTTTAACTTAGAAACAATACAATATGCTGGACCAGTAGAGAAACATACAATGACACTTTCCTCAACTGAATTACTCCAAGTATCATGTATCTGACCCACAGACCAGTCTGTCAGAGTCCAGAATGCTTACTTAGGGGTCACCGCTGCTTCTCCTTTTACTGAGGCGCCCTGTCTGCACCATCTTCAATTCAGTTCTGCGCATATGCAGACGCTCCATTTATCTCCTCTGGCAATAAAATATTTTTTTGGGAAGCACTGAAGGCAGTCATGTACGGCCATATAATAGCATATGTGTCTAATCATCATAAAAAGATGAGTGAAACTTATGAGGTCCTTCATAGATCATCGGCTGAGAATTAGGCTAAATACATCACTGCTCAATCGGAACTGACATTGGCCACTTACGGTGAGGTGAGACAATTATTGGAAAGTTTCTTGACCTCTCAAGCAAAACAACAGATTGAGTTTGCTAATAATAAATTCTTTAGATGGGGCAACAAGACAGGCAAGCTACTTGCCAACATGACTAGATCCCAGAGATGCCAAAGTCATATTGTTGTCCTCAACTTGCCTCACTCCCCTAAACCCCTCACCAAATCAGAGGACATACTCACAGACTTTCAGACCTATTATACTGCCTTATATAGTAGTACTCCAACAAATCCTCAGCTAAAACTGAGATCAAAATGCCCTCGTTGACGTCGGATCACAGGAAAACTATGGCGGCTGACGTCACATCCCAACATGTAGACTTTCCAATTAAACATTTGAAATTCCATAAGACGCCGGGCCCAGATGGCCTTACCGCAGACTATTATAAAGCAATCAGGGGGGGACCTGACGCATATCATGACAGAGTTATATTCCAAAATTGATTGGGAATGCCCATCGTACTCATCATTTAATACGACCCATATGGTCAGAGTGCTCCAGTACCCCAATATATTAGCAGCTTAAGGAGGGCACCAATAACAAAACATGGATCATATACAGCCTCTCCATCTGTCAATAATAGGACCAACTCAGCTAAGTTATTAACCAGACTGCAGCTGCAGAATTACAGCTGTGAAGGCTGGAACAATCTCACATAAAGAAATACAATTGCTTACTTGCGCAATATACTTAGTAGATAATACCACATATCATCCACAACAGAACATTGGTCCCTAACATAAAACTCACTCCTGATTCTTAAAGACTACTATGTATCTATATTATTATCTTATTGGAACTGTCTAGGTGTCTGAGCCTGACAGGTATGTTTTAACTATAAAACATTGTACTATAACCTGACATCCAAAAAGAAGTACCTGAGAACCTTTAAACATAATCATGGAAACAAAATGTGCCAGAAAACCCAGAAAAACAGCAAAACAAGCAAATCAAGATCTCAATATCCAGACTGGTGCCAGGAGGTTCATTTTACCAATGCTTTCAATGCGACTTTCCTAGAATCAAGATCACATTATCCAACCTGATTTTACTTCTGCTTAAATGTGAGTACACTCTCCTCCCATGCAAAATACATAGTTTTGAGGCTTTCAAGAAATGCTCCTTTCTGAATATAGTTTCAATATGGATGTAAGGAGCCTGGTTCTGAGTAAGGATTTCCAGGAGTAGCTTAAGTCTGCATACATCCATTGATAAATTTATTTTAAATAGATTTTTTTTAAATGTCATGTGCTTCATTTAAGTAATTGAAATGAACATATTTATTTTTAACATTAAATGCAATTTCAAGTAGAGGGAGCCAGCCATATAAAATGTGTTAGCTTTGTAAATATTGTAACAAACTACTGTTTCTTTGTAAGTAGTGTCTATGGAGTACTTGAAAAAATATATTTACAATTACATTATTATCTGAAATAGTAATTTTCTAAAATATGCCTTGGTGATCCTTTTTGTGGTGTGCGATATCTAAATAAATAAGCAAAGGTAAGTTTTGCCTTGAAACACATTGCAGTTTTAAATTTTTCTGATAAAGTCTCTGAATATAGGCGAATTGCAAAAATTGGAGCTTACCACCAAGAGCTAATTCTTCTTCTGCTTTGCCCTCTTTACTGAAAAACTGTTTTAGAATTCATATAGCTTTTTTTTTTTTTGTTACTTTCCTGTAAGTATTTAAAAAAAGATCTGTTAAATCATTTAATATAATAGTTTCTGTACTAATTGACAGATAAACTGCAAACATTTGTAATGGTTCCTGAATTTAAGATATGTCTTGTGACAATAATTATAGGCTAGTAGATCTTCAAAATATTTTTATTTTTGGTATGTTGACATTTATAAACATTATTTTTTCATTTGACTCACGTACACACAGTATTATTAACAAAACATTTTAAGAATGACATTTATATTTTATTTTTGTAGTGATACATAAGAACTCATTTGATGGAGTACATTTTAAAACTATCGTCTATAGGAGAATACCGCATTTGCCTGTGTATATGGCATTTCATTTGCTTAAAAAGACATTGTTTTGTATTACAGTAATTTTAAAAATGATTGTCTCCCATGAGAGTCCTGGAGAAACACTTAAAGCTGGCAGCAATTTACATTAAGAATAGCACATTTCATGTCAAGCAGTATTAGTTCATGCTGTGCACAGTTTGAGACATTCAGGAGTTTATTGTGACAACAAGAGCTTTGCATCTAGTGACAACCCTTGCTATGAAAGCATTTAGAATTCTGCCTCAGGCTTGTTGAGACACAAAAAAAAATCTGATTTAATTGTTTCTATAACATTTTTTTACATTTCATGTCAATATAGTGAATGATCTTAATTAGATTTAAATGTTATTGAAATATTATTAGTTAACCATTATTTTGAAGCTTATAAATTTGAAAATTGTGTTATGTCATGTTAGTAGATCACACCTTACAAGCTTACTTTATACAGCGGAAAGCGTGGATCTGTAGGTTGCAGATATCAAAATCACTATCTTTTAAATTGTTAGTTAATCTGCTTTCAAGTACATTTTCTTCTTACACAAAAAAAGTGCAGGGAGTGTTAGTTTTTTTGTACACTATACAATGCCAGACCTTCAGAATCCATCCCTACCTATTGAACAGCAGCAGAGGTATGAGCAGATAATGATAGCAAACTCTGTGTGCAAAGGATTTGAAGCAGTATGGAATTCTTCCACAACTAGAAAAGCACATAAATGCTCAATTATTACAAAAGGTGGGGCAGATATGCCAAAAAATACTGATTTATAAATATGTCATGTTTCCAACGTCATTCTTGCTAATAGTATTTTGCTTCTCTGTTTGTGCAAAATGTACTATTGATAATCTATACTAAAATTATGAATATCAATTAGAGACCATAACATGATATTGTTGTACATAATGTTAGTGAATATACTGTAGCTAAAGCAGTCTGAGAAAATGTTGTATTGCTCATGTCTAAACGTATAAAAATGAAATTAGAATAAAATAGACAAGATATTGATCCTAATGTATTTTAGGTTGCTATACCTTTGGTCCAAAATCCTGTATACCACTTTTTTATTTGTTTTGATTTCTACACTTCACCAAGACTGCACTCAATTAAGTGGCCAATGATCTACACACACCCATCTTGCAGGGTCAATTTTTCACACTCATCCTCCTTGACCTCTCTGCTGCTTTTACAATCGACCACCCTCTTCTCTTGGATCCCCTATACTCCCTTGATCTTCACATCACTGTTCTTTCTTGGTTCACAACCTACCTTTATGAACCCTCCTCCTCTGTCATTTCTATTGACGCATCCTCCAACAGCTCCTCCACCATATCTCCACATGGATATCTCAATGCTCAACATGTTCAAAATGGAGCACATTATCTCTCCCCCTCCTAGGGTCACTACCCCTCCTCCCTCATGGTTGAAAAAATCACACTCTACCCTGTACCTCAAGCCAGCTGCCCTGGACTTCAATCTCAGCTTTGTCCCACACATTCATTCCCTTGCACTCTCTTGTTGCCTTCTCCTTCGAAATGTATCCAGAATACATCCCTTTCTCACTATGGATTTTATCCATTCTCTCATTTTTATTAGCCTTGAGTACTGCAACCTCCTCTTATCTGGCCTTGCCATTACCCGTCTTTCTCCTTAACAATCCTAAATGCGGTGCAAAGACAGATATTCCTCTCTAGCCACTCCACATCTGCTGCGCCACTATTCTACCAACACCTGATACTACTTCCTTTGCAATTTCTACCAACTAACGTCACATGTTCACTCCAAATCCCACCAGCTACTTTTGTCTCAGCATTGCCCTTTCCCATAAGACTGTAAGCTCTGCCATGCAGGGCTCTCGCTACCCTTCGTCCACCATGTAAGTACGTGTTTTATTTTTATATGCAATTTTAATTTGTATGATTTGTAACTCTGATAATTCAATGCTGCAAAATTTTGTGGCACCTTACAAATAAAGTATGATGCTGAATTATGAGTAAAGTCTTGCACAACTACATCAATAAAAAACATTTAGCTTTGCCCTATAGTAGCTAATTAACTTCTAAATGGCAGAATAATCTAAACTGTATGAATATGTTCTTTTTGTCAATTTAGAAATAGAAGACAGATTTGACAATTACATTTACCCTGGTCAATACAGTTACATTTATGTTTTATATTTCCTTTTGTTAACTTCGTGAGGCCAATTAGTATGACAGCTTTTGTCACTGATGTCAGATTAGATAATGTATTCTGTATTTGGTGTCTTGTGAAATTGTAAGGCTTTTCTGCCTGCACAGTATATGTATCTGTGTTATAAAAATGATGGTGTGAGGCTTGAAAGCTATGGCCATGCAGATGTGTGACCCACCTGAGCAATAGTAGACAATTACAGATTTTTTTTTACATTTCAAGTTCCAATAGTTTTTAAGTACTTGAAATAACTTAGCCTGTATAATCATGGACATACACCCTGGAAATGATCTGGAACATCTGTGAAAAGACACTTGCAGTACAATTAGATCTTAGTCAGTGGTGTCTGTAAGTAGATAGTTTAGTTATTTATTTAGTTACTAAGCAACATCACGTTGGTAAATTAATTCCATAATACTAAATCACATTATTAATTATTATTGTTATTATTATTTTTTTTTATTAACATCACTGATTTGTAAGGTGCCATATTGCTTTGAAGTAGAAAACAGTGCAGGACAAAAGTATACATAACATGGGAACTGTGGGTCTATTTATGACCAATTACATTCAAATCACATTTAATATAATTTCATATGGAAATGATAAGAAATTATTTAGTGTTATTATTTCTTAAAATTTCTTAGCCAGGACTGTGGCTCCGATAGGAGCCTGTCCCAGCGAATAGTTAATAGTAAAGTGATCGCAATCCCATAGGATGGAACTCCCCATTTTCAGGTGGCATGTGTTGTTCAGGTCTAGTTCTGAATTTCATGCTTGAACAATAGGGCATTTTTGCAGTCCATATAGAAACCATGGGGACTACATTTGCGATAGATGAAACTGTGAGTGCCGATATCTGCTGCAATCCTCTTGGAATAAATAGGCAAGACACTTTAATTCTTTAAATATGCAGTTTCAGGGGGATTTACCCTGACAAAAACCTCTCTGGCGGTTTATAAATAGGCCCCATAGACATGTTAAAAAAATAAATGTAAATGTGAAAACAAAGATTTGAGAGTGCACTGCCCATGGGAGAGAGCTTACAATCTAGTGGATAACCATACTATATGTTACTCTCTTTTAAAAGAAATTCAGCTTCATATAACATTTAAATATATTTGTTCAAATTAAGACAGAAGCTCATTTATCTTGTTCTAACATTTTTTAATTAAACCAAAAAGCAAATAATTAAGGTTTTACTTAATGCTTTTCTTCTCTAGGCATTCTTCAACATTTTACATAATTTATTATGTAGAGTATAATCTCTCTACACGGAATAAAATGTAAATTAATAATATATATAACTTGCTTATTAAAGACGGCTTTTAATTTTTAGGGACTCAAATGTCACCCTCCATAAGGGTGTCAGGGGAGAGGAATAAAGACTTTTTATCCTCACCTCCACCCACTCCTCACCAATATTTAGATATTTTATTTAGGATAAAATTTATTTTTATATATTGCCTCACTCCTCTAATGTAAAGGAGATCAATCACTTTTGTGCTATTATGCTTGGTGATTGGTATCTAAAGGTACTGACAGGGTCCTCATCCAGTATTGAGAACATAACACACTCTTTGTAGCACTTTTATTATGTTCCCAAAGCCCACTGATACGCAGCACTTACTCTGATAATCTTCTCCACGAAAGGATATATTTGTTCTATAGTAAATGTGTTAGGATGTACATCTGTCTATGCTAAATTCGACATACCCTATTGCTCAGTAATGAGGACTCCATTGCTCAGTGTTAGCCTGAGGTATTATTTAGATCTGTAGGTCAATGAGACTGGAGATGTAGACAGCCTGTAGCTCTCCAGCAACTGCGGAACTACAATTCCTAGTCAAAGCTTGCCTATAGCTGGTATAATGCACAATAGTTCCATGTAAATAGTTGCACCCCCCCCTCCTGTAATTTCATTGGGCCACTGCTAATTGGATTTCAGTACAGACTGCCTCAAGGTGCCATTCTGTAAATGTAGGGGGCGGGGGGATACTGCACAGGACAGATTATTGGTATTGATAAACCCTTAAGTATATGTTCTAGAGAGTATATTCTTAAATTAAATATACTTGGGTGCTCCCAATGTAGTAAAATTAAGTATTGTAGAATGGAAAAAAAATAAAAACTACAATTCACTTGAGGCACTCCTTGGGTATCTTATTTGAGGATTTAGTAGAGAATCCACATGTCACTCGTAAAATAATGATAGTATAAAATGTACTTTTATTAGCAATCTTAAAAATTGTTTAAAATTAAAAGTGAAATATAAAACATTAAAATAATAGGAGCAAAGCAAAGGGGAGATATTCAATCTTATGGCAAGTAATGCTTCCTATATGCCTTGTAACAGGAATATTATATGTCGAGTTCATATAAACTGTTTGAACTCCATCAATTATAAACAAATTATAATCATAGGGTCTTTAAAATTTGGTATATTGTATATGATTTGGGAATGGTTACAATATTTAACAACTATATTGATAATTCATTATTAGTTCCTCAAAATACCATTCATACAATGTATTGCTTAGGTCTTATTTGTGATTACCCCTGTATCACACCACAGGTTGTTCAGTGTTTTATAACCAGGTGATTGAAATATATTTTTCAAAAGACCTATACTTTTATTATAATTCTGGCCATTCAATTGAGACACAATATGATACAACTATTAATAAACTAGCATATATGCTCTATGTGAGCTACTGCGTTTCCCACATGTACATCTAAAATGCCAGATCAAAGAAAGTAACAGCAAATGATCTTCCCTAAATATGGCACTGTGATAGTAATACTATATGTTTACTATTTTATCTCATTGTTTAGGATCTGTTACATTGACATTTAATGTGCTTTCTGTGTTAGCTAACATACTGCAAAATATAAATGCATATGCATGTCTTTTCTTGGTAGAATCAATCATTGTATACATCCACACAACAGAGCTGATATTAGTCTGTCTGCTGGATATCTGATAAATTGTTAGGGGCATATTCAATTAGCTTTCCGGTCCGCGGGATCGCGCCGAAACGGGCGGCGTAGTCAATACACCGTACCGCAATAACGTGGATTTTCGTTCGCAGTCCACAGGGTTGCATACGAAAATCTGCGTTAATGCGGTACCGTATTAATGGCAATAGTGCGCAGGATTCGCTGTAACGCGCGTTACCGCGAACCGGAAAGCTAATTGAATATGCCCCTTAATGCTAGGTATATTACAATATAATATTTGCTAGTTAAATCTCAGTGTAATTGATACTTTGTTAACACAACTGTTTTCACTGATATAACATAGCGTTTGATCGCCATATTTACAGTGATAGGATTAATCACTATGTATATATGCACAGCAGCGCTGAAGTCCGTCTGTGTGCTGGATACCTACTTAAATTAGCACTTAAGTCACAGAATTAATTTCCTGATCTTGCGGGCCAATTGTCCGCATTGTCTTGTTCACAAGTTTAAACTGAATAATCCCTGATTCTCCAGTCGCTACAAGGCTGATATCTAAAAGACGCTCCCTAACTCCCTGGCTATTGTACATTTCGCATTCGCATTTTCACAGTAGCACTTCTGCTAACAAGCAGGTTGAGTGCTTAGTGACTGAAGCTGCAGTATTTTCCTCTCTGAAATCCAGCACACTATGCGAGTTCACATAAGGTGAAACACTTAGCACCACTCTATGGGAGGTAATTCAATTAGGATGTCCCTCAGAACATCGCGTTTGCACATTTTTACCATTACTAAGGTAAAATATCCACTCATTCTCAATCTCAGCAGACATTGCTGAAAAAACTTGCGTCTAATTGAATTCCCCCCTATGAGTGCTGAAGTTGCTCGCAGGCAGAGCAGCACCCAAAGTTACAGTCTACTGTAACTTTAACAGCTTCAGTAGAGAGGATGCCAGAAAGACCACTATTAATCTATTTGGGATGATTATCTACCGGGTGATATATGCCAAAGCTACGAGGCTCAAATGGCAAAAAACATTGTTTGATTTGATCCAATAACATTATAATAACAACAGCAAGTTCTAAATATTTAAGTTACATAGTATGAGCTTCCTCTCTCATCGCTCCACGTCTGCTGCACCACTTTGCATGTCTGCTCCACCCCTACACTCGCTCCCTGTGGTCTTCAGAATCTAATTCAAATTACTCACTCTTACCCACAAAACCCTCAACACCACCCCTTCATACATCTCAATTTCATATCAAAATGCTCCCTCTCTCGCCCTCTTAGATCTACCTCTGACCTGTGCTTCTATCGTAACTCGTAACCACCTACGAGACTTCTCCAGTGCTGCTATCCACTTATGGAACTCCCTGCAAAGTCCAGTCAAGCTTTCCCACAGCCTTCACATTTTTAAACGCTCTCTGAAGCCCCATCTCTTTATTTTAGAGCTTACCTTATCCCCAACAATACTATTCATACTAATGCACCCTCACAACTGTCCCAATCTCCACCCTGAGCCACACTCGTTCCTTTTGTTTCAGTTGTGCCCTCTTCCACTTAGAATGTAAGCTCTCTTATGAGCAGGGTCCTCTATACCCTTTGTTTTTATATCTGCATTTGTTTTGTCTGGCTTGTGTGTCCCTGTTTTGTGCAGATCCTGTTTTCCTTACTGTACGATGCTGCAGTGCTCTTTGGTGCCTTACAAATCTACAATAATAATAATTATATGTGGATTGCAAAACAATCCAGAGAATCAAGCTAACAAACTAGAAGAATATACTTTCTTCAAATATATCTGTGTTTGATAGAAAAGTCTTCATGCACAATCTAGTTACTATCCTCATTGTTCTACTGGGTTTCTAATGGGTGCATTTGCTACTTCCACTAACTTTGGCATCCTGCTTAACTCCATTGCTTTTATATTATGAAGCTGCATACACCTCTGTCCTCAATTATACCTACCACAAGTCAGCACAATAATTTAATGACACAATCTGTGCTTCTGTTAACATGCTGATTATTTGATTGCCTCAGATCTGCTGTCCACATCCAGATGAAATTTGTAGACACATTGACAGATATGAGATAAAAACAATACTAAAAATTGCTCTGACAACAGTCAAATGTATCTTAATGCTCTAGCACAGGAGAACATAAAACCTTGATCATCTCATGACTGGGGTTTATATTAATGTTTGCCTGTAATGCCCAAATGAAATAAAGGATATTAACCTCAAAATGCTAACAGAAGAAATTATATTATACCTGAAGATGTGAAAAAACAGAAGAAAAGGGATCTAGCTTTTTAATTTGGGGTATGTTTATGAAAGCTTCTGCCATGATGAGGGCCAAAAGAAAATGTTAAATTAATACATGTGAATGTACATGATTTCCCCTTATCATCATCTATTTACATAGTGCCAGTAATTCCACAGGGCTGTACAGAGAACTCACTCACATCAGTTCCTGCCACATTGGAGCTTACAGTCTAAATTCTCTAACATACACACAGACCAAGAGAACCTAGGGTCAATTTTATAGCAGCTAATTAACCTACTAGTATGTTTTTGGAGTGTGGGATGAATGAAGAGTACCCGGAGGAGACCCACGCAAACATGAGGAGAACACACAACCTCTACACAGCCATGGTCGGGAATCGAACTCATGACCACAGTGCTGCCCAAGACTGTTCATTCTATGGGGAGACCTGTCTAGGTTGGAATGTGCCATTTCTCCTAAAGTGTACTCCTCTCATGCCAAGTCTTAAACTAGTAAGTTGGCGACTCTGGTTTTATTTCCTATTTTATTTCTGAAACTTATTTGTGCAACTTATTTTGTATGTGTTATTAGCTGTTTTGTACTTCAGACTTGGAAACTTTTTTCGGATTAAATACTTTTAATCTAGCATATTTTCTGTGATTCTGAGAATTATGAAGCTGAGTGAGGCTCATGCTACTTGTGTATGTGATTTAAGTGTGAAACATTAATAAGTGGTTTTGGTGAATGCAAGGACTCCATAGGAAATTCTTCGTCGTGGCAGAAAAGGTGTATTCATTGGTTAGTGTCTAAGGGGAATTCAGTCACAGTCAGCTGTATCTGAAGCAGGCTGGATGTTCGTGACAAACCATATCTCCTTTCCCTAATCCATTTCCTGTCTATTTTGCATATGTCTGGTTTTCATACATTTTCTATGCACACTCTCCCTATTTCTGTTTGTTATTTATGGTCTTCTTTTCACTTCCCCTGTATGTTATCTGTGTCCCCTCTCCTCAATATCTCTTGAATATATATTCCCTGTCCTTTCTTTCCTGTGTCATGTTATTTCCCTTCTCTAGTCTCTGGACCTGATTCTTCAAGGCACATATCTGCCGATTTTTAGCATATGGTACATAAAATACGCCAGTGAACGTAGCAATGCCGATTTATCTTTGAGCGCAAATGACACTTAAAGGGGCGCTCTTAGTGTGGGTTCTAGTTGCCCAAAAACCCCCTTTGTGCTCAAACTGCCAGCTCCCAATGCTGACCGCCAGTAGGAGGATATTTTTGGTTAACTAAAAAAACAAAGTTGCCTGCCCCTTTAATCCCCTCCTTCTGTCACGATAGTCACCCGAGGAGAGGTGGTGCAGAGTCCGTACTCAACTTAGTGGGCGCGCGCTCCATTCTTAATGGAATAGGCATCATGTGACCAATGGTCCGTAAGAGAGTTCTGACACGACCTGGTAGGATGGCCCCGCCTTCTAACAGGTTGCGTCAGAACCCTCTTACAGACCATTGGTCACATGCTGCCTATTCCATTGAGAAGGCAGCACGTACCCAATAAGCTGAATGTTGACACTGAACCACCTCTCCTTGGGTGACTTGCACTTTAAACCTTCTCCTCCTACCAATAAAGGTAGTTATTTATATAATCGTGTAAGTTTGTGTGCCTGATAGTGTGTGTGTCTCAGTGTGTGCGAGTCACTCTGTCTGTGTGTGTGTCTGTATTACTATTTTTGTCACGGGCACTAGGAGTCTTTACCCAGGGATCACCAGGTGGTAGGCTTACCAGAGCAATGTAGATGGTAATAGAGTACTCTGGTAGCAGGGTGATCACGGAACAGGCAATGGTAGATGATGAGATGCTCAGGAGTCTATGACTAGCAGCACTGGTAATATGGAAGTATTAATACACGAGGAACTGTATGGACAAGGACACGTGAAAGGTAGTCAGTGGTCTGCGATAGCAAGTTATACCACTGCTATAGTGAGGAGGAATGTCCAACAGCAACGAGGAGGTGATGAGAGTCAGCGGTCTGCGGATAGCAAGTGGTACCGCTGTCTGAGTGAAGGAATGGAATCCAAGTGAAGGTATCCAGGTAGTCAGTGGTCTGCGATAGCAAGTTGTACCACTGCTATGTGAGAGGATACTGGAACAGGTGATACAGGAAACAGGGATCAGTGGTCTGCCTTCAGCAAGTTGTACCACTGAATATATATGTGAGGAGGTGTACGGGGAGAGACTGCAACACAGGATGTACACGGGCACCTTAAACACGATCCACAATAATATGCACAATATATATATAAATGACTGAACAGGTCTGCAAATATAGAAAGTCTCTTGAAGTAATCCAGCACAAGATAACACAGTCAATGATGGCAATAGACTCAGCGGATAGCAGACTCCAGAGGAGAACCAACACAGTCCAGCAAGGTATGCAATACACCAGCACAGTCAATGAGAAGTATGCATACCGTGGTTCAGAAGTAGGCAGTCAGATAGGAGTGCAGCGATACCTGAGCGGCAGGAGGCCGGCAGGATGAGAAGTCCCTGGATGGATGAGGAAGAGTCTAGTAGGTGCAGCGCACAGGTAAGTAGACCAACAGGGACACGAATCCACAGGAATCAGTAGAACGTGGAACTGGACTCATGGAGGACCCAGGAGAATGGAGATGATCTAGCAGAGGAGTAGCTGATGAGATACGAATCCAATGCTGACAGGAGGGTGGAGACCAGCAGGACACAGGAAGGCGTGGAGAGCGGATCAGCAGCGGATGGACGATAGCGCTGACAGCAGCAGCAGGGCTCTGCAGACACACGGAGGTAACCAGTAGCAACCAACCGGTACCAATAGCGATGGAACACGGGAGAGCAGAGTAGACCAGGAGCTGTTGATCACGAAGAGAAGCAGATGGTAAATAATAGCAGCAGTCTCGAGGAAACACGGGAGCGATGAGATGAGGCTGAGGTGCACAGGAGCAGCGGATAGGAATCAGCTAACAGTCACGATGGTGAACACAGGCGAGTTGCAAGCTGGAGACTGTAGTGCACGGAGGCAGCGGATAGGAATCAGCTCACAGTCCCGATGATGAACACAGACGAGTTGCAAGCTGGAGACTGTAGTGCACGGAGGCAGCGGATAGGAATCAGCTCACAGACTTGATGATGAACAGGTGAGTGGATGTGGAGAGAAGGCTGTAGTGCACGGAGGCAGCGGATAGGAATCAGCAAACAGTCACAATGGAATATGATAGCGTTGAAGTGGTATAGAAGACTGTAGAGCACGGAGGCAGCGGATAGGAATCAGCAAACAGTCACGATGATACAGTTGATGGTAGAAGTGGTATGGGAACCACAGTAGTAGAAGTGGTTTGGAAACCACAGAGGTAGAAGTGGTTTGGAAACCACAGGAATCAGCAGCGCTGAATACACGAGGAAACATAGGAACACCTTCAGAGACTCATGGGGAATGAGACTCCAAGATCAGGCAACGTGGTGTTGACCACAGGTGCTTAATATAGGGAGTGTTGCCTGATCTGCCAATTGAGTTAAAGGGACATACACTGAAGTATAGGAAAGGGCTGCGCATGCGCAGACCCTCAGGATGGAGGACGGCCACGGTTCCTAAATGTCCGGGAAGAAGCACTCACAGTCCGGTGAGTGACAATTTTGGTAATAAAGTGACTTTAGTTGTCCATAACAGAATAAAAACATGGACATATAATAGTCCTATCATGCTTCATATATTTCAAAGTTGGTACGTTTCTTTACTCCAATAGACCTTTTGGCAATTACAGTTTACTCATTCAATTTCATATTAAACTTTCATCTTCAACTTTTCTGTCTTGTAACATCATATTCAGTAAACAATCATCAGTTTGTCCCATGAATTTGATAGTTTCTGTGGCCTGCCGGTTCATTTATGTAACATGTTAAATACTGTATTTCTACAATAATGGGGGTGAACAGAAATGTTCCAAATATTCTCAGGAGCCTGGATTTAGACTTCAGAAATAGTAATCCGATGACTTGAGGGGCTGTAGAGCATTTCTCCTTCTAAGAGGTAGTTTTGTTCATTTATTCATTTTATTAATTGCAAAAAATGCTTTAATCTCTTTATGATCAAATCATAATAATCTGTTACTGCTATCCAGAGATGGTAGTAATGGCTATTGCATTGGTATAAGTACTGCTGCAATACTTGTAAAATAGGCATCCCCATGCAAGCATTTGGAAAACCCCTTTTATATATCCTGCTTTTGCCGCTGACTTTCTATAGCCTACGATTCTAGGGAGGGAACAGAGTGGGGAAGGAACGGATGCACATAGGCAATGTACAGTACAGGCGTTCCCCTGCACATACGTCCAATTTAAACTCCAGCGCACACAGAAGTAGGTGTTTTTTCAGACGGAAAGCTAATGCCAGCTCGGGGGCTAGTTTAAGTTACTCCTGACAGCCATGTACAAACACAGCTGCACACCCGCGTCACCTAATGGAGGTGTGAACCATCCTCCAGCATACACTCATCTCATTGTACACCACTATATAAGCTCCATGGAGTTAGATTACTATGGGGCCATTTTGTGAAAAGTTCCTAGAGAGAGTTTTCATTTTTGGAGACCTTACTGTTATTAAGACGTATATTTTTTTCTACATATTTGTCATGTATTGCCTGTGAATGGTGCTCTTTTTTAAAATGTTATGTGCTTGTTGAATAGTTTATCACTTGCTCGGGTACATTTGCATTGTAATTTTTAATATTTTGGGTAAGGTTTTCCAAATCTTGCCTATGTACTCTTCTCTTTCTTTTTTTAAGAATCTAATTTAAATGTTACATTTTTAAATTTTATGTAATAAGAATATGAATTAAATGTAAAATGTTTAGATTTTATGTAATAATATGATTTTTCTCTCCATTTATAAGCCTGTAAGAAAGGAACGGAAAAAGAGTGTTCTTAATGGTGCCCAGATCTAAATTCTATTTTTTTGTTCAAAAGTAATACAATATTTTTTTTTTGCTGTAAGACCTCTGAACAGGACAGACGTGTCCTGCTGCTCTCCGTTGAGCCCAGCTTGATCCTTCTCTGGGCCCGCTATTAACTTCACCAAGATGCCTCTCTAACGTTGCCTGCTGCTACTCGCTTACTGCAGCCCATGATGATGTCGGTTACCTCTCACGTGTCCGCTCCCCGGCTGCCACCTCCACTCTATGCCGCGGCGTGGGCCCTACCTCCCGCTGCTAGCACTCTGAACCACCAGGACCACTACCATTGCTAGCCTGGACTGCTCTCTACGACCTCTACTACCACTACACGTGCCTAATCCCGGTGATTCTTACCTGGATCGCCTGCCGTTGTGCCGCCTCCATTCCCGCCATCATTCACGCCGCGGCTCCCACGTGCTGCTCTGGTCCATGTCCGGATGCTGATGCCATCTCAATGCCGCCACATTTGGTCTCCTCTCGGGTCTGTGCACTGCTGATCCTCCTCCGTCTGCTGCTCCAGTCCCGTTGCACCTGCCTGCCTGCCGTCTCCTGCTATCCCCGGATCGGATGCCGTCAGCGGTAGTTGGTCTTCTGCCTGCTCCGCCCTCCAACTGGCCTCCGCTCCTACTGCCTTCCATCCGACTGACCTCCGCTACTACTGCCTGCCCGCCGCTCCAGCTGGCCTTCGCTCTGATGCCTGGTCTCCTACTGTGCCTGCCACGTACTCTGGCCTCCCGTCTCGCCTCCCGCTGCCTGGCCCCGCTGCCTGGTCTGCCACATCTCCTGCTGCCAGGTCCTCAGTTGGATGTACTATTTACCGCCTGATACCGCCGCCTACTTCACATCCATTCCCCGGCCTCTGGGAGCTACTCGGGGACTGCAATCTACTTTCTGGCTCCGGAACTCCAACGCCAGACACCAACGCCACACTGCTGCCCTCCTCTCTGCGGCCTCGTGCACACTCTCCTACTCTGGGCTCCCTGGTCTCTCCAGCCGGACTCCTGCCTTGGACTCTTCTACCCGGTCTCTTAAGCCTGCGCTAGACAGCCTGGACTCTCCGGTTCCCCTCCTCCGCAACTGGTACAGACTTTTGTGTCTCATATTGCATTTTCATTTCACATTTACCTCCAGTTAGCTCACTCTACCGCAACTTAATTTTATCCTGTTGTTTTGTACTCTATTTTATCCTATTGTTTGTAGTTTTTGTTATTTTCACTTGCATTTCGACTTAATTTTATCTGCTTTTCATTTAATTCACTTTATCCGCACTGCATTTTAATTTAATTTAATTACTGCGTTTCTAATTTGGCTGCATCTCATACTGTTTTTGCCACAGCCTTTTATCCGCACTGTATTTTAACTTAATTACCACGTTTCTAAGTTGGCTGCATCTCATATTGTTCATATTGGTTTTGCCACAGCCTTTGTTCCTGCTCTGTACCATGCCGCCTCGCTCCTTTCCTATACCTGTCCTCTCCCCTAGCACCCTTCTCTGGCCCAACTCTCACCCTCCCCTCGCTCCATCAACAAAGATAATCTCATCCACATCTCCCCAGCTCTCTCCCTCCCTTTTTCATGTGCCCTCTGGAACTCCAGGTCCATCCGAAACAAACTATCCTCCATCCACGACCTCTTCATCTCCAACTCTCTTAATCTTCTTGCCATCACCGAAACCTGGCTTACATCTTCTGACACTGCCTCACCTGCAGCTCTCTCCTACAGGGGCCTCTCCTTCACCCACTCCACCAGACCGGATGAGCGTCCAGGAGGTGGAGTGGGCCTCCTCCTGTCTCCCAACTGCACTTTTCGGGTCCTTCCCACCTTACCTTCACTCCATCCGTCTCTTCTCCCCTATCCACCTCCGTGTCTCCGTCATCTACCGTCCCCCTGGCCCCACCTCCCTTTTCCTCGACAACTTCGCCGCCTGGCTCCCCCACTACCTTTCCTCTGACCTCCCCTCCATCATACTTGGCGACTTTAATATCCCCATCGACAACTGTTCTGACCCCGCCACCATCAAACTTCTCGCTCTTTCCTCCTCTCTTGGCCTTACTCAGTGGACCTCCTCCCCCACCCACTGTCTTGGTCACTCCCTCGACCTTGTCTTCTCTCACCTCTGTGATCTCTCTGACTTCTCCAACTCTCCCTTCCCACTGTCTGACCACCATCTCCTCTCCTTCACTCTCTCCTCCTCCCCTTCTCCCACCCCGCCTAAGGCCACCCTCACTAGGCGCAACCTGGACGCTATCGACCCTACCTCTTTCTCCTCCTCCATTGAAACTCTCCTATCACCCCTTCCCTCTCTCACCTGTCCCGACCAGGCGTCCTCTCTCTATAACCTCTCCCTCACTACTGCCCTTGACGTGGTCGCCCCGGCCTCCTCTATCCGCCGATGCCGCCTTATCCCCAACCATGGCACTCCAAACTCACCCGCTTCCTCCAAAAGTGCTCTCGCACTGCCGAACGCCTCTGGAGAAAATCTCGTTCCCTGGCTGACTTCCTTCACTTCAAATTCATCCTCTCCTCTTTCTGCTCTGCCCTCTCCCTCGCTAAACAAACCTTCTTTAAGTCCCTCATTTCTTCTCAGTCCTCCCATCCCCGCCGACTCTTTGCAACCTTTAACTCCCTTCTTTCTCCCCCCCCCTCTGTCCCGCCCTCCCTCTCCGCTTCTGACTTCGCCACCTTTTTCTCGTCCAAAATTGAGGCCATCAGACTGAACACCTCCTCCTCCCCTTCCCCCGCCACCCTCATTGCTTCACCTCCCCCCAACAACCAACTCTGGTGCTCCTTTTGCCCCACTACAGGTGAAGAAGTCCGCTCCCTTATTCTCTCCTCCCCACCCTCTACCTATCCTCTCGACCCCATCCACTCTCACCTCCTTCGCTCTCTCTCTCCCACTGCCTGTTCTTACCTCGCTCACCTCTTCAACTTATCACTCTCCTCTGGCTTTGTCCCCTCCTCTTTTAAACACACTCTTATCTCCCCTATCTTGAAAAAACCCAATCTCGACCCCACCTCTCTTGCTAACTATCGCCCTGTCTCACTACTCCCCTTCGCCTCCAAACTTCTCGAGCGGATTGTCTGCAGCCGCCTCGCCAAACATCTCTCTGACTATTCCCTCCTTGACCCTCTACAATCCGGCTACCGTCCCCTCCACTCCACCGAAACTGCCCTGGTCAAGGTTACTAATGATCTCCTAACGGCCAAGTCCAAGGGTCACTTCTCTATACTTATTCTCCTCGACCTCTCCGCAGCCTTTGACACAGTGGACCACCCCCTCCTGCTGCAAACCCTTCTCTCTCTTGGCCTCTCTGGATCTGTCCTTGCCTGGTTCACCTCATACCTTGCTAACCGCTCCTTCTCTGTATCAACATCTGGCTCCTCCTCCTCCCCCCCCCCCCACCCTCTCCCTGTTGGAGTCCCGCAGGGCTCTGTTCTCGGTCCTTTACTCTTCTCGCTCTATACTTCCTCACTTGGTGCTCTCATCTCCTCCTTTGGTCTTCAGTATCACCTCTATGCTGACGACATCCAACTCTACATCTCTTCACCTGATCTTTCCCCCACCCTCCTCGCTCAGGTATCTGACTGCCTCTCCGCCATCTCCTCCTGGATGTCGGAGCGCTTTCTCAAAATCAACATTTCCAAAACTGAACTCATTGTCTTTCCTCCTCCCAACCACCCATCCCACCATGACCTCTCCATTGTCGTTAACAACACTACCATCTCCTCCGTCACCCAACTCCGCTGCTTGGGTGTCACCCTTGACTCCTCTCTCTCTTTTGCCTCCACATTCATTCCCTTGCCCAAGTCTGTCGCTTCCAACTTCGCAACATCGCCCGCATCCGTCCCTTTCTCTCTCAGGAGGCCACCAAAACCATCATACACGCACTCATCATCTCCCGCCTGGATTACTGCAACCTCCTCCTCACCGGCCTCCCCCACTCTCGTCTCTTCCCCCTCCGCTCTATTCTCAACGCGGCCGCAAGACTCATCTACCTCTCACGCCGCTCCTCCTCTGCCTCCCCTCTCTGCCTTGCCCTTCACTGGCTCCCCTTCCCCTACAGAATTCTTTTCAAACTCCTCACCACCACTTACAAGGCGCTCTCCCACTCTACTGCCCCTTATATCCCCAACCTCCTCTTCATTCACACTCCCGCCCGCTCCCTGCGCTCGGCCAATGACCGTCGCCTCTCCTCCACTCTGATCACCTCTTCCCATTCCAGAATCCAGGACTTTTCCCGTGCAGCCCCCCTTCACTGGAATGACCTCCCTCGCTCCATCCGCCTCTCTCCCACTCTGTGCTCCTTCAAACGTGCACTAAAAACTCACCTCTTTCTCAAAGCCTACCAACCATCCACTTAACTCCTATCTCCTCCGCTCATTCTCCCCTCTCTCCCATTGCCTCAACCGGCTCCTCTTGTGCCTGGTCTGTCAACCCTCCCTTAGGATGTAAGCTCGAATGAGCAGGGCCCTCTTCCCTCCTGTCTCCTCACCTGTTCTTCTGCTCCATGCTTATTGCAGCAGCCTGCCTGGAGTTTCTGAAGTATTGGTATTTTTGTTTATTGTTCTGTACTGTTTCACCCTGTATAGTCTACTGTTTGTACTGTGTACGGCGCTGCGGAAATCTTGTGGCGCCTAACAAATAAAGGATAATAATAATAATAATATGCGACACATTCTTAAAATCAAAATTCTTTATTAATTAATCAAAAACCAATATGCCAGCAAATATATTAAAAATTTCTGTTTATGTGGTGTGTTAAAAACACACTGGGAGTATCTCTTAATTATATATGGTAACTAAATAATGTGTCCTGAATTGTTAACTAGACCTTAAAATTAGAGATGTTCACTTACCCCGTGTTTTGGTTTTGGCAAAACCGCCCTCGTGTGTTTTGGTTTTTGTTTTAAATCTGTATTTTCTTTCCCTACTCGATGGCAACCCTTACAATGGGTTAATATCCTGATCAACTTAGTGTAGACTGGAAAAAATTGCCCCACCTGAACCCTAATTAAGGTAGCTCCTCCTCTTCCTCAGTGTCTTTTCTTCCTGTCTCAGCATGTATGACAGAGTAGTGCAGAGTAGCATTTTTGTTTTGTTTGTTGTTTTGTTCTAGAGGGCTTACCTGAGGTTTTGGCTTTCCTCATGAGGATGGCTGTGTGTGCAGTTCAGCGGGGCATGTGCCGGGTCCAGACCGTGCCCTTCAGTGTGGGCTGTTTGGAAATCATATAAGGTAATGCCAATGGCGTCTGGAGCGGGCACGTGCAAAAGGATGTAAGACGCACGCGCGTAGAGGGCATATACGTAGTGCGCTGGACGCATCGCTGTGCAGTGCTGGCTTCCCTGTTTACCAAACCACCTGTCAGGAGGAAGACACACTTTGATGATGTCAGGGCAGACACCTTTTTAAGCAACTGACGCACATTATATGAGGCTCATTGTTGACTATAGGTGGATTTATGCTACAGGACCTAGAAGCTATCTGGATATAGTGCACTATGAACCAGGAGCCCACCCCAAAAACGCTGAAGGACACCCCAAGGTAAGCCCTTAGAGTAGGTGTTTGTGTACTTTAGAATAGGTTACTAAGTATATATTTTATTGTTTACAGTACCTCTGTGGAGCTTGTGCAGGGAAAAAGAACATGCAAAGTTAAGAATCGGGTGTGTGCAGCTTGTGATGGCCGATTTCCGAAAGGTTGCGTTGAACCATTATGTGTGTGCCTAAAACGGTGGAAGAGACTGGCCCCCCAGAAAAATTCAAAGAGTACTATTCGTGGATGGTGAAGGTGATTCAGGATTTTCAGGCCCCAGAGAAGGAAGCAAAGAGGGGCAGGACTCCAATAGGAGAAGATATGGAGAACGTGAGGCCAGGGCCATCCTCTGAAATATTCAGTTCCCTTCAGGAGTGGGATTCCGAGTCAGATAGTGAGGCTGTTTGATTTGGATACAGTGAATGTTATACTCAAGCATATCAACAAATCACTAGGCATTGTGGAAGCAACAGTTCCGGTCAAACCACAGGATGCACTGTTTTCGGAACACCAAGTGAAATCGAGGGTGTTCCATACCCATAAGGTGATACAAGACTTAGTCTCTAAGGAGTGGCAAGCCTTAGACAAAAGTCATCCTTACATGGGAAAACTGAACCGCATGTATTCTTTCCAGGAGGAAGATATGCTGAGATGGTGTTCGGTACCTAAAGTGGACTCAGCCATAGCAGGCTTTTCCTCAAGGACCACTCTCCCATGGGATGATGGGGGATCATTGAAAGATGACATGGATAGGAGAATGAAGACTTCCTCAGGAAATTACACATCTTCTCAGGCATAACTCTAAATCTGGGATAGCCATGGCTTCAGTAGCTAGAGCCCTTAGGTTGTGGGCCAGCACGTTACATACAGATATTGAAGATAAAGTAAGTAGATTGTACCTTCTAAAGTCCTTAGATGTTAAGCTGAAAAGCATTGATTTCTTGTGTGGAGCCTCACTGAATACGATTGTGTTCTCTTCCAAGAGCATGCCTCGACACTTGTAGCAAGAAGGGCGCTTAGGTCCATGGGCGGCAGATCACCAGTCGAATAGCCCTCTGACAACGCTTCCATATGAAGGGAAATTCCTGTTTGGGGAGAAACTGGATAATCTGATGCAGAGACTAGCAAGTGGCAGGGCTAATCTTCTACCCCAAGACAGAAAGATGGAGAGGTTTCCTCACTTATTCTCCAAGGCAACAGTTTAAAGAATCCTGTACCTATAGGCCTGGAAGACAGTATTCCAGACACCAAGATAATATGACAGGACAGTCCTCTCGGGCCCTTCAGATCAAAAATGGACAAGATACGTCTCTCTCAAGAAAGATTGGACAAAATCCAGTTGCTGGCGCCTCAAGTCCAGATTCAACCTTGGATTTCAGCACAAACCTCTCTCCGCCTCCTAGGAATGTTTTCCTCAACAATAGGAATCCTGCCATGGGCAAGATAACATATGAGAAATCTTCAATCAAACCAATTTGCAGAATGGGATCGTACAGTGGGGTCTCTAGACTCCAAAATCAACCTCTCAAAGTCAGCAAGACAGTCCCTAAAATGATGGCAGTTCCAAGGCTTGAGAAAGCAAGGTGTGACTCTCTTGATACCAGACTAGTGTGTTCTTAACACAGACGCCAGTTCAGTAGGTTGGGATGGTCACGCAGGGCACTTGGTGAGACGAAGAGACTTCTCCAGGGGAACAGCTGGGAGATGAGAGCCAAACATCTGCGAGTATTCTCTGACAACAGGATGTAGTAGCCTTTATAAACACGCAGAGTGGTACCAAGAGCAGAGCTATGCTGGCCGATATAACCACACTAATTGTATGGGCAGAGACAAATGTGAAATCCCTTCACGTGGCAGGCAAAGACAACGTGGTGGCGGCCTATTTAAGCAGACACCAAGTCTATCCAGGAGAGTGGGAGTTGCACATAGACGTCTTACAGCTCATATGACACAGGTTTGGAATGCCAGAAATAGGCCTGGTGGCCACAGGGAGCAATACCAAGTTACCCCTCTTTTACTCCCATCACAGAGACAACAGGGCCCTAGGGATAGTTGCCCTGTCAATGCAGTGAAACTTCAAGCTGGGGTACGTGTTTCGTCCCTTTCCAGTCATCCCTCAGGTACTTAGGAAGATAAGGAAGGAAAAGATGTAGGTAATATTAGTCCTCCCTGGGTGGCCGCATTGCCCTTGGCTTGCGGTAGCACGTAGGATGCTGCTGGAACATACTTGGCCGTTGCCGGTAGGACCAGATCTCATACATCAGGGTCCGGTTCTGCAACCAAATCTGGACTCCCTTGGTTTGATGGCGTGGAAACTGAGCGCGACTATTGAAATCCAAAGGTGTTTCAGACGAGGTAATAGACATTCTAATTCAGGCAAGGAAAAAGAATTCCTTTATGATTTATTACAGAATTTGGAAAAAATTAATTTGTTGGGTGGGGAACATGGCGAAGGATCCAATATCCGCAAGTGTCCCAAATGTGTTAGAGTTTCTTAAAGATGGTTTCGATAAAGGAGTAGCACCATCTAAATTAAGTGCAAATATCTGCTCTTAACATCCTTCTTGATACCAAGCTGTCATCTCAGGATCTTGTCTTCCAATTCTTTCAGGTACTGAAAAGGTTACGACCAAGAGTGAAACCATTCTTAGCCCCTTGGGACCTTAATATTGTCCTGGATGCCTTAACCACTGACCCCTTTGAACCTTGTAGGATATTTCTCTGAAATGGTTCACTCTGAAGTTGCTCTTTCTAGTGGCAATCACAACCTCAATAACTCTAATTTTCAGTCAGTTTTGAACTTCTCACAGGTCACAATATTATTTTCATCCACTTTTGGCCAAAGACTGCAGTGAGCTGGCTGAAAACTAAGCGACAGAGCAATGACACAAACACACGGCAGTTGACAGCATATCTAGGAAGCACTGCCACACAGCAGTGGCAGAAAAGAAAAGTGGTGCAAGATGGAATTGTCTTTGGGCCCTCTCACCTACCCATATGTTAAAAAGGTTTAACACACTCACATAGAAATAAGAGGGGTAGCAGATACAGTTTAACAAACCAAGCACTTCAGCGACAAGGAATGCCACTTTTGTGGCTGAAGTGCTTGGTTTGTTTGAGTTCCAACAAAACAAGCTAACAATGGGCAGCTAGGCTAACAGTGCCATCAGTGAACTGCAAGACTGCAGCAAGCTGGCTGGTTACTAATCACCAGAGCAACGGCGCAAAAGCATGGCAATCCATAGCACACATAGGAAACATTGTCACACAGCAGTGGCAGAAAAGAAAAGTGGTGCAAGATGGAATTGTCCTTGGAGCCCTCCGACCCACCCTTATGTTAGATATTAAAAAGGACATGTACAGTTTAATAAAGCAAGCACTCCAGCGACAAAGAGTGCCACTTTTGGGACTGAAGTGCTTGGTTTGTTTTTGACCTCCACAAAACAAGCTATCAATACCTTATCTGTCTTAAGCCCAACAGTTCTGTCAATGAACTCTACATAGCATTGTCCAAAATGACTTTGCATGCTGTAGCATTAAGATAGCCCTTCTCCGGAGATAAGGGGCCTAGCCCAAACCCTAAAAAACAGCCCCATGCCATTATCCCTCCTCCACCAAACTTCACAGTTGGCATAATGCAGTCAGGCAGGTAACGTTCTCCAGGCATCTACCAAACCCAGACTCACCCATCTGACTGCCAAACAGAGAAACATGATTCGTCACTTCACAGAACTTCAACTGCTCCACAGTCCAGTGTTGGTGTTCTTTACACACTGCATCCGAAGCATGGCATTGATCTTGGTGATATGAGGCTTGCATGCAGCTGCTCGACTATTAAAACCCATTCCATTAAGATCCCGCTGCACCATTTTTGTGCTTACATTAATGCTAGTGGAAGTTCAGCTACAGAATCAGCAGTGCATTGGCGACTTTTACGCATCATAGCAGTCGTTGACCCTGTTCCATGATTTTACGTGGTATTTTGCTTAGTAGATGAGTTGCTGTTGTTCCTAAATGCTTCCACTTCCTAATAATATCACTTACAGTTGACCATGGAATATCCAGCAGGGATGAAATTTCACAAACGGTCTTATTGCAAAGGTGGAGTCCAATCACAGTACTACGCTTCAAGTCACTGAGCTCTTCAAAATGACTATTTTATATCCCAAATGTTTGCAAATGAAGACTGCATGGCTAGGTGCTTGATTTTATACACCTCTGGCAACGGGTCTGATTGAAACACCTCATTTCAATAATTAACAGGTGTGACCAAATATTTTAGTCCATATAGTGTGTATATATACATACAATATATATCTATATCTATACATATATATATCGCTCAATGTCTTGGCCATGGTGGTGAAAACAAAAACAACATACATCCAGCATATCCAGCACTAATAATAATTTTTAATGCTTTCACAAAAGTTAAAAATATTCTAAAGATAATATGCGACAGTAAATAAAAAAGTTGCACATTTGTAGCCTTTACATTGATTTGAATTCATTTAGAAAAATGGCATGACCTGTACTAGGGATGCAGAGCACAATATATAAATTAGAGGTCCACAAATTATACATTATATTTTTTTGACCTCTGTGCAATGAATTGGAGCCACGGCACTGACCTGCATAGTTAAGTCATCCCATACACGGTCTTTTGACTGGAGTAGAGAGCTGATGGTTGGTGGAGTGCAGTTTCTCCGCCACCATCTTCACCACATCTCTTTGGGTAAAATTTGTCTGCCTCCTCTTCAAGGCTGAAGCGTGTGAGGCAGACAACTGACTTGGGCTAACTTCTTCAGGTCCGGTCGTGTTAGCTAAAGAATAGTAAAAAGGCAAACATTAGTAACAAATACTTAAATGGAAAATGGTTCACATAGGACTTTTTTTTCACCACAATTAAATTGTTTTTTGCACCAAGGTGGTGGGTGGCTGTCTTTCGTTTGTTTTTTTGGATTTTTATTTGTTGTATTTTGATCTAAACAGAATCAAACATACAGTCATGAGTTACAATACTTGAATGTCCTGTAAAGTGGAGCACATAGAGCCTTGTACTCACCAATATGACACAGATGTAAAGGCATGTATGGTAGGACAAATATAAATCCACATTTGCTATCATGCTATCATGCTATTATGAGTTTTGAAATCACAAAATTCCAGGACTGATTGATTGTCTCTCCCAGTGGTAGTCACCATTCCAAGTGACATTACACTGACACTATATACAGCGACAAATATATCGAACACTATGAGGCCTACATCATCATCATCATCATCATCAGGTATTTATATAGCGCCACTAATTCCGCAGCGCTGTACAGAGAACTCACTCACATCAGTCCCTGCCCCATTGGAGCTTACAGTCTAAATCCCCTAACACATACACACAGACCGAGAGAGACTAAGCGCAATTTAATAGCAGCCAATTAACCTACTAGTATGTTTTTGGAGTGTGGGAGGAAACCGGAGCACCCGGAGGAAACCCACGCAAACACGGGGAGAACATACAAACTCCACACAGATAAGGCCATGGTCGGGAATTGAACTCATGATCCCAGTGCTGTGAGGCAAAAGTGCTAACCACTGAGCCACCGTGCTGCCCTACATGAAAAAAATATACAGTCATGGCTAAAAGTTTTTAGAATGACACAAATATTTTTCACAAAGTCTGCTGCCTCAGTTTTTATAATGACAATATGAATATACACCAAAATGTCCTTAAGACTGATCAAATGAAACGCAATGAATTTCAAAGTCCCTCTTTGCCATGACAATGAACTTTATCCCAAAAACAACATTTCCACTGCATTTCAGCCTTGCCACAAAAGGACCAGTTGACATCAGGTCAGTGATTCTCTCATTAACACAAGTGAGAGTGTTGATGAGGACAAGGCTGGAGATCCCTCTGTCATGCTGATTCAGTTAGAGTAACAGACTGGAAGCTTTAAAAAGGAGGGTGGTGCTTGAAATCATTGTTCTTCCTCTGTTAACCTTGGTTACTTGCAAGGAAACATGTGTAGTCATCATTGCTTTGGACAAAAAGGAATTCACAGGCAAGGATATTGCTGCTAGTAAGATTGTATCTAAATCAACCATTTATCGAATCATCAAGAACTTCAAGCAGAGAGGTTCAATAATTGTGAAGGCACCAGGGCGCCTGAGAAAGTCCAGCAAGCGCCAGGACCATCTCCTAAAGTTTATTCAGTTGCGGGATCAGGTCACCACCAGTAAAGAGTTTGCACAGGAATGACAGCAGGCAGATGTTAGTGCATCTGCACGCATAGTGAGGCAAAGACTGGCCTGGTGTCAAGAAGGCCAGCAAAAAAAACACTTCTCTCTAGGAAAAATATCAGGGACAGACTGATATTCTGCAAAAGGTACAGGGATTAGACTGCTGAGGACTGGGGTAAAGTCATTTTCTCTGATGACTCCCCTTTCAGATTGTTTGGGACATCTGGAGAAACGCTTGTCCAGAGAAGGAAAGGTGAGCGCTACCATCAATCCTGTGTCATGCCACCAGTAAAGCATCCTGAGACCATTCATGTGTGTGGTTGCTTCTCAACCACAATTTTGCCTAAGAACACAGCCATGAATAAAGAATGGTACCAAAACATCCTCCAAGAGCAACTTCTCCCAACCATCCAAGAACAGTTTGGTGACGAACAATGCCTTTTCCAGCATGATGGACCATCTTGCCATAAGGCAAAAGTGATAACTAAGAGGCTCGGGAATGAAAACATTGAAATTTTGGGTCCATGGCCAGGAAACTCCCCAGACCTTAATCCCATTGAGAACTTGTGGTCAATCCTCAAGAGGTGAGTGGACAAACAAAAACCCACAAATGCTTACAAACTCCAAACAGTGATTAGGCAAGAATGGGCGGCCATGAGTCAGTATGTGGCCCAGAAGTTGATTGACAGCATGCCAGGGCGAATTGCAGAGGTCTTCAAAAAGAAGGCTCAACACTGCAAATCTTGACTATTTGCATAAACTTAATGTAATTGTCAATAAAAGCCTTTGACACTTATGAAATGCTTGTAATTTTACTTTAGTATACCATAGCAACATCTGACAAAAAAAGTCTAAACACTGAAGCAGCAAACTTTGCGAAAACCAATACTTGTGTCATTCTCAAAACTTTTGGCCATGACTGTAGACTTACCATGAAACAGACAGGTAACATTTCTGATACGGATCTTATGAATTGCAACTGAAGAAAATGCCGGCACTTGATATTTAAGTCACATAAAATGATGATACTGAGTGTTCCGGTGTTAAAGCGGAAAAGGTAGTAATATCTACCGAAAAAACATACCCAACTCTTTTTAGCCGATTGCAGATTGCACTTAGTATGCGTGCCTCGATGAGTCAGGCTCTCTGTGTATGGTTTGTGCCCCCTTTTGCCTTCTACTTTAATTGCACTTTTCTCACACCTGTGTTTTTTCTATGTTAACTGCACCTGGATTCTATCCATATTGCCTTATCCCTGTTGCTTGTTTATGTCCATCATATTTGCAGTTTACATGTCCACAGAACATGTTGAACTAGGTTAATATAACTGCTGTATCTACGTTTGGATCTTCAATGAATGATGGGGTGGATTTTATATACTCCAGAACATGTTTTCATTTTAAATTCACGGGAGACCTACCCATTGTGCATTGTGTCCTGTTTATTTCCCTACTGTGCCTTCTCTTTGTCCCCCATCTTGATTGGGTCCACTTTGAGTATTCTATGTTCCCTTAGGTCTGTGGTAGTTCAGCCCTTTCAGTGGTAAGTAAATCATGGCTACTTGAGCCTGCTGCAGACCAT